>NC_090656.1:211513053-211883887 GCF_040937935.1 Hyperolius riggenbachi
AACGCAGCACAATCTTTGACTAGGAGATAGCAGGGATCGGCATGCAGAGCAGACTAAGAGGCACCTGCCAGCATGGAGACTGCCAGGAAGAAGGTGAGTATACTCCCTTTTCCCTCAGTTATAGGCTGGTGCTTTATAACATTTAAAGTCCTGATCACTTTAACATGCACTTTTCACGGAGGGTCTGCCTCATTCTGTATTCCTTTCTTGTGCACGTAGTCTTCAGTGCCAGGTTTCTAATGTGTTTGTATTAAATCCCAGACCTGGGCACAGATGTCCTAATCCCGGGCAGAACTCAGATGCAGAGATTGTTTATGTCTGTGTAAAAAGCTCCTCAATTAGCCAACAGGAAATAAATCACGGTTATTATAATTCGCTTTTATAGCGCTGACTCATTCTGCAGCACTTTCCAGAGTGCACTGAAAAATTAGCGACCATCTCAGCAGGACTTGCAGTCCGGAGCTCCAACCAAAATACGGGAACCATTTTTACTTTATTTTACTTTTTTGGGAGAGGGGGCCTTAAAGAGAAACCGTGACCAACAATTGAACTTCATCCCAATCAGTAGCTGATACCCCTTTTCCCATGAGAAATCTTTTTCTTTTCACACACTGATCATCAGGGGGCTCTGTGTGGCTGATATTGTGGTGAAACCCCTCCCACAGGAAACTGAGGACCATGGTCCTGGCAGTTTCCTGTATGTGAATCTCGATGCATTGTGGGAAATAGCGGTTTCCTACTGCCAAAAAAGCAAGCATCAGCTACTTCCAGTGACATCACCTGCCAGCAGTAAAAATGTCACCATGTGATAAATGTCAGAATGTAAATCAGGGAGAGGAAAGCTTTTACAATGGTCAAACACTGACTAAACCATTTATACATAATTGTAAAAATGAAGCACTTATTACATTACATTAATTTCACTGGAGTTCCTCTTTAAAAGGGACACCAGGGTACCTATAAGAATGGTAATCTACAGTTGACATCAGGTAGAGAAGGGAAGATACTAATGATCTGGGAAATCGTTCCCTACCCATCCGCAATAGTATCTTTAATGGATTCCTTCCAGAAATCTGTGCTGCAGGCCAGAGACGACTGACGCAGTGCCTGCCCCAGTGGCGTAAATCCCACCCACCTTCTGCTCATTGGCAAGACGAGGGAAGCTGGGCGGGATTTAGGTCACTAGCGGAGAAGGCCGGCGATGCATTCGGATTGGCTCCTTTCCACCTGCCAGATTGTTAGATAGAAGAACAGATCGTCAGAGGGGATCCAATCGCAATATGAATGAGGATTGGGGGAAGGATTATAAATACCCTCCCACCTCTTCCTGTAGCCACAGGTATATTACCACTCATGGTCACTACAGATTCACTTTATGCTACTAGTGTGTTTTTGGGATGTAGGAGGAGAGCAGAAAACCCAGACAGCCACAGGAAGAGCACCCTATTTGGAAAATGAACCTGGGATTCTAGTGTACTTGCTCTCAGGAGACTTCTTTAGTCGTAGACTGCCAAAGTTTCATGCTTTAATCTTCCTAGGATGCTCTCTGCCACCGCTTTGAAGTTTGTATACAGACTGTTTCAGACTGGTTGGTCCTCATCAGTGCATGGCATTGATAAATGTGGCTCTATGGGGTAGGACTTGAAGCACCCAGAGTTACAGTTTGCCCAGCAAGCTCATGGTGAACCAGAACTCCTAGGAGCGTGTAAGAAGCACTGAGTGCAATATTAACAAGCTGACACATTGCATTCCAGCGGTTCTGGAGGTGTGGCTAGTTTACAAGGACAACAAGGATGATTTGCATATTCAGTAGTGATGCATTGTGGGAGACATCAAATGCTCATTCTAACCTGAATAATCACAAGTACTTTCTGTTTTAGGCTGGTTTCACACCAGGACGTTGCGTTTAGGGGACGTTAAGGTCGCATAACGTGCCCCTAACGCAACGCCTGGTGCTCTCTAAGGTGGACGTCGGAGTGAGCCGCGTTGTGCAGCTCACTCTGGCGTCCGTGATGCGTACTCTTGGACGCATGCGGCATCACGTGGTCCCGCCCAGCCTATCGCCGCACAGAGCGGCCGCTCCAGGAAGTAAACACTGCACGTCACACCGTGCAGTGAATATTAATTAGCCATGTGCCCGGCCGCACTCCCCTCCTCCACAACATTACTGAGCATGTGCAAACAGTCTAACGCGGCTCTGCCGCTTACAAAGTACTGCATGCAGTACGTTGTATTATGGCGCAGCGTTACTAAGTAACGCAACGTGGGCACTGTGAACAGCCCATTGATTTTTCATTGCTGTGCGGTGGGCTGCGTTACAGGCTGCTCTAACCTGCGCCTGTAACGTCCCACTGTGAAAGCAGCCTTAAGAAAGCAAACTCCTGCTTTGCATAGCATTTTAGTAAGATGGCTTTTGATCTCTTTCAGGCTTTGTTCACATTGTGTTCGGCTCGCGTTTCCGTCCGCGGCGGGATTTTTTTCCCCGAGTTTTTTAAAGCGTTTTATGGCGTTCGCTTGTTCTTGTAGGCGTTTTTGTAAGCGCTTTTGCAGAGCACTTCTGTCTTTTGATCCGGAAAAAAAATACATACAATGTATTTTTTTTTTTTTTTTTTTTTTTTTTTTTTTAAACCCTCACGCAATTGCTTGCCAAAGCGATTTTGTGAGCGTTTGGCATTTTTCCTATACCTTCTATTGAGGAACATTGCCTCAAAAATGGCCCAAGCACCACTTTTCTAAGCGGATCGCAAACGGACCGCTCTGATATGAACTCTCTCATAGAGAATCATTGCACAAGCGCTTTCAGGGCGTTTTTGAAAATCACCTGCGCTTAAAATTTAACCAAAACGCCTATAATGTGAACAAGGCTTTAGTCCCTTACACACTCCTAGGAGTTCTGGTTCACCGTGAGCTTGCCCTGCTTTTAACTCCTTCAGCAGGAATACCTCAGATTATGTTAGCAATGGTATTACAATGTTCAGCGGTGGAGGCTGGCATATAGCCTGGCTTAATTAGAAAACAAAATTGACCTACTTCTGTAGCCAGAGATGCACTTCAGACAATCAATCGAGGAGCTGTTACAAAAATGAGTGCAATTAATCTAGATGACAGTTTGTGATCTGCTTTGCCATTTCTGATCTTGCGGAGTTACTTTATATGAACTTTTAACCGTTAGCAACTTCACCCTTGCAGAGCCCAGCCGCTATTTTGTTTTGAAAGACAACACCGTGGTCCTTGAAGCTGTATAGCCACAGAACTTGTTCCTCTGGTTAGTTTTCTGCCTAGGAAAGGTAGGAACACACTAAGCAGAATCGCTTATGCGTTTCCATAGCACATAGTGGAAAGCGCATATGCGATTCTAACTAGTGTCTTCCTATCCGAAGTGTCTGTAAACCTGATAACATTTAAAACACCGGAAAAAAAATCCAAAAGGTATGAACAAATCAGCTGCAACATTAAAAAGGACAACTGAAATGAGAGAGATATGGAAGCTGACATTTATTTCCATTTAAACAATATAAATTGCCTGGCTGCCCTGCTGATCCTCTGCCTCTAATACTTTTAGCCGTAGATCCTGAACAAGCATGCAGCAGATCAGGTGTTTCTGACTGAAGTCTGACTGGATTAGCTGCATGCTTGTCTGATTCAGACACTACTGCAGCCAAATAGATCAGCAGGACTGCCAGGCAACTGGTATGGTTTTAAAGGAAATACATATGGCAGCCTCTATTTCTCTCCCACTTCAGTTATCCTTTAAAAGCACTGACAGGCAAAGTGAAAAAGACTCTTGTTTAGCCCTTGAAAAGTCATCAGCCCTGCTTTAGAGATACAATGGGGACCTGCACAATTTTAGGCAGGTGATTCTAATGTACTGAGCGGTTATATTATTCTCTTTTCAACACCAGTTCCAACAGGACCAAGTTTGAGCTGACGAAGAAATGAGAAAATGTTAAAAAAAATGTGCTCAGCGTTGATGCTATGAATATTTTACACAGCAGGACGCAAAGCGTATTCCAGTTATGTGGTAACATAATGAGGAGAGCATCTCCCTTTTCACAGATAAATCGATCTGGCAGCCTCGAGGACGGAGCTCTAAACAGACAGACAAGCTGCACCCACAAAGAGCTATTTAACAGTGACCGCTCCAAGCAGCCGTCCCAGGGATCACATGACCAAAAGCTACACTGATTGGCTGCCGGCCATTGCCCTACCATCAAAGCTGCCCTTTTTCTGTAACTGTAACTAATAGGACACCGATCCTCTCTTTGAGGGAGATGCTTTTAACAGAGGCCACAGGTCTGCTTTGACAGATACTCTTATCTGCAGTACATGGCCGACTTGCTGACTGAACCATTGTTGCTTTAAAAGGACGACACCGAGAAGCGGACAGATAAGTCAGATAATTGTGCGTTTGTTGAATTCCGCACTTAAAGAGGAACTGTAGTGAATATATAACAATGAATAAAAATGCCTTTTTTTTAAAAAAAATTTACAATACTAATTTACAGGTTATTTAGTCAGTGTTTTCCTATTGGAAAATCTTTCCTCACACCATTTTACATTCTGAAATTTATCAGAGGTGGCGACATCTTCAGTCCTGTCAGGTGAACTCTGCGGAAAGTCTGTTTCTGAGCATTCCAAAGCCAGTGGAAATAATGCTTGGTCTCCCAGAATGCTCTGGGGGAGAATTACGTATAGCTAATCAGCCTAGGCCAGTGATTGCTAACCTTGGCACTCCAGCTGTAACGAAACTACAAATCCCATCATGCCTCTGCCTCCCTGAGTTATTCTTAGAGCTGTCAAAGTATTGCAATGCCTCATGGGTCTTGTAGTTCCACCACAGCTGGAGTGCCAAGGTTAGCCATCACTGGCCAAGGCTAAGCATCGCTGGGAGGGTGGGGTTACAGAAATATGTAGAAAAACCAGGAAAATTATAAAGTGGGTATCCTGAATAGTTCACTGAATTCTACTCTGTCACTACAGGGCCTCTTAAAAGTAAAAGTCCATCAAATGTTGCTATAGACAAGTAGCAATGCTGCACAGGACTCTCTGTAATTACATATTTAAAAAATTACATACTTACAATCTTCAGCCAGCTACAGGTTTCCCATCGGATTGTTAGGGTGGTCACTAACGATCCAATCTTTTTCATCCAATCTTACCATTTTTATGTAATATAAGGGAACTGCCTATAGTATTCATTCAATATATTCACTCAGTTTACTCTTCTTCTACATAGATTTGGTAAGATTGGATTAAAAAGATAGGATCGTTAGTGGCCACCCTTAGCTTATATCTGGCTGCTAAACTGCATGTACACTTTAAAAGTAAACCTGTAAAAAGGGAGGAGGAATAAACGTTAGACACCTTAACCACTTAAAGTGAACCAGAGATGAATCACCCCCATGTATTTTACCATATAGATAGTGTAGTGGGAACATTAGAGAAAACACCTACCCTGCTCGCTGTTTCATTCTTCACTGTTCAGCTTGCTTCTCATCAGCCCTGATAAAATGTCCTACTGAGCATTCCATCTAGCTTTGCTCAGGAATCCTTAGAGCTCAGTCTGTCTTCTTTTCAAGCCCGAGCCTGCCCCCTTCTAGCTCTGCTATAATGACTCAGCTATAATGATTCCTGAGTAAAGCCAGACTGAATGCTCAGTCAGGGATTTTATCAGGGCTGTTAAGAAGCAGGCTGAGCAGTGAAGAATGAAACAGAGAGCAAGGTAGGTGTTTTCTCTAATGTCCCCACTGATATACAGGATCTTCTCAAAAAATTAGCATATTGTGATAAAGTTCATTATTTTCTGTAATGTACTGATAAACATTAGATTTTCATATATTTTAGATTCATTACACTACAACTGAAGTAGTTCAAGCCTTTTATTGTTTTAATATTGATGATTTTGGCATACAGCTTAGGAAAACCCAAATTTCCTATGTCAAAAAAATAGCATATTTCATCCGACCAATAAAATAAAGTGTTTTTAAAACAAAAAAAGTCCACCTTCAAATAATTATGTTCAGTTATGCACTCAATACTTGGTCGGGAATCCTTTTGCAGAAATGACTGCTTCAATGCGACGTGGCATGGAGGCAATCAGCCTGTGGCACTGCTCAGGTGTTATGGAGGCCCAGGATGCTTCAATAGTGGCCTTAAGCTCATCCAGAGTGTTGGGTCTTGCGTCTCTCAACTTTCTCTTCACAATATCCCACAGATTCTCTATGGGGTTAAGGTCAGGAGAGTTGGCAGGCCAATTGAGCACAGTAATACCATGGTCAGTAAACCATTTACCAATGTTTTTGGCACTGTGAGCTGGTGCCAGGTCGTGCTGAAAAATGAAATCTTCATCTCCATAAAGCTTTTCAGCAGATGGAAGCATGAACCCACTTTTGAAGCAGAAACAGCGGCAGAGGCGCCTGACCTGGGCTACAGAGAAGCAGCACTGGACTGTTGCTCAGTGGTCCAAAGTACTTTTTTCGGATGAAAGCAACTTTTACATGTCATTCGGAAATCAGGGTGCCAGAGTCTGGAGGAAGACTGGGGAGAGGGAAATGCCAAAATGCCTGAAGTCCAGTGTCAAGTACCCACAGCCAGTGATGGTCTGGGGTGCCATGTCAGCTGCTGGTGTTGGTCCACTGTGTTTTATCAAGGGCATGGTCAATGCAGCTAGCTATCAGGAGATTTTGGAGCACTTCATGCTTCCATCTGCTGAAAAGCTTTATGGAGATGAAGATTTCATTTTTCAGCACGACCTGGCACCTGCTCACAGTGCCAAAACCACTGGTAAATGGTTTACTGACCATGGTATTACTGTGCTCAATTGGTGTGCCAACTCTCCTGACCTGAACCCCATAGAGAATCTGTGGGATATTGTGAAGAGAAAGTTGAGAGACGCAAGAACCAACACTCTGGATGAGCTTAAGGCCGCTATTGAAGCATCCTGGGCCTCCATAACACCTGAGCAGTGCCACAGGCTGATTGCCTCCATGCCATGCCGCATTGAAGCAGTCATTTCTGCAAAAGGATTCCCGACCAAGTATTGAGTGCATAACTGAACATAATTATTTGAAGGATGACTTTTTTTGTTTTAAAAACACTTTGCTTTTATTGGTCGGATGAAATATGCTAATTTTTTGAGATAGGGAATTTGGGTTTTCATGAGCTGTATGCCAAAATCATCAATATTAAAACAATAAAAGGCTTGAACTACTTCAGTTGTGTGTAATGAATCTAAAATATATGAAAGTCTAATGTTTATCAGTACATTATAGAAAATAATGAACTTTATCACAATATGCTAATTTTTTGAGAAGATCCTGTATATGGTAAAATACATGATGGTGCTTCGTCTCTGGTTCACTTTAAAGTGGACCCAAATAAAAAATACAAGATTTCAGAAATAAAATCTAATTTCTAAATGAGAATAATAAATAACAGCCTTTTTTCAGCTGCATGATGACAAATATAAAATATTTTACATTTATTGGAGAAACCCCACCCTTCCTTTCATATTGCCGGGACCGGATCTGGCAAACTGGTGGAGTAGATGGTGTCCAACAAAGGAGGTATTGCTAATGGCTGCCACCTGTATAACCCTAGTTATGCAAAGAGAAGGGTAAAACGTAGTCACTGAAATGCTCATAGGCTTGAAGGAGTGTTTATTTACCTTTGTATGGGTCAGTGGTTCAACTAAGTATTTTGAATTTAAAAAATGTTTGGTTTGGGTCCGCTTTAAGGACCACAGGCTTAAACCCCCCTAGTGACCCAGGCCAGTTTTTACAAAATAGACCACTGCAGCTTTAAGCCCTCGCTGCAGAGCCGCACAACTCAGCACACAAGTGATTGACCCCCACCCCCCTTTTTTGCTTTCTGTTGGTGGGCTATGATCGCTCCCAGGATGTTTATTTATTTTTTTATAAATATTTATACAATTAAAAAAAATTTAAACAGGTTTTGTTTTTTTTGTATACCCCCCTCCCTCCCCCCGCCAGCCAATCACTGTGATCGGCTGTCATAGGCTTCATCCTATGACAGCGGATCACCCTGGTGCCTGCAAGGGGGACAGCCACGACACACGGCTGTCCCCAGTACAGCGCTACCTTAGATCGCAGCGCTGTACGGGAGTAAACAGACGGCGGTTTCGCCTCTGGGAAGCTGATGTCGGAGTGGAGTTCCGTCATTCAAGAGGGGATGCGCGCGCATCGGCACGCGATCCCCGGCAAACTCCGCCCCTAGGACTGCACGCTTATCGTCGTTAGGCAGTACGGGGGCTGCCGCCGCGTCCACGGACAATTGGTGTGGAGCGGTCTTGTAAAGGTTAATAGCAGGGAACCTCAAAATGGTCCAGAAACTTCCAGTGTACTCGTAGACCTCACCATTAGAGTACAGGACCCTCTTCATCTTCTAGTCACGCTCCTATGGACGAACGCATCTGTACTGGGCATGAGCAAGTTAGGTTCATACATGCCCAGTAGAGCGATCCCGCTTTGCATGCCCAGTAGAGCGAAACCGTTTGTGTGGAATATGTTTAGAGGGACCCCAGCACTTATATAATGGGCTCTACGAAGAGCCAGGAGGCCTCTGAACTGTGAGTTAAAGAGGAACTCCAGTGAAAATAATGTAATAAAAAAGTGCTCCATTTTTACAATAATTATGTATAAATGATTTAGTCAGTGTTTGCTCATTGTAAAATCTTTTAACTCCCTGATTTACATTCTGACATTTATCACATGGTGACATTTTTACTGCTGGCAGGTGATGTAGCTGCTGCTTGCTGTTTTGACAGATGGAAACAGCTGTAAACAGTGATTTCCCACAATGCAACGAGGTTCACAGACAAGAAACTGACAGAAGTACCACGGACCTCAGTTTTTTGGGAGAGGGGTTTCACCACAATATCAGCCATACAGAGTCCCCTGACGATCAGTTTGTGAAAAGGTAAAGATTTATCATGTAAAAGGGGGCATCAGCTACTGATTGGGATGAAATTCAATTCTTGGTCACGATTTCTCTTTAAGTATCTATTTATACTTTTTTTCCCCACATCGGGGAATACAATTGTGCCTGCTGAAGGTGTGGCGAACATTACGGAAAGTCGTGCGCAATCGCCAACGATTTTTGTATGGTCCTGCACAATTCCTGTCAGTCCTGTGTAGAATAACACATACCTTTCTTTTGCTCTTCTTACTGAGAGCAACGGCCCCTCACCCACATCCTGTGTCAGGGCAGGAAAGAATTTCACACCTGGTCAACCCCCCTGGGTAGAGCCATTTGGCTACCCAGCTCGTGTCTCTAAGCCAGCTCAAACTGGCGGAGATAAAAATTCCCTCCAAACTCATAAGCTTCAAACAAAGAGAACTTTAATTTATTAATAATTCGAAATAGGTTTGGCACAGCAAGACAAAAATTACATTTCCTGATACCTAGAAATCAGTTCTATCATTCACTTGAATTGCAATTTTCTAGCTATCAGGAATCTGTAGAGAAACCACTTTATCCGGCCTGCGTAGAGCGAATGCAATAAAATAGGCATGTATAGCCTCATTTGATACAGGGTCGCAAGCCACTTATGAATATAGTCTCGGATTTGCGGTGCGGCCAATCTGGGGCGGAGTCACACAGATTGTTAATAAATGGTACATTTCTTGCTCTGAGTCTGAGGGTGGCAACCTTGCCTCCAGGAGATAACCCTGCCTTAAACACACTTACTTTCCAGGTAGTGACAGCCCCAAAACTCAGGTCCTATAAAAGTGGGGCGGGACCAAACCTGCCCAGTTCTCCAAATTCCATCGACCAGGAACATCAATGCAGGCGCTTAAGGAGAGCCAGCGCCTGCAGTGCTCAAGGACTCTTAACCTGAATGCCTACTTTTAAACTGGACTATTTTTCTTCATTCTCCAAATGGACTGCTCAGCTAACTAAGTAAGAATTTTCTGATTTTATTCCTTTTTATTTTTAAGCTCTGTGTGTATATGTTAATTGGGGTATATAACTGTATGTAATGCATTTCTGTTATTAAAAGTTTTAAAAATCGTTTAGCGGTTATGACCTGTTGCTGAACATACACAATCGTACCTATTCTTCTGAAATCGCTACCCTGTGTTTATTAGAAGTGTGCCTTTATAACCCGTATGCGAGAACCCAGCCCAGATATAACGATCTGACCCAGGTTCCTGCATACTGCTAGGGGTTAATAGAGCGTTCTCCAAGTCCTAGTATAATTACAGTAGCTGGCTGTGTAACTCGCTTGGTGGCAGATGTTTGAATTGTATGTGTGAGTTGAATCCGTTGGCATCCGAACGAACCCTCCACGAGTCGGTTCATCAAATTGCGAACGTGGGTTACCCTTCGTGATGAACAAAATGACCGTGTGAGAGGATTTCTGACACTGATCGATTGCCCCATCCGCAGACCGGCCTTGCGGTCTGTGACAGAAGGCACCAGTAACACGTGCTCAAAAACACCTGAAAATCAATTTTCAGTGTAAAAGGGCCCTTAGAGTTTATAATGCAGTAATGCTTAGTACACACAATGCAAATTTCTGTCAGGATGATGGTCAAACAACAATTATTTGTAACAGGTCCGATCTGACTCCTGACCGATTTTCTGATCACTTCTATACAAAAAATGATCAGAAAAACCATCAGGAATCAGATTGGAGCTGTCGGAAATAAATAGATTCGCCTGTCAATCTGAGGAAAAATTGCATCATGTGTACTAGGCATAACAGACATAGAAAAGGCCTGCCCCTCGGTCTGGGGGGGGGCTGAGCAGAGAGCTGTGAGGAGACGGACGTTATGTATAAATCACTGGGGGGCGTCACGCCTCAGCTCTCTGCAGCCGCTGTGTGGATTAGACGCCAACAATCTGCTACATTATAAGCAGGTTATGAAAGAGATTATTGGCTTCCCCAGTCTGCATATGACAAGCTCACAGGACGTCGCACTAATGCCTCCTCAGGCTGCCCATGACCCACCTCTGCACTGCCGGAGTGACAGATCTCGCTTCCACAGGGGTAATATGGATAGCTTTCACGTGACGGTTTTGGGAGGAGGCTGCAGACTATAGCTAAAGATGGCCATACACCATACAATTTTTAAAATAACTGTTCAATTCAAGAATTGCAATTCATTTTTGTGACGGATTTCAAAAATATGACCAATGTACAACACATGGGTTCATTCCCCCCCCCCCCCCCCCCCCCAATTATGATAAAAACTGATTAGAAACTAAGAAAATTGCTAGGGTGTGTATATTAATTAGGGCTGTGGAGTCGGTACAAAAATCTTCCGACTCCAACTCCGACTCCTCAGTTTCTGAAACCACGACTCCAACTCCGGGTACCCAAAATTGCTCCGACTCCTTAGTCTAATACTTAACAGGGCTGTGGATTTTGTACAAAAATCATCCGACTCCGACTCCTCAGTTTATAAAACCACGACTCTGACTCCAACTCCGACTCCACAGCCCTGATATTAATACATTTTTTTCATGAGATCCTACCATATTTATCAAATTGCTGTAAAATTGGATCATTTTATTGTATCGTGTGGGGTCACCTTTAAGGTAGCATACGTCAGGCGATGATGGGCAGGTTCGACCAAGAGACTAATTTCTCTCTGGTCAAATTTGATTAGAGAGAGATTGGTCGGATGCCCATACACCGCAGGCCGATTTCCAATCAATTTCATGCTGAAATCGATCAGGAATTGGCCTTGTGACGCCCCATCCATCGCCTCGCCCGTCCAACGCTTTCCCTATAATGTTTAACGTAATCCCCCCAGTGCCATCACATGCGTGCCCTGCAGGTGCGTGTATGGATGGAGGACAGAGCTTAGAGCCAGTGGTGGACATGGACGGGTAAAGTATAGTGCACCGGGGGATGCACATTGGACTTGGGGGGGGGGGGGAGCGACAGGGGTCCCGTTGCTTGTCCCAATATCGCTTGCCTTTACTGCCTCCCACCTGCTCAACCACAACGGCCCGACATCTTGGAGCATGTCCAAACGACAAATCAGATAATCAGACAGCAAGTCGGTAGATGGTTGGCCACCCATGGGCAGATCACAGCCAAATCTGAAATTGTCGTTCGCAGCGTCGGAAATGAACAATTGTGCAAACGATCATTTACACGATTACAGCAAAACCTGCGCAACGATCCTCCACAATTTAATCAGACATGGCTGTTGTTCAAAAACAAACGATCGCCACAGGTGGCATGCATCCTGGGACATCGTTTAATGAATCTTCATTAAACGATGTTGCGCAATATCATGAAAAAAAAAATTGTTTGCCGTGCAAAATCGTTCAGGAAAATTCGCTTAAAGCGGACCCAAACCAAACTTTTTTTTTTTATTCAAAATATTTAGTTGCACCACTCTGACACATACAAAGATAAATAAACTCTCCTTCAAGCCTATGAGCATTTCAGTGCCCGCTTTTCACACTTCTCTTTTCATAACTAGGGTTATACAGGTGGCAGCCATTACTTCTGAGCTTAGTAGGAGGTTTTAGATCATGGGTGTGTTTGTCATCAGTTCCCCTCCCTCACAGGGGCGTCGTCTATGTGAAATCTCACACAAGCTGAGATCACCTCCCCTGTGACATCATCAGTAGCAGCCTGTGTTTTGTTTTTGCCGGATTCTGTCCCGGCAATATGAAAGGAAGGGAGAGGCTCCTCCAATAAATTTAAGATATTTTATATTTGTCATCATGCAGCTGAAAAAAGGCTGCTATTTATTATTATAATTTAGAAATTAGATTTTATTTCTAAAATCTTGTATTTTTAAATTTGGGTCCACTTTAATGGGAATGGTAGCATTTTCCGACTGATTCGATCATAATGAGCAAATTCGGCAGAGATTGATGCCGCGATATGGCCACCCCATTGATCAAGATCGATTTCCGACTGAATCGAAGGATCCAGCATGCTGGCTGACCTCGGTCGAAAGGGCTGGACTGGGTGTATGGTGCTCAGAGCCATATTCACAGCTCAGGAGCCGGTAGGCACAGGCGTCCTGCCACCCTAAACTCTGCCCCTAAACTCCGGCCACTCTCCATATTAGGTAGGTATCCCTCCTCCCCTGACTAGGTAGCTAGATTTTTCCCAGTATTTTGTAACCCTAGGTAGTGGATGCGCCCCCCCACCCCCCGCCCCCACACACCACGTCTAGGGAGCCAGATGTGCCGCCATCCCAGTATTAAGTAGACCCTCCTCCATAAGGCGCCTGTAGGCATAAACCTACAGTGCCTTATGGAAACTCTGGACCTGGTGACGCTTACTGCATTTCATTTCCCAACGGCCAAAGGACACCCGACTGGTTTCGCCTCAAGAGTACATGTCCCCCCCGAGCCCACGGTGAGTGTTGCAGACTGACCTGTCTCATTGGTGCGTCTCCTCACCTCTCCTGTGTACGGCAGCAGTTTGAATTGCCACCACAAGCACATGTACCCCTTGACATTCCGCATGTGGTGCAACGCTCACTGTGGGCCAGGAGTGGAAAAATTACATTGGGTGTGGGGGTGGCACTAGGAAGATTTCAGATAGAGTTCATGCTGAAATATATTGGAAATTTGTCTGTAATGTGTGAGCAGATAATAGATCCCTCTTAGCTCAAATTCAAGCAGAAAGGGGTTTATCTGATCTGGTGGCCATCGTCTAATTATAGGTGCATATAGATCACAATTTGATATCTGTACAGGCATCTCCTGTTTTCACACTCGAACCATAAAGTACAGACATTTGGCAGAGGCAGAATGTATTTGCTTCTGCATTAGAGTGATCTACAAACACATCTCAGTATGTAATGAATGCCTTGCTGCTGTCCAACTCCGTAAAACAGCTAGGGTGCGAAACACTTTTTTTTCTGACCCAGGAGACAAATTCATGACCTCATGCTTCACAGGCAGAACCCTCGGATATATTCTGAGAAGGTGCAGAGGTACTGCCTCTGCCTGTGAAGCATGAGGCTGTGTGTTCAACACCCGGGTCAGGTAAAAATAAAACATTTTACTCCCTATGTGCAGACCTGTGAACCAATGAGACACAGAGGGGAGACTTCCAACCGTACACCTAGTATTAGTGGGTGCTGGATCCTCAAGCGTCAATACAATCAAATTCCAAAAAGAAGGTCAGATGTCTTAACGTGTGTGTACATCATCTATACTGTTGCCATGGTTTCCAGCAAGCTTCCTACAGTTATAGACATCGCAGAATGAAGCTGTTGGATAACAATGGACGGCCTTCAGCAACAACACGATTTGCGTGACGATCATTTATGTTCTGAAGATCTATGTTCTAAAGAGGAATCACCCGCAGGTAAAGTCACCCACAGCAATGTACGCACAGACTATTCTCTCACTGAAGGTTGTGTTAGTATAGGAGATAAAAGATGACAATTAAAACTTACAATATAATGAAATACGCGAATCAAACAAAAGGTGCCAATGCACCAAGGGTCATCCGGTTGGAGCGTCGCATAGGAATCACTTTGCAACTTAGCATTACGAAAATAAACCTTTGCGTAGTTCTACACAGCAACAATCGCAATATTCTTCAAACTCTGTACCAGCTCAGCTGCCTGACTCATACCCTGCACTTAAAGGATACCCGAGGTGACATGTGACATGATGAGATAGACATGTGTATGTACAGTGTCTAGCACACAAATACCTATGCTGTTTTCCTTTTTTTCTTTCTCTGCCTGAAAGAGTTAAATATCAGGTATGCAACAGGAAGTGACTACTGTGTGATCCTCACTGATAAGAAATAGCTATAAAACACTTTCCTAGCAGAAAATGGCTTCTGAGAGCAGGGAAGAGATAAAAAGGGTCAATAGTTCATAGATTTTAGCTCTGGCATACTTCAATGAATGTGTTATTGAGCAAATACAATAAAAAAACAGTTAAAACTTACAAAGTAGATTTAAACAAAATAAAACTGTGGAATATCTTAAAAAGTCATTTTTAGGAGAAGGAAGATAGATACAATTGTTTATTTCATTCGTTTATTTTCACCTCGGGTGTCCTTTAAGCCTGGACGTTAAAGCGGTATGAAACTCAGCATTTCTTCTGTGCTCTAAAAGATCATTTACAGCATAAAATATTTTGTATTTGTGGCATATACAGCCGCAAAAAAATGTAGCAGAACAGCATTCAAACAGTTAAATACAGCACTTTGCTCTTCAGTGGAAAGCTCCTTGCTTCAGTGGGCAGCTTCTGGCTGCCTCCGAAGAGGCGATAACATCTTTTGTTTACATTCCTTTGTCAGATACATTCCTAGCTGCACTAAAAATGAGCCCTTTCTGCTGTAGGAGCAGAGAGCTGAGATGGGATCACTGGATATCTTTTAATATATAAATACAGCAGCTAGGCAAGAAAATACAATGGCAGCTTACAGAGCAGATAAACTGTACTTTGGGAACCTGTAATTTGTAAAAAGACGAGAATACTTGTGCGCAAAAGCAAATATGATAACTGTATGGCATAATTAAAAGTAGGGAAACATTTAAATTGAATGTTATGTCAGAGTTTTATCCCACTTTAACTAGAGAAAAAGGCTGATGCACAACTCAAGTTATCTTCTAAGCAAACTTAAAAAAAATAAACCCAAGACCAAACAAGACTAAAGGCTCGTACACACGTCTGACTGAAGCCAGCGACTGGTCCGTCGGCACCTCCCGCTGGGCGGGGTTTCAGCAGACAGTAGAGCGTGTGTACAGTCTGTCGGCAGACTGATAAGGCTGTTTCTGAACGATCCGCCCGGTCCTTGGTGCTGACATGTTGATCCTCTGAAGCACATCAGATCGGTTCAGACACCTGATCTACATACCTGGCCGTAGATAAAGGAATTACAAGCGTATTTCTCAATAAGAAGTACAAGATTGCAGCCTCCACAGTTGCTATGCAGAAGCAACCCAATACCCAGAAAGGCACAAACAATCTAGTTTCGAAAAAAAGCAACATACAGAGGCATCCTTGTAAGTCAACTTTGACCAATCTGGCTGCGGCAAGGTGAAACACGATTGGCTTTTAGGAGCCTCTGTACCACGCATAGCAGTTATCTGCGATTGATTTAAGAATCCAAGAGCCAAATTCACAGATATACAGCAGCAGGTTGGTGGGTTACCTTTCATCAAGAAGCATATAACACTATACACAAGCAAGGGGGAGGCGTACAATGCAATATACGGGTAAAGAAAGTATACATACATACATAATATATATACATATACATACACATACATACATTATATATCACAATGCAAAGGCAAGTAGATACAATACACAGGCAAATAAAGTATATCTAAATGCATAGGGCAAGTAGGAACAATACACAGGTACAGGAAGTGTATCCATTGCAATAAACAGGTTGATGGAACGCAGTGGTCAGTACACACAGATAGGCACCCAGTATAAACAAGTCAGAACTCTTTACTGAAGAAAAACATGCATGGATACATTATCCATCAGCTTACGTAGAACAGAGAGGAACACAGTGAATACAAGAAATCACAATACCATAGAGATCATTGCAGCACTTTACAGTGACATCTTGTGCTTGCTTTACTATACTGCAGTTTAAAGAGGCACTGAAGCAAAAAAAAATATAATGATTTGCATGTGTAGTACAGCTAATAAATAAAGCATTAGGAGCAGAGACATAAGTCTAATATTGTTTCCAGTACAGGAAGAGTTAAGAAACTCCAGTTGTTATCTATGCAAAAAAGCCATTGAGCTCCACGACTTTCAAAGTCACAGAGAGCTCTGAGTTCTGAAGCTTATTATTATCTCAACTGTCAGTCACTGTATTTTCTTTTTCTCTCCAGAGAACAGGTCAATAGTTCACTAGCCTGCTCTGTAAAAACAACATTTAGAATGCTGAGTAGTGTGTAAACTGCAAATATTAGAGAATGATGCAATGTTATAAAAAACACTATATAACTAAAAATATGAGAATATTTTCTTTGCTACTAACCTTCTCCTGCACAACCAATTCATCATAACAATTTTTTTTCCGCTTCAGTGTCTCTAAGTGATCCTGTTGATACTTCCAACACAAGCAAGTTCAAGTATACAGTGAAATATACAAGTAAAGGAGGTATATACATTGCAAGTGATCCAGGCAATGAGGAGTGCATAGTTCAATATACAGGTAAAGTAAAAGTTGCAATACCCCAGCAATCAGGCATGTACAGTGCAATATACAGGTACAGAATGTACAGTTTATGCATTACAATACCTCAGCAATCAGAAGTGTACAGTGCAATATACAGGTAAATAAAGTATATACATTGCAATCCCACAGCAATCAGATGGTGCAATAAAGGATATTGAAAGCATTCAGCACAGAATTGTAGTAAATGAACACTTCTCACCCTGTTTACTGCCACTATACTTACACACTGTCCTTGACTTGTATTCTATATACTGTCTGTCCTCGTATGGTTTTTATTTCTGTCTGTTAAGCAACTGCTAAGCCAAGTTCCTTGTAAGTGCAAGCTTACTTGGCTAAATACATTGATTCTGATAAAGAAAGTATATACAGGTACATTGCAATATACAGGTAAATAAAGTACAGTATATACATTGCAAGACACAAGCAAGTACAAGTATATAGTGCAATATACGGGTAAAGGAAGTATATACAGTATATGTGTTTCTTTTATATTTCGTGTGGTAGTGAGCTTGTATACAGTGTTACCCCAGAGCTAGCTCTGTCTACACGCTAGCTAATGATGCTGGCCGCAGGAGACGCGCAGTATAGCTGCTGTAACATGTAACGCACAGACATGCTGTATATACACAGCCAGGCACCCTATAAATGACAGGACTCTTGTTTACAGCGTTTGATGCTGCCTGGTAGCACACAAAAGACATGCAGCAGCAGATGCACTACAGACGTGCTGTACGCTGAGAGAAATATACAGGTAATTGGCTGCCTGAGTGCTGGCTGATGGCAGACCAGACTATGGCAGTGCGCTCCCGTATACATGTGATTATTAGCAAACTCCAATGCACATGTACTGTATATAGGGAAATAAAGAAGGGATAATCTTGTACGCCCCACAACAGGATCAACCTAACCTCCCTGTTTCCCTCTCAGTATTATGTAAAGATATATACAGATAAATGCACTGAGAGTAATATATAGTATATGGATGTACAAAATATAAAAGATGTATTATATAAAACTATGACGTGTGATTTACCTCACATGTTCCACATGGTAGCACTCTACATTTATACAGTGCGATAAAGACTGTTATGGCATTACATAGTGATAGATTTGTTACGCGAGTATCAAATAATATATAGGGTTTTAGAGCAATACCAGTGCTGTGGAGTCGGTACAGAAATCATCCGACTCCAACTCCTCAGTTTATGAAACCACCGACTCCGACTCCAGGAACCAAAACTGCTCCGACTCCTCAACTCCGACTCCATGTAACCAAAACTGCTCCAACTCCGACTCCCCAGCCCTGACCAATACATGGTATAATATACTGAACCTTGTGTATACTATTGTTCGACCACCTATTAACACTTATGGCAGAATATACAGGCGAGTATATGGCACTGTAGACAGATTCACAGTATAATATAGGAGGTGTGCAGTGTAATAAACAGGTGAGTATATTGCACTGTAGACAGGCACACAATATAATATACAGATGAGTATACGGCACTGAAGACAGGTACACGGTATAATATGGAGGTATGCAGTGTAATATTCAGCACTGTAGACAGGTACACTGTAGAATGTAGAGGTGTGTAGTGTAATATACAGCTGAGTATACAGCACTGTAGACAAGTACACTGTATAATATAGAGGTACACAATGTAACATACAGATAAGTATACAGCACTGTGGACAGATACACAGTGTAATATACAGCTGATTATACAGCACTGTAGACAGGTACACTTTATAATATAGAAGTGTGCAGTGTAATATACAGGTGAGTATACAGCACTGTAGACAGGTATACAGAATAATATAGTACTGCACAGTACAATACACAGGTGAATATATGGCACTGTAGACAGGTACACTGTATAATATAGAGGTGTGCAGTGTAATATAAAGGTGAGTATACAGCACTGTAAACAGGTACACTGTATAATATAGAGGTGTGCAGTGTAATATAAAGGTGAGTATACAGCACTGTAGACAGGTACACTGTATAATATAGAGGTGTGCAGTGTAATATAAAGGTGAGTATACAGCACTGTAAACAGGTATACAGAATATTATAGTACTGCACAGGACAATACACAGGTGAGTATACAGCACTGTAGACAGGTACACTGTATAATATAGAGGTGTGAAGTGTAATATAAAGGTGAGTATACAGCACTGTAAACAGGTACGCAGAATAATATAGTACTGCACAGTGTAATACATAGGT
This sequence comes from Hyperolius riggenbachi, assembly GCF_040937935.1. Lineage (NCBI taxonomy): Eukaryota > Metazoa > Chordata > Amphibia > Anura > Hyperoliidae > Hyperolius > Hyperolius riggenbachi. The sequence goes on from NC_090656.1 coordinate 211,532,463, forward strand.
GAATATATGGCACTGTAGACATTTACACTGTACAATATAGAGGCGAATGTTACAGAAACATTACGCACATCGGTTCCTACAGCATTGAACCAGGTGGTACTTTTGTGCTCTTCCGTTCCATTCATTCTAAGCTCTGCGTTCTACAAGAGGATGCACGCTGTATCTAGGAGTGCATATTTCAGTTCATTAGAAGGACTCAGGAATGATTGGAATGCAGTTATGCACAATCAGGGTGCTCTGGCAGTAACAAGCACATGGCATCGGCATACACACTACGGGGCAGTCTCTTCATAATGTCACTCACAAATGGGTGCATCGCTATACTACTGAAAGGCTGTTCAGGAGGCAGGTGCACGCTGTCATATACAGGTGTACACACATGCCTCTACTGTATTCTACTGAGAGGCTATGCAGGAGGCAGGTGCACTGTGTCATATACAGGTGTACATACATATGCCTCTTGTGTATTCTACTAAGAGGCTGTGCAGGAGGCAGGTGCACGCTGTCATATAAAGATGTACACACATATGCCTATAGTGTATTCTACTGAAAAGGCTGTGCAGGAGGCAGGTGCACGGTGTCATATACAGATGTACACACATATGCCTCCACTGTATTCTACTGAGAGGCTGTGCAGGAGGCAGGTGCATGGTGTCAAATACAGGTGTACATTCATATGCCTCTAGTGTACTCTACTAAGAGGCTGTGCAGGAGGCAGGTGCACAGTGTCATATACAGATGTACACAAATATGCCTCTACTGTATTCTACTGAGAGGCTGTGCAGGAGGCAGGTGCATGGTGTCATATACAGGTGTACACACATATGCCTCTAAATGTATTCCGCCAATATGTGGTGCAATATAGAGCTACTCTACTTTATACAGTCCATACTATGGAGCATGAGCCAGCCTCTATTTAATACTCATGGGGTTAATATACAAGTAGGTGTGTATATGTGTGTGTATGCATGTATACGATGTCTGTGACATACAAATGTATGGTGTGCTATAGAACATTATACCCTATATGTGCTGTATGACAGAACAAAACAGAACAATACAATAATATACAGGTATGTATCTTAAGAGGTATATAGGTGAACAGTGTAATATAGAGATTCATATTTGACCTAGGCTGGTTGGTGCCTCTATATAGCCAGTCTCTGTAACCTCCATAGTGTAATGACAGGTGCATCATATAATATTAAGATATGTACTGAAATATTGCAGAACAGTGAGATATCTGTATTTTCTATAAGCCGCCTGATGCCATTCTCTACCCCCTACATATCCTTCCTGGTGTAATATACAGGCAGGTGTATAAAGAGGTATGTAACCGTGCACAACACAATACACAGGTACGATATACTGTTCCCTTAGATGCTCTGGATGATAACACCCTCTAGGGGTTCAGCTATACTATAGCCCTCAGGGGGGCAATATACAGGTATGTATATGTGGAGGTATACAGTGTAACAGGCAGGTGTCTAGGGAGATATATACTATGATGTGATATAACACTGAGATTTCTGTACTTTGTATATGCTGGCTGGTGAGATCCTCTGTATATCCTGTGCATAGAGTAGTATATAGGTAGGAGTATATAGAAGTATATATGGTATACTGTATAACAGATGGGTGTGCAGTATAATATAGTATGTATTGGTAGGGGGTATGGTCCAGAAATGTATATACCTAAGCAGGTTGATGGCTCTGTATCCTATACAATAATCTCCCTGTGTCGCTGCGTCAAACTGTCCCTGTGTCCGTTTTTTGCTACTGCGCACATGCGCAGTAACGGACAGCTGGACGGGACCAGGGAGCGAGGTGGGCGGTTGGGACCAGGGAGCGAGGTGGGCGGCAAAGGAAAAAAAAAACCCTACAGCCCGTTTTTGAAACGGGCTTAGGTCTACTAGTATGCTATAAATGCTGTAATATACAGGTCTGTACAGATGGAGGTATACATGGTGTAATATAAAGGTATGTATATGTAAGGAGATATACATGCTTAGGTACACAGGTATGTACAGGTGGAGGTGTGCATAGTGTAACACACAGGTATGTACAGATGTAGATAGATAGATAGATAGATAGATAGATAGATAGATAGATAGATAGATAGATAGATAGATAGATAGATATTAGAAGGTATCCATGCTTGGGTATACAGGTAAGTATGGATAGTGTTACACACAGGTAGGAGTATACAGAAGTAGTGTATATGTATTATAGAGGGTCCCTACCCTGGATGTGCTGGTTGATGACACTATCCACTGGCTCTGTATATTGTATACATGGTGTAATATACAGGTAGGTACAGATGGTGTAATATACAGGCAGGTACAGATGGTGTAATATACAGGTATGTAGATGGTATATAGCACACAGGTAGGAGTATACAGAAGTGGTATATATGCATTATAAAGGGTCCCTACCCTGGATGTGCTGGTTGATGACACTCTCCAGGCTCTGTATATTCTCTACATGGTGTAATATACAGGTAGGTACAGATAGTGTAATATACAGGTATGTAGATGGTATATAGCACACAGGTAGGAGTATACAGAAGTGGTATATATGCATTATAAAGGGTCCCTACCCTGGATGTGCTGGTTGATGACACTCTCCAGGCTCTGTATATTCTATACATGGTGTAATATACAGGTAGGTACAGATGGTGTAATATACAGGTATGTATAGATGGTATATAGCACACAGGTAGGAGTATACAGAAGTGGTGTATATGCATTATAGAGGGTCCCTACCCTGGATGTGCTGGTTGATGACACTGCCCAGGCTCTGTATATTCTATACATGGTGTAATATACAGGTAGGTACAGATGGTGTAATATACAGGTATGTATAGATGGTATATAGCACACAGGTAGGAGTATACAGAAGTGGTGTATATGCATTATAGAGGGTCCCTACCCTGGATGTGCTGGTTGATGACACTGTCCAGGCTCTGTATATTCTCTACATGGTGTAATATACAGGTAGGTACAGATAGTGTAATATACAGGTATGTATAGATGGTATATAGCACACAGGTAGGAGTATACAGAAGTGGTGTATATGCATTATAGAGGGTCCCTACCCTGGATGTGCTGGTTGATGACACTCTCCAGGCTCTGTATATTCTCTACATGGTGTAATATACAGGTAGGTACAGATGGTGTAATATACAGGTATGTATAGATAGTATATTGCACACAGGTAGGAGTATACAGAAGTGGTGTATATGCATTATAGAGGGTCCCTACCCTGGATGTGCTGGTTGATGACACTGTCCAGGCTCTGTATATTCTATACATGGTGTAATATACAGGTAGGTACAGATGGTGTAATATACAGGTATGTATAGATGGTATATAGCACACAGGTAGGATTATACAGAAGTGGTGTATATGCATTATAGAGGGTCCCTACCCTGGATATGCTGGTTGATGACACTCTCCAGGCTCTGTATATTCTATACATGGTGTAATATACAGGTAGGTACAGATAGTGTAATATACAGGTATGTATAGATGGTATATAGCACACAGGTAGGAGTATACAGAAGTGGTGTATATGCATTATAGAGGGTCCCTACCCTGGATGTGCTGGTTGATGACACTATCCACTGGCTCTGTATATTCTATACATGGTGTAATATACAGGTAGGTACAGATAGTGTAATATACAGGTATGTATAGATGGTACATAGCACACAGGTAGGAGTATACAGAAGTGGTGTATATGCATTATAGAGGGTCCCTACCCTGGATGTGCTGGTTGATGACACTGTCCAGGCTCTGTATATTCTCTACATGGTGTAATAAACAGGTAGGTACAGATGGTGTAATATACAGGTAGATATAGATGGTATATATAGCACACAGGTAGGAGTATACAGAAGTGGTGTATATGCATTATAGAGGGTCCCTACCCTGGATGTGCTGGTTGATGACACTCTCCAGGCTCTGTATATTCTATACATGGTGTAATATACAGGTAGGTACAGATGGTGTAATATAAAGGTATGTATAGATGGTATATAGCACACAGGTAGGAGTATACAGAAGTGGTGTATATGCATTATAGAGGGTCCCTACCCTGGATGTGCTGGTTGATGACACTCTCCAGGCGGTCCAGCCTCTCTATAATCCTCATGGTGTCCCCCCTGTCCTCGGGCTCCAGCTTGGTGGAGTCGGGGGGCTGCACCCGCACATACAGCCCAGCCATGTAGTTGGTGACCCAGCCCACATAGAGCAGGCACAGAACGTTGCTCATGCCGCTCAGGATCACACACGTGGAGACGAGCGGCTTGGTTTTCCTGGTACACCCCATCCTCAGCTGCCTCCATAGAGCCGAGCACAGCCGGGCCACCCTGCACCGCTTCCCCCGCCGCCACTTCCCATCGCACTGAGCAGCTACCCGCTCCCCATCCCCGCCCCGCCGGCCAATCGCCGCGCCCCGGCACCCCTCCCCGGCCAATGGCTAACGGCGAGGGGCGGGGCTACGGCGCGAGACTCAACCTGCTCCTCGCCGAGCGCACATTCCAGCGCAGGCAGAGCGGAGTCCCCGGAGCTGGAGCGCTGCAACTATTCCACGTTCTGCGCTGACAGTGATACTTTACATTCTATCTACACAAATTAGCGCAAACACTCTGCACTCCACATTCTACACAAACACACTGTACATTCTAAACTGACACCAGCGCTGACAATTCTAAACTGACACCAGCACTGACAATTCTAAACTGACATCAGCACTGACAATTCTAAACTGACACCAACCCTGGCAGTTCTAAACTGACACCAGCCCTGGCAATTCTAAACTGACATCAGCACTGACAATTCTAAACTCTACATTCTGACACCAACACTACATTCTAAACTGACACCAGCCCTGACAATTCTAAACTGACACCAGCACTGACAATTCTAAACTGACACACCAGCCCTGACAATTCTAAACTGACATCAGCCCTGACAATTCTAAACTGACACCAGCACTGACAATTCTAAACTGACATCAGCACTGACAATTCTAAACTCTACATTCTGACACCAACACTACATTCTAAACTGACATCAGCACTGACAATTCTAAACTCTACATTCTGACACCAACACTACATTCTAAACTGACACCAGCCCTGGCCATTCTAAACTGACATCAGCACTGTACATTCTAAACTGACATCAGCACTGACAATTCTAAACTGCCACCAACACTACATTCTAAACTGACGCCAGCACTGTACATTCTAAACTGACACCAGCCCTGGCAATTCTAAACTGACATCAGCACTGACATTTCTAAACTCTACATTCTGACACCAACACTCTACATTCTAAACTGACACCAGCCCTGGCAATTCTAAACTGACACCAGCCCTGACAATTCTAAACTGACATCAGCACTGACAATTCTAAACTGACATCAGCACTGACAATTCTAAACTCTACATTCTGACACCAACACTACATTCTAAACTGACATCAGCACTGACAATTCTAAACTGACATCAGCACTGACAATTCTAAACTGACACCAGCACTGACAATTCTAAACTGACATCAGCACTGACAATTCTAAACTGACACCAGCCCTGACAATTCTAAACTGACATCAGCACTGACAATTCTAAACTGACACCAACACTACATTCTAAACTGACGCCAGCACTGTACATTCTAAACTGACACCAACACTACATTCTAAACTGACGCCAGCACTGTACATTCTAAACTGACACCAGCCCTGACAATTCTAAACTGACATCAGCACTGACAATTCTAAACTGACACCAGCACTGACAATTCTAAACTGACACCAACCCTCACAATTCTAAAGTGACATCAGCACTAACAATTCTAAACTCTACTACATTCTGACACCAACACTCTACATTCTAATCTGACACCAGCCCTGGCAATTCTAAACTGACATCAGCACTGACAATTCTAAACTGACACCAACACTACATTCTAAACTGACTCCAGCACTGTACATTCTAATCTGACACCAGCCTTGGCAATTCTAAACTGACATCAGCACTGACAATTCTAAACTGAAATCAGCACTGACAATTCTAAACTGAAATCAGCACTGACAATTCTAAACTGACACCAACAGTACACTCTAAACTGACGCCAGCCCTGGCAATTCTAAACTGACTCCAACACTGACAATTCTAAACTGACATCAACACTCCATATTCTAAACTGACACCAGCACTATACATTCTAAACTGAAACCAACACTGACAATTCTAAACTGACACCAGCCCTGACAATTCTAAACTCTACATTCTGACACCAACACTCTACGTTCTAAATCAGTGTTGCCAACCGTCCGTGAAAGTACGAACGGTCCGCCTTTTTAATCCCCAAAAGGCACTGTCCGTACTTGGGGAAAGGTGTCTGTCCACGGGGGGTTGGCAGGCAGGACGTGAACTGACTGCGGTGTTTAATAGACGCCACGCCAGTTCACCGGCAGCAGAGCAGGGCTACGTGAAGATGGCTGCCGAAGCCCTGCACTGGAGACTATTTTTGTCTCCAGTACAGGGCTTCGGGCACCATCTTCCCATAGCCCTGCTCCGCCTGTGAGTGAGGCTGAGAGCGGGAATTTTGCAGCTGCTGGCTGCGAAGTGTCAGACCGGGGGAGCTGCACTGGAGGAAAGCCGGGACTCGGGAGAGGAGGCGTCGGCGGGTGAGTAAATGTTTTATTTTCTTTTACAGGTGCTGCCCATGCCCGCCCCACACATGTATTGGTGGCAGGTGCCCATGCCCGCCCCACACATGTATTGGTGACATGTGCCCATGCCCGCCCCACACATGTATTGGTGACAGGTGCCCATGCCCGCCCCACACATGTATTGGTGACAGGTGCCCATGCCCGCCCCACACATGTATTGGTGACAGGTGCCCATGCCCGCCCCACACATGTATTGGTGGCAGGTGCCCATGCCCAGGGCCGGCCTTAGGTTTCACAGCACCCTGAGCGAAACCTGATTTTTGTGCCCCCCTTCATCCTCTTCACGCATGCGCGCACCCTCACGCACTAACACACACACAGGCCCATATGCAATTCACCTTTTCTACTGAGGTATCTTCTAGGACAGTGGTTACGAACCTTTTTGACGTCGTGACACATCACGCCAAATGTTCAGATCTCTGTGATACGTCACGTATGTATAATAGGAAAAATACTATTAATAACCACGAATGGATGGAAAGAGTGCATTATCCTGAATATATTTAAAAATGAAGGCTAGAACCTTTCAGGAATATTAATAAAAACAATCAGTGAGACAGTTAGCCCCCCCCCCCCATTTAGAATGATAGCACAGCACCAACAATTTGCACCACGCGTTATAGCCGCAGTGCACCCCCCCCCCCCCCCACCAAAAAAAAATGCCCTTCCCCCCCGATCTCATGTGTAGGTGCCCTCAATATAGGTTGCCAAGCATAGGTACTCCCAGTATAGGAAGTCAGTTGAAGGTCTCCATCGCCCCCATAGATAGCCAGGTGTAGGTGCCTCCAGTATAGGTAGTCATGTGTTGGTGCCCTCAGTAAAGGTAGCCAGCTATAGGTGCCCCCAGTATAGGAAATCAGGTGTAGGTGCCCTCAGTATAGGTATCCAGCCAGCTATTAGGCGCCCCCTTGGAAGCCGGCGCCCTGAGCGACCGCTCTGGTCGCACAGGTCAAAGGCCGGCTATGCCCATGCCCGCCCCACACATGTATTGGTGACAGGTGCCCATGCCCGCCCCACACATGTATTGGTGACATGTGCCCATGCCCGCTGCACACATGTATTGGTAACATGTGCCCATGCCCGCCCCACACATGTATTGGTGACAGGTGCCCATGCCAGCCCCACACATGTATTGGTAACATGTGCCCATGCCCGCCCCACACATGTATTGGTGAAGGATGCCCATGCCCGCCCCACACATGTATTGGTGACAGGTGCCCATGCCCCTCCCACACATGTATTGGTGGCAGGTGCCCATGCCTGCCCCACACATGTATTGGTGGCAGGTGCCCATGCCCCTCCCACACATGTATTGGTGACAGGTGCCCATGCCCCTCCCACACATGTATTGGTGACAGGTGCCCATGCCCGCCTCACACATGTATTAGTGGCAGGTGCCCATGCCCGCCCCACACATGTATTGGTGGCAGGTGCCCATGCCCGCCTCACACATGTATTAGTGGCAGGTGCCCATGCCCGCACCACACATGTATTGGTGGCAGGTGCCCATGCCCGCCTCACACATGTATTAGTGGCAGGTGCCCATGCCCGCCCCACACATGTATTGGTGGCAGGTGCCCATGTCCGCCTCACACATGTATTAGTGGCAGGTGCCCATGCCCGCACCACACATGTATTGGTGGCAGGTGCCCATGCCCGCCCCACACACGTATTGGTGGCAGGTGCCCATGCCCGCCCCACACATGTATTGGTGACAGGTGCCCATGCCCGCACCACACATGTATTGGTGGCAGGTGCCCATGCCCGCCTCACACATGTATTAGTGGCAGGTGCCCATGCCCGCCCCACACATGTATTGGTGGCAGGTGCCCATGCCCGCCCCACACATGTATTGGTGGCAGGTGCCCATGCCCGCCTCACACATGTATTAGTGGCAGGTGCCCATGCCCGCCCCACACATGTATTGGTGGCAGGTGCCCATGCCCGCCTCACACATGTATTAGTGGCAGGTGCCCATGCCCGCCTCACACATGTATTGGTGGCAGGTGCCCATGCCCGCCCCACACATGTATTGGTGGCAGGTGCCCATGCCCGCCCCACACATGTATTGGTGGCAGGTGCCCATGCCCGCCCCACACATGTATTGGTGGCAGGTGCCCATGCCCGCCCCACACATGTATTGGTGGCAGGTGCCCATGCCCGCATGTGTTATTGGTGACAGGTGCCCATGCCCGCCCCACACATGTATTGGTGGCAGGTGCCCATGCCCGCCTCACACATGTATTAGTGGCAGGTGCCCATGCCCGCCCCACACATGTATTGGTGGCAGGTGCCCATGCCCGCCACACACATGTATTGGTGGCAGGTGCCCATGCCCGCCCCACACATGTATTGATGACAGGTGCCCATGCCCACCCCACACATGTATTGGTGACAGGTGCCCATGCCCGCCCCACACATGTATTGGTGGCAGGTGCCCATGCCCGCCTCACACATGTATTAGTGGCAGGTGCCCATGCTCGCCCCACACATGTATTAGTGGCAGGTGCCCATGCCCGCTCCACACATGTATTGGTGACAGGTGCCTATGCCAGCCCCATACATGTATTGGTGACAGGTGCCCATGCCCGCCCCACACATGTATTGGTGACAGGTGCCCATGCCCGCCCCACACATGTATTGGTAACATGTGCCCATGCCCGCCACACATATGTATTGGTGGCAGGTGCCCATGCCCACCCCACACATGTATTGGTGACACATGCCCATGCCCGCCCCACACATGTATTAGTGGCAGGTGCCCATGCCAGCCCCACACATGTATTGGTGACAGGTGCCCATGCCCGCCCCACACATGTATTAGTAACAGGTGCCCATGCCCACCCCACACATGTATTGGTGACAGGTGCCCATGCCAGCCCCAGACATGTATTGGTAACAGGTGCCCATGCCCGCCCCACACATTTATTAGTGGCAGGTGCCCATGCCCGCCCCACACATGTATTATTGGTGACAGGTGCCCATGCCCGCATGTGTTATTGGTGACAGGTGCCCATGCCCACATGTATCGGTGACAGGTGCCCATGCCAACATGTATTATTGGTGACAGGTGCCCATGCCAACATGTATTATTGGTGACAGTCATGTGCCCATGCCCACATGTATTATCAGTGACAGGTGCCCATGCCCACATGTATTATTGGTGACAGGTGCCCATGCCCACATGTATTATTGGTGACAGGTGCCCATGCCCACATGTGTTATTGGTGACAGGTGCCCATGCCCACATGTATTATTAGTGACATGTGCCCATGCCCACATGTATTATCGGTGACAGGTGCCCATGCCCACATGTGTTTTTGGTGACAGGTGCCCATGCCCACATGTATTGGTGACAGGTGCCCATGCCCACATGTATTATTGGTGACAGGTGCCCATGCCCACATGTATCGGTGACAGGTGCCCATGCCAACATGTATTATTGGTGACAGGTGCCCATGCCCACATGTATAATTGGTGACAGGTGCCCATGCCCACATGTATTATTGGTGACAGGTGCCCATGCCCACATGTGTTATCGGTGACAGGTGCCCATGCCCACATGTGTTTTTGGTGGCAGGTGCCCATGCCCACATGTAATATTGGTGACAGGTGCCCATGCCCACATGTATAATTGGTGACAGGTGCCCATGCCCACATGTATAATTGGTGACAGGTGCCCATGCCCACATGTGTTATTGGTGACAGGTGCCCATGCCCACATGTGTTATCGGTGACAGGTGCCCATGCCCACATGTGTTTTTGGTGACAGGTGCCCATGCCCACATGTAATATTGGTGACAGGTGCCCATGCCCACATGTATTGGTGACTGGTGCCCATGCCCACATGTATTATTGGTGACAGGTGCCCATGCCCACATGTATTATCGGTGACAGGTGCCCATGCCCACATGTGTTATTGGTGACAGGTGCCCATGCCCACATGTATTATCGGTGACAGGTGCCCATGCCCACATGTATTATTGGCGACAGGTGCCCATCCCCACATGTTCTGGTGACAGGTGCCCATGCCCACATGTATTGGTGACAGGTGCCCATGCCCACATGTATTGGTGACAGGTGCCCATGCCCGCATGTATTATTGGTGACAGTCATGTGCCCATGCCCACATGTATTATCAGTGACAGGTGCCCATGGCTACATGTATTATTGGTGACAGGTGCCCATGCCCACATGTATTATTGGTGACAGGTGCCCATGCCCACATGTATTATCGGTGACAGGTGCCCATGCCCACATGTATTATCAGTGACAGGTGCCCATGCCCACATGTATTATCAGTGACAGGTGCCCATGCCCACATGTATTATTGGTGACAGGTGCCCATGCCCACATGTATTATTGGTGACAGGTGCCCATGCCCACACACGTATTTACTGGTGACAGGTGCTACCCATGCTCACACATGTATTTGCTGGTGAAATGTTCTGCAGTGCACACATGTATTACTGGTGAAATGTGCTGCCCATGCCCACATGTATTTACTGGTGAAATGTGCTGCAGTGCCCATGCCCACATGCATTTACTGGTGAAATATGCTGCCTACGTCTTTACTGGTGAAATGTGCTGCCCACGTAGTGTATTTACTGGTGATATGCGGCCACATAGCTTCATCTATGTTTCTCTCTTCTGAAATTCACAAGAAGTTTCTTAAAAAGTCAGCTACTGACTCCGCCCCCTGACCCCGCCCCCTGTCTGTCCAAACCTTGGGGTATCCAGATATTTTGACTATTTTGTCCAGGAAAAATAAGAAATTGGGTTGGCAACCCTGTTCTAAACTGACACCAGCCCTGGCAGTTCTAAACTGACACCAGCCCTGGCAATTCTAAACTGACATCAGCACTGACAATTCTAAACTGACATCAGCACTGACAATTCTAAACTGACACCAGCACTGACAATTCTAAACTGACATCAGCACTGAATATTCTAAACTGACATCAGCACTGACAATTCTAAACTGACACCAACCCTGGCAGTTCTAAACTGACACCAGCCCTGGAAATTCTAAACTGACATCAGCACTGACAATTCTAAACTGACACCAGCCCTGGCAATTCTAAACTGGCATCAGCACTGACAATTCTAAACTGACACAAGCACTGACAATTCTAAACTCTACATTCTGATACCAACACTCTACATTCAAAACTACTACACATTGTAAACTAACACAAACACTCTACAGTCTAAGCTAACACCAACATTCTAAACTAACACAAACACTCTACAGTCTAAGCTAACACCAACATTCTAAACTAACACAAACACTCTACAGTCTAAGCAAACGCCAACATTCTAAACTAACACAAACACTCTACAGTCTAAGCTAACACCAACATTCTAAACTAACACAAACACTCTACAGTCTAAGATAGCACTTACTCCATGTTCTACACTGATGCTATTACTGTACACATTGTAAACTAACACCAACACTCTGCATTCTAAACGCAAACACTCCATATTCAAAACAATTACTGATACATTTTACGTAAACACTAACACTGCCCATTCTATATAAATACTGACACTCCATGATGTATTCTATATGTTCTTACATCAACACTGACACTACTACACATTCTGTACTAACACTGACACTCGGTTCTATACGATGCATAGCTTTGTATTGCACTGAGCAGTGTAATACTTGCTCGCGGTACGATCTATATTAGATGAGATCTGCCACAATAACAGTGCACAGCGGTAAGCAAGAAAACAATCGATATCAGGGAGATAACAATCGTTACTTGATCTTTTACTGCTGAAATAGCGTATGGGCAGCTTAACGTTGATAATCCATATTCTATATAATGCTCCATACCCTCTCTTACACTGATGGATTTGTACATAAGCTGTACACACACACATCTCTGAGACCCCCTCTATCCATTCTGTAACACCGGCACATTCTTTCGCTATATGACAGCTACCCGGTATATCTGTATCCTTCCCGTTACATATCCTAGTGCAGAATCCTGAGACACTCCACATTCTATAGCATTCTCCTCTACATTCCACGTCTGACACAGATCTGTCACTCTACACTGAGGATACATAGTATCACTGGAATATATACTATTACACTGTAAATTCCTACACATCACTGAAACCTCTCCTCTCTGTTCCTGTTGTGTTTAACCCTTTAACAGCCAATTTATTTACAGGCTTGCAAGTGCTCCAGGGCAATTTATTTTAGCACTGTTTTTATTTATTTGTTACATTTCCTTGCTACTAATTAGTGCTGTAATGTTTATTTATGGCCCCCTGCCACTGGGGGCAATGAGGGACAATAACAGAGGACTTCTGCTTTCAGTTTCTATATCTATTAGCAGAGAGAGATCAAAGCATTCCAAGAATTTACAGCACAATGAGTGATGGTGCCAGTTTAGAATGTACAGCGTTGGTGTCAGATTATAATGTAGAGTGTTAGTGTCAGTTTATAATGTAGAATGTTAGTGTCAGTTTAGAATGTAGAGTGTTAGCGTAAGTTTAGAATATAGAGTGTCAGTGTCAGTTTAGAATGTAGAGTGTTAGTGTCAGTTTATAAGGTAGAGCGTTAGTGTCAGTTTAGAATGTAGAGTGTTAGTGTCAGTTTAGAATGTAGAGTGTTAGTGTCAGTTTAGAAAGTAGAGTGTTAGTGTCAGTTTAGAAAGTAGAGTGTTAGAGTCAGTTTAGAATGTAGAGTGTTAGTGTCAGTTTAGAATGTAGAGTGTTAGTGTCAGTTTAGAAAGTAGAGCGTTGTTGTCAGTTTAGAATGTAGAGTGTGATTGTCAGTTTAGAATGTAGAGCGTTAGTGTCAGTTTAGAATGTAGAGCGTTAGTGTCAGTTTAGAATGTAGAGTGTTAGTGTAAGTTTAGAATATAGAGTGTCAGTGTCAGTTTAGAATGTAGAGTGTTAGTGTCAGTTTATAATGTAGAGTGTTAGTGTCAGTTTAGAATATAGAGTGTCAGTGCCAGTTTAGAATGTAGAGTGTTAATGTCAGTTTAGAATATAGAGTGTTAGTGTCAGTTTGGAAAGTAGAGTGTTAGTGCCTATTTAGTGTGGAGTGTTGGTATCAGTTTAGAATGTAGAGTGTTTTTGTTAGTTTATGTAGAATGTACAACCTGGTCTTGTGAACTTACAATCTATAGGGAAGTGGGTTGGAGACACAAATTGAGGGGATGAACAACAGTAGTGTTGGTGTTCCAAATTCACCAAAGCACCACACCCCAGCACCGTTCAGCACTGACCCTGCAGACAGGGTGAGTTCACATGACTCTGATACTTCCTGTTTTTGGCTTTGGGAGGAAGTAGTATGTAGTGATGTGGAATGCAGCATGAAGCACAAGTAAGTGAACTCCCCTGACCCTGTATGCAGATTCAGTGCTGAAGTAATGAAGAGGATGGCAGGTGAGGCAGTAAGCCTCAAAATATGACTGGTGGCTGGGGCGCTCCTCCATTACTCCATGGCTCCGTGTGTTCCCATCTTCGCCGCGACTCCACAATCTGACGCATGTTATTACTTAATATGCTGATGGGAAGATGCGGCCGATGGGTATGATGACGGGAACACACGGACCAATGGAAGAACCCACCAGCTTAGGCTGGTGAACTGCCAAAAACTTTGCAGGTGGTGCCCCTACAATATAGTTGGAGCTGGAGACCTAAGGGGGTGCCCATTTTCCCCCGGTCGATGAGCCGGCCCTGGCTTTTCCTGATCCAAAATGATTGGTTCTAATCACTTCAGCATGAAATCAAAACAGATGCTGAACTACCGCCATACAAAACATTAGGGTCACACAAATACCGTGCCTTTTCCTGACACTTGTTAAGCCTAAGGGCCCTGTTACACTTAATGCGTTTCTATGTGTTGCTTTTTTTTTCTTCATAGCAGTGCACTGTGAAAAAGCTTCAGGTTTTCAGCGTTTAATAGAAACTGTGCCATAGGGAAACATGGACAATGGACTGCACTGTCCTTTCAGTTACAACTGACAGCAACTAATTAAGTGTAAAAGGACCCTAAGGCCTCTTTTATACTATACACTGATACCTTTTAACTCTCCATAGCAGTGCATTGTGAAAAAGCTTTCAGTTAAAATGCATATAGTGTGAACTAAGCCATAAGGAAACATGGACATTACTTTGTAAATCAGTTGTCCTTTCAGTTATAACTGAGAGCATCTGATATCGTGTAAAAGGACCCAAGGGCCCTTTTACACTTAATGTGTTAGTATGAGTTGCGTTTTTTTTTCTACATAGCAGTGCATTGTAAGAAAGCTTCAGTTTTTCAGCGTATAGTGTGAAAGAGGCCATAGGGAAACATGGCCATTACCTTGCACTTCAGTTGTCCTTTCTGTTACAGCTGACAGCAACTGATACAGTGTAAGGCTAGGTCCACACAGGTCCGTACCTTCTCTCTTTACGTTCCACCGCTTGCCGCTAGACTTCCTGCAATGTTGCCCTCTATACTTCGGAGGGCGGCATTGCAGGAAGTGACGCTGTGAGTGGAGGAAGTAGAGAGAAGATAAGCGCTTCCCTGCTCGCTGCGGACATTACATTTTAACAAGTTTTTGCAGAAATAGCTGTAGGGGGACTTAGGTGAGGGGGGGAATGACCCCCCTGCGCGCTGCAACCCCCATCCTGGCTGCTTCCCCCTCTAGCATGGCGGCCCCCTCTCCACCCACAGGCTGTGACACAGAAACGGATCCAAATCTGCCTGTGTAGAGGGGGATCCGTTTTCTATTGCCTGCCACTACCCCTCCGTGTATCCGGATCCATGTGCCGTATGGGAAAATGCAGCAAATCCGGACCTTCCGTTCAGTTTTTAAAAAACGATCCCCCTAAACACAGACGGATCCATTTTGAAACTTAGTGTAGAAGGCTGTTATTTTTAACATTGCTATCCGTGGCTCTGGTTTTGATCAGGTTTGAAAAGCGGAGCCACGGATACGTTTCCGGACCTAGAGCTCGATTCAGAAAGCCGTAATAAGCTCAGCGCGCGGGTTCACACATGGACAGGTAACATATGGGTCAGCGCATGAACGGGGAAAGTTCATGCGTGCAAACCTTTACTATTATGCACGCAAACCTGTACGCACGCTAACCCGTGCTCTGATCACATTTATCTGCACGCTGATAGCATTTCTCACGGCTGTGTGAACCGAGCTCCTAGTGTGAACCTAGTCTAAAAGGGCCCTTATACTCTTCATCTGCCACTGTTCCAAATCAGTGCTGCATGGTCTCCCTATATATTCTCAGCTATATTATAAGTGCGTAACTCTCAATGCTTGGAAACAGCCAGTATACTCTCTCCATGTATATATTAATCCAGTCATCACACAGCAGGACGAGATGGGGCAGGCTGAGCTGAGAACTCACCACCAATGCAAACACAAAGGTCACATATAAATATTTATACAGCATATAATCTGCAGAACGCAGCTTGTGTGGAGGCGAGCAGCATGAAACTCTACAGCATGTGCTATTATTAAACTCCACTTCTGAGTGACGCCGCAGCGGACTGAGAAACCAAGGCTGGTGAAATGTGTGACTGCACCGCCCCCTCTGGCCACGGCGCTAACTGCACCCCACAAAACCCAGAGAAACTTTTAAAATTGAAGTGAAACTCAAACTTTTTGAGATCAGGAAGATGCCCCCCTGCCATACCTGTAACCACACCCCCACCACAACCCTCGCCATGCATATCACAAAGTATTCAGAAGCAAAAGATGTTGTTTTATCATTCAAAGCACACTGGTCCTTTCTATTATTATTTGTTTTTCTTCATTTTAATATTTAATAATAAGAAATATGTCAATTTATTTGATGGGAATATAGTTTAGAGTCAATTAAATACATTTTCAGTAGAAAAATACATATATTAACACAGATCTGTACATCAGTCTTAAAAGAGGGACAAATGAGGAAGAAAGAGGGACAGAGGGTTTTAGTTGCCAAAGCTGGACAGTTGGAGTTATGAGGGTGTCTCCAGTCTCAGAAAAAGTATATTATTGCTTGACATTCAGCCAGGCTGAAAGCTAATATCCTATTATTATTATTATTATTATTATTATTATTAGTTAGGTAGGTAGTAGTGGTGGTGGTCGTAGTAGTAATTGTAGTAGCCTAAAATTTGTTGTTCTGGCTAATTACTAACAGAAGTTATTGCTTCTCCTTCTGAAGCAGTTGCTGTGTGCAGAAATGTACATGTAACGATTGGTGTCAGCAAAACATATTTTCTGATTATTGGTGATCTGCAGTATCACCAATAATACAGATGCTATACCTGATTATGTGGTGATCTGCAGAATCACCAATAATGCTAGTATAGCCAGACACAGGACAACCAATGTGAGATAGTGTTTGGTGCAACAGTAAAGAGGAAGAGGAGATCTCCCAAGGAGCGGGAGACTCAGACAGTACTGCTGCCAATGATCACCTGATGTCACGGTCAGCTTATGGGCAGGCTTGGCAGCCGGTACTTACAGATGTCCGCGGGTCCTGGGGCATGCTATCGGCCTCCTGGAAACAGGGCCCGGTGGTGTGCGTCTGCGTGTGTTGCTGCGTGCGTGCCTGGCCTCTGCACCGGAAGTTGTGGTGGCGGGTGTGTTCGTGCACGCACGCGGAGGGATTTCCGCGTGTACATGTAATCCCGCTTTGAAGTACGCATGCGCGGGCATATGCGTACGTCATTACGCATGACGTAATTAGCGCCAAACGGCCTATTTGAACCTGCTGAGATCAGTGCTCAGCGCTGTAGTCTTGCAGCAAGTTCCCTGTATCTCCCGTGACGTGACTTAGTGTCTGCCTGCCTGATTTGTCCTGTTTCGATGCTGACCTTGGCCCGTCTGACTACCCGCTTTGTTACCGACCCTGGCTTTGTACGACTACCCGATTTGTTGCCGACCCTGGTCCGTCTGAGTACCCGATTTGTTGCCGAACCTCTGCCCGTCCGAGAACCCGCCTCGCTGCTTGAACCCTACTGCTTGTCTACTCACCTGTCTATCGGATTGTTCCAGATTCAAGTTCCTGCTGGTTGGTCAAGTCCCTGCACTACCAGACTTGACCCGCGGGGGCGCTTCAGAGCCGCACTGGTCACACGCTTCGGTGACACGCCATTGGTCCTGCTAGCGCTCCTGCCCTTTGTCAACTGCTTGCCGCTTTACCCACTCCAGGGCCTCCAGTTGATAACCCGCAAGAGTTGCTGTCCTCGGCACATCGGTCTCCTTCAGAAGAGGTACGTTACAAAAGACTACAGCCATAGAATGGAGACCGCCGAGGCATCAAATATCCTGAGTACCCTATGCAAGCAGGTCTCAGCCCTGACCGAAGCAATTAAGGAGCTCCAGTCCAGTCACATTCAGCTAGAAGGCCGGGTGAATACCATTGCCAATGTAGTCCCTCAAACACCTCCTCCAACGCTAGCAGCTTCCATTAACACCAGTAATCCGGCGCCTGTTGAGACGGTTCCTGCCATGCCGTATCTTCCTGAACCCCGGGTGCCTGTACCAGAACGATTTAATGGAGATCGCACAAAGTTTCAAGCATTCAAACATGCCTGCGAATTATTTTTTCTATTGCAGCCTCGCACCTTCACGGATGAAGCAACTAAAGTGGGATTCGTGATTTCTCTTCTTCAAGGGGAACCTCAGACCTGGGCCCATCAACTTATGGACCAAAAACATGCCTCCCTAGCCAATTTGGAAGCTCTCTTTAAGGCAATGGCCGTGTTTTTTGAGGATCCTCAGCGTAGTTCCACTGCAGAGCTCTCTCTTCACCACTTACGCCAGGGGCGGCGACCCGTAGAAGAGTACACATCGGAATTCCGAAGGTGGGCTGCAGATACTGATTGGGGACAACCTGCCTTGAAGTTTCATTACCGTATGGGCCTTTCTGATTACATCAGGGATGAGCTGGCCCGTACTGGACTTCCTGCTACCTTAGATGAATTAATACTATCAGCCATTCAGATTGACCGCCGTCATAGAGAAAGGCAGATGGAAAAGGGGGGAGCTAGCACTGGCCGATCTCTATTTCCTACCATTCCTCCTGCTCCAGTACTAACCCAGCAACCTGTAGAGGATCAGCCCGAACCCATGCAATTAGGAGTGATTCGTCCGGCCTTAACTAGTGAAGAGAGGAATAGACGACGTCAACATAACTTGTGCTTCTACTGTGGAGCTTCTGGTCACTTCATAGGAGTCTGTCCTACTCGTCCATCTGGTAAGAAGGTCTCTATTGAGGCTCGACCGCTAGATCCTATCAAAATATCTGCTAATCATTTTTCTATCCCTGTTTATTTTCAGCTACCCGGAAGAACCGTTAAGACCTCTGCCATAATTGACTCTGGGGCCTGTAGTTGTTTTATGGACATTTCCTACGCTACCACTCATCAAATCCCAACTCAGAACCGTAGAGAACCTCTCTTAATTCATCTGGCTGATGGAACCTCGATTAGTTCTGGACCTGTTACACTGGAGACCCAGCCAATCAGTACTTCAATCTGCAATAACCACCAGGAAATCCTTAAGATGGACTTAGTCTCTTCCCCTCTTTACCCAGTAATATTGGGGTTGCCGTGGTTACGGGCCCATAACCCCACTATTGACTGGTCATTAGGGCTCATCTCCTTTGACTCCGTCTACTGTAACAGCTGCTGCACCCTATCCAGTTCCGCATCATCTGGACCTCTACTTTGTTCATCTGCTTTACAGGAAATTATTCCGGAACAATACCACGCATTTCTGGATGTATTTGATAAGAAGGGAGCTGACCAGTTACCACCTCATCGACCTTACGACTGTCCGATTGATTTACAAGCGGGGCGAAGATTCCCTTTGGACGCATGTTTCCTTTACCTGATCCTGAGCAGGAAGTTTTGAAACAATATATAGAAGAAAATCTGAAGAAGGGATTCATCCGCCCTTCCTCTTCCCCTGCAGGTGCGGGCATCTTCTTTGTGGAAAAGAAAGATAAAACATTGAGACCCTGCATTGATTATCGTGAGTTAAACAAAATCACCATCAAGAATAGGTATCCCTTGCCCTTGGTACCAGAGCTTTTCCAGAAACTACGCGAGGCAAAGATCTTTACTAAACTTGACCTTAGGGGAGCCTATAATTTAAGTTGAATTCAAGACGGGGACGAATGGAAAACCGCTTTTAGATCCCGCTACGGCCATTTTGAATACCTTGTAATGCCGTTTGGACTTTGTAACGCTCCTGCGACTTTTCAATACTTTATTAATGATGTGCTCAGAGAATTTATTGATCATTTCATCATTGTCTATTTAGATGATATCCTGGTATTCTCCTCTTCATTGGAAACTCATCGGGGACAAGTCTGTCAGGTTCTCTCACAATTAAGAATTAACCAACTTTACGTCAAAGCTGAGAAATGCGAATTTGAAAAACAGTCTATCCAGTTTCTTGGTCTCATTTCAGCAAACGGCTTCACCATGGATCCCCAAAAGATTTTGTCTATTCTTAATTGGCCATCTCCTACTAACAAAAAGGCAATTCAAAGATTTATAGGATTTGCAAACTTTTACAGGAGATTTATCAATAACTTCTCTGCTATTATCCTTCCAATCACTCAACTCACTCGTAAACAGGTTCATTTCTGCTGGTCTCCTGAGGCCCAGTTGGCTTTTGATAGATTAAAGAAACTCTTCACTACCGCTCCGATCTTAAAACATCCCGATCCCAAATTACCGTATTTTCTGGAGGTTGATGCATCAGAGTCTGCAGTGGGGGCAGTCTTATCTCAAAGACATGGCGAAAAGTCTCTTCTTCATCCAGTGGCTTTTTTCTCAAGGAAACTCTCGGATGCTGAAAGAAATTATGATGTGGGAGATAAGGAACTTCTGGCAATCAAAGTGGTGTTGGAGGAGTGGAGATATTTGCTTGAGGGCGCTGCACATGACATTCTTATTTTTACTGACCACAGGAACTTGGAGTACCTCAAATCAGCTAAGAGGCTAAACCCTAGGCAAGCCAGGTGGGCACTTTTTTTTTCAAGATTTTCCTTCCACATTACCTATCGACCCGGATCAAATAATATTAAGCCTGATGCATTATCTCGTATGTTCCCGGAGGATGAATATATGCACTCCCCACCTGATACAATCCTGTCCAGTCATAATTTCTTACTGATCCAACCGGAACTAATTAAACAGATTTGTCAGTCAACTGTTACACTTCCTGACAAATACCGTTCTGAGATGACACAGAAGGAGGGTCTTTGGCTTTTCAAGAATAAAATTTTTGTTTCAGAGGAATTCCGGCCCATGGTTCTCAAGCTATGCCATGATCATCCACTAGCTGGTCACTTTGGAAGTTTCAAAACAAAGGATCTTGTCCAGAGGAACTTTTGGTGGCCTGGTCTCGCTAAAGACTGCAAGAGGTATGTGAATTCCTGTCAAGTTTGTAGTCGTTGCAAGGGGTCAAGACTTAAGCCTTGGGGTTTGTTGGACCCATTACCTATCCCGTCTAGACCTTGGCTCTCTATATCTATGGATTTTATTGTTGAACTACCCACTTCTGAGGATTATGACACAATCTTTGTAGTAGTGGATCGGTTATCAAAAATGGCTCATTTTGTGGCTATGCAGGGGACACCTTCAGCTAAATCCACTGCTTCAGCCTTTGTAAAGGAAATCATCAGGCTCTATGGAATCCCAGATGACATCATATCTGACAGGGGCTCTCAATTCACATCCAAGTTTTGGAAAGCCTTATGTAAAATCCTCAAGATTCAGCTTAATTATTCCTCTGCATACCACCCTCAATCCAATGGCCAGACGGAACAAACCAATCAGACATTAGAACAATACCTAAGATGCTTTGTCTCCTTTTCACAGGATGATTGGTACCCACTACTTCCGTTAGCAGAATTTTCTTACAATAATTCTATTCACTCATCAACTCAACAATCCCCCTTCTTTGCAAACTATGGTTATCATCCATCATTTCTGCCTAATTTTGTTGGTCAGTCTTCAGTTCCTGCTGCACAAGAGATGGTCCACCAACAATAAATTTCTTCAAGACAATATGGCTCGTGCCCAGGTCGCTTTCAAGAAATACGCCGATTGTCATAGAAGAGGGGACCTGGAATTTAAGGAAGGAGAGCTGGTTTGGCTTTCCACTGAAAATATTAAACTGGCTTGCCCTTCTCGGAAAATGGGTCCCAAGTTTATGGGTCCTTTCCCTGTCAAGAGAAGAATTGGGCGTGTAGCCTATGAATTAGTACTTCCAAGTACACTTAGAGTGCATCCAGTGTTTCATGCATCTTTACTCAAACCTGTATCTACTGAACCATTCCCTAATCAATTACAAGATCCTGTTATGGTGAATGGAGAGGAGGAATTCGAGGTCGAGGCAATCCTCGACTCCCGAAGACGAGGCAGGGCTCTTCAGTATCTGATCAAATGGAAGGGGTATGGACCTGAGGAGAATTCCTGGCAATCAGAAAAGGATGTACATGCACCCAGGTTGGTCAGAGACTTTCATCACAGATTTCCGGGTAAGCCAGGTCCCAGAGGGCATCCAGAGGCTGCCCCTTAGGGGGGGGGGGGGGCATTGTCACGGTCAGCTTATGGGCAGGCTTGGCAGCCGGTACTTACAGATGTCCGCGGGTCCTGGGGCATGCTATCGGCCTCCTGGAAACAGGGCCCGGTGGTGTGCGTCTGCGTGTGTTGCTGCGTGCGCGCCTGGCCTCTGCACCGGAAGTTGTGGTGGCGGTTGTGTTCGTGCACGCACGCGGAGGGATTTCCGCGTGTACATGTAATCCCGCTTTGAAGTACGCATGCGCGGGCATATGCGTACGTCATTACGCATGACGTAATTAGCGCCAAACGGCTTATTTAAGCCTGCTGAGATCAGTGCTCAGCGCTGTAGTCTTGCAGCAAGTTCCCTGTATCTCCCGTGACGTGACTTAGTGTCTGACTGCCTGATTTGTCCTGTTTCGATGCTGACCTTGGCCCGTCTGACTACCTGCTTTGTTACCGACCCTGGCTTTGTACGACTACCCGATTTGTTGCCGACCCTGGTCCGTCTGAGTACCCGATTTGTTGCCGAACCTCTGCCCGTCCGAGAACCCGCCTCGCTGCTTGAACCCTACTGCTTGTCTACTCACCTGTCTATCGGATTGTTCCAGATTCAAGTTCCTGCTGGTTGGTCAAGTCCCTGCACTACCAGACTTGACCCGCGGGGGCGCTTCAGAGCCGCACTGGTCACACGCTTCGGTGTCACGCCATTGGTCCTGCTAGCGCTCCTGCCCTTTGTCAACTGCTTGCCGCTGTACCCACTCCAGGGCCTCCAGTTGATAACCCGCAAGAGTTGCTGTCCTCGGCACATCGGTCTCCTTCAGAAGAGGTACGTTACACCTGAGGAGCAGGTGATTCAGACTGTACTGCAACCAGTGGACACCTGAGGAGCAGGGACCACTGACTGTGCTGCAAGGATGATCACCTGAGGAGCAGGCGATTAAGACTATACTGCAGCCAGTGGACACCTGAGGAGCAGGTGTTACAGACAGTGCTGCAAAGGATCACCTGAGGAGCAGGCGATTAAGACTCTACTGCAGCTAGTGGACACCTGAGGAGCAGGTGTTACAGACAGTGCTGCAAAGGATGATCACCTGAGGAGCAGGCGATTAAGACTATACTGCAGCTAGCGGACACCTGAGGAGCAGGTGTTACAGACAGTGTTACAGCTGAGCCTGACCTGAGGAGTAGGTGAAGGCTACTACAGATCCCTCACCAATGGCAAGGCCCACTGGTGAGGACAGGAAGGTCAGACAAGCAGAGTAGGCAACGTACGGGCAGATAAAGTACAAAGACAGAAGGCTGATACAGTGTTAAGTTCAGGCAGAGTCGGCAACAGGAATCAGATGGGCAGAGGTACAGAATCAACAAGCAGGAGAGTAGTCAATGGAAGCAGAAGGTTATAACAGATAATACAATGCAATTAGTACTTTAAGCTATCAACAGAATCCCCAGCTCCAGCTGGTTCTAGCACACTTTGGGATCTGACTAGGGTCTGAGCGAGAACACTTTAGCATTTGAAACAGCAGACACGGGGCAACTGACAGACTAGTACTATATATACCTGGATGCCCCGCAGCGCCGCCCCCATCACTCAGCCAATCCAAAGTACCGTTGGAGTCAGCTGACTTGGCAGATCAGCTGACTCCCCTTCTATTCGCAAAAAGGTCCTGGCGCCTGGCGTGCGCGTTCGCATAGCCCTCAATCTATGTGCAATAGAAGGACCAGGCAAAGCAGCAGCATGTAGCTGCGCGGCAGAGGCCGGCGGCTGATACGCGGAGATAACCGCCATGCCGCTTGTCTCTGCGGCGATATCTCCGCTATCTATTACAGCAGGGGTCCCCAACCTTTTTAAGCCCGGGGCCCACTATCCCGACCAAACTTTTCTCTGGGGCCCCCCGGGGGGAGGGGGGCGTGGTTAGTGGCGGCGGCAGCCCCCCTCTTTTCCCTGATTTTGAGTGTAGTATATAGGTAAGTAGGTATCTAGGTATAGTTGCCCCCAGTATAGGTAGCTAACACAGTTGCCCCTGTATAAGGACTATAGTTGCCTCAGTATAGTTAGGTAGTATAGTTACCCCAATATAGTTAGTATAGTTACCCCAGTATAGTTAGTACAGTTACCCCAGTATAGCAAGTACAGTTACCACACTATAGCTAGTACAGTTACCACAGTATAGCAAGTACAGTTACCACAGTATAGCTACTACAGTTACCACAGTATAGCTAGTACAGTTACCACAGTATAGCTAGTACAGTTACCACAGTATAGCTAGTACAGTTACCACAGTATAGCTAGTACAGTTACCACAGTATAGCAAGTACAGTTACCACACTATAGCTAGTACAGTTACCACAGTATAGCAAGTACAGTTACCCCAGTATAGCTACTACAGTTACCACAGTATAGCTAGTACAGTTACCACAGTATAGCTAGTACAGTTACCACAGTATAGCTAGTACAGTTACTACAGTATAGCAAGTACAGTTACCACAGTATAGCAAGAACAGTTACCACAGTATAGCAAGTACAGTTACCACAGTATAGCAAGTACAGTTAGCCCAGTATAGCAAGTACAGTTAGCCCAGTATAGCAAGTACAGTTACCACAGTATAGCAAGTACAGTTAGCCCAGTATAGCAAGTACAGTTAGCCCAGTATAGCAAGTACAGTTACCACAGTATAGCAAGTACAGTTACCACAGTATAGCAAGTACAGTTAGCCCAGTATAGCAAGTACAGTTACCACAGTATAGCAAGTACAGTTACCACAGTATAGCAAGTACAGTTAGCCCAGTATAGCAAGTACAGTTACCACAGTATAGCAAGTACAGTTACCACAGTATAGCTAGTACAGTTACCACAGTATAGCTAGTACAGTTACCACAGTATAGCAAGTACAGTTAGCCCAGTATAGCAAGTACAGTTAGCCCAGTATAGCAAGTACAGTTAGCCCAGTATAGCAAGTATAGTTAGCCCAGTATAGCAAGTACAGTTAGCCCAGTATAGCAAGTACAGTTAGCCCAGTATAGCAAGT
Organism: Hyperolius riggenbachi; assembly: GCF_040937935.1. NCBI lineage: Eukaryota > Metazoa > Chordata > Amphibia > Anura > Hyperoliidae > Hyperolius > Hyperolius riggenbachi. The sequence continues at coordinate 211,557,793 of NC_090656.1, forward strand.
ACAGTTAGCCCAGTATACCTAGTACAGTTAGCCCAGTGTAGCCAGTACAGTTAGCCCAGTAGTTACCCCAGTATAGCTGCCCCAGTGTAGCAAGTACAGTTAGCCCAGTATAGCAAGTACAGTTAGCCCAGTATAGCAAGTACAGTTAGCCCAGTATAGCAAGTACAGTTAGCCCAGTATAGCAAGTACAGTTAGCCCAGTATACCTAGTACAGTTAGCCCAGTGTAGCCAGTACAGTTAGCCCAGTAGTTACCCCAGTATAGCTGCCCCAGTGTAGCTAGCAGAGGTGCCCTCCCCCCCCCCCCCCCCCCCCCGAAGGCTCCTGTTACCTTATGAGCGGGCGTCCGCTTCCTTCCTTATATTCCTCCAGCCTCGGCTCTCCTCTTCGCAGCATGTCGCATTACAGCAGCGCTTCCTGCGCGGCTGCTGTAAGGAGGGAAGGAGGTGGGGTAGCGGCTTCCTGTAGCGGCGATACGCATCACCGTTACCATGGGAACCGCTGTCCCGGCTCCCTTGGCTCCTTACAGCAGCCGCGCAGGAAGCGCTGCTGTAATACGACATGCTGCGAAGAGGAGAGCCGCGACTGAAGGAATATAAGGAAGGAAGCGGCCGCCCGCTCATAAGGTAACAGGAGCGGCGGCCGCGGGGGGAGAGGGAGAAGCCGCGGCCCCCCAGAAATCTGCCCAAGGACCCCCAGGGGGCCATGGCCCCCAGGTTGGGGACCCATGTATTACAGTACACATTCAAGAATAGTGACAGTCATGTCTAAGAGAACTCATGGAGAAGCATGTGATGTGTTTGATCGGATGATAGATTAGCAAAGCTCTTATTTGCTTTGATCACATCTTGCTTTAGCACATGATCATGACTAGAAAATCAGAGACTTACAGTACCTATCACCTGACCAAACTGATCACATGCTTTGCCATGAATTCTCCTAGACAGGACCATCACTATTCAGGTAGATTGGTCTTTGGGGACGTTCTGTGCATCAAACTCTCTACTCCAAACATTGTGTTATTACCATGACTGCAAAAAAAAGGGAAACTCAAAGTCCTGACAATTCCAGAAATTGCCACTATTCCCTAGACTAGTTATTCTGTAACTAAAAAGGAAAGTAACAGATTTTCAAAACTGCAAAGCCAGGAGCTCTTGCTTAGCTCTTTTCTGCCATGAAAGAGTTGTATGACTTGTAATTAGTTATCAGTGAGAGTTAATTTTCATACCTGAATTATTGACCCTTACAGTTACAGTGAGCAAAAAAAGACTTGTACATACCACAAATGTGGTTATTTATAGGTGATCAGAAGTAGGCCGGCCATAGGTTTCATAGCGCCCTGAGCGTAATCAGACACACACACACGATCTGCCTATATATACACTAAAGGGGGGATCTGCAACACTAGTAGCTTATATACACTAAGGGGGGGGGGGGGGGGATCTGCCTATTATAAGCCACTACTCTTGTTGTAAACACATCTCCCCTTTAGTATATAGGGGAGGAGTCTCGCACTGCCTCCAAGAGACAGCGCCGCAGTAGTTGCTGGTCTTCGCCCCCATCACACCCAGCGGCACCAGGGGGCGGAGCCAGAGGGAGATTAGTCGGACGCAACCAAGACGGAGCAAGCAGCCGCCGCGGCGCTGCAGCAGTGAGCAAATTTACAATATGCGGCCAGGGCGGCAGGAGCGCGGCGCCCCCCTGGAGGCCGGCGGCCAGGCCCCCTGAGCGGTCGCTCAGGTCAAAGGCTGGCCGTGATCAGAAGTAGAGGTAAGATCCTTTCCCATATCCTTACTACTGTAGTGGTGATATTCCCTCTGGTAACCTGTGTTCTTATCTGAAGTTGATCCAGACGTAGCACTCCACCCCCTGTGAAAAACAATCCCCTCCCACCTTTCGTTGCTGCCCAATCTTACAGGCCATCAAGGGGAACGTGGGAAAGGCAGAGTTTTGCACTGCGTGAGGGTCAACTATGACCCATAGTGCAGATTACCAGCAGAGATACCACTAAAATAAGAGTAGGAGCAGAATAAACGATCTGAAGGATCATAAGCATTTTACCTGATCTACCTGGGACCTCCTGTAGACTACCAGAGATTTGTGATCACTACAGTGTCTTGTTAGGCCAGGCTTTCTCAACCACGGTTCCCTAGAACCCCAGGGTTCCTTGAGTACTCTGCAGTGGTTCCTTGGCAATTTCCACCATCGAGGGGGAAGTATAATAGAGTACATTATAATAGGGGGTACTGTAAAAATAAACACTAAATTAGGGGTCAAAATAATAATGAGCACATTAATAAAAAGCACTAGGATAAGAAGACAGTATAAGGAGTGGCACTGTAATAGGGGGAAGTGAAATAATCAGCCTCACCTACTTTTAAAGACCATGCCTCCTGAAAAATAAATGCAGGGGTTCCTTAAGATTGTTTGCAGGGGTTCCTTGAGATCCAAAAGTTATTTTCAGCCTTGCAGGGTTCCTCCAAGGTAAAAAAAAGAAAGGCTGTGTTAGGCAATTAACTGCATAGTGTTTTCCCATCGAGAAGCCATCACATAACCTTTGGGAAAACAAGCATTATAGTACTTAAAGTGTATGAAACAAAAAAATCATACATACCCAGGGCTTCCTCCAGCCTTCTTCGGCCTCATCAATCCCTGAGTGCTTCCCTCTGCCTCCTGGACCCTCCGTAAGGGTTCCTGGTAACTTTGGCCAGTCGGCACATGCGCAGTGCAGCCATGCACGCTCCCCCATCACACTCCCGTGACGTGAGCAGGAGTATTGTGCAGACGCAGAGTGCGCTTGTTTGATCTGTAAGCTGCATTTGTTGAGATATCCCAGCAACTGAATGGGCTAAATGCTTGGCCATTTTTCATTGTTCTGAAATTAATCTGCATTGCAGCAGCTGCTACACAGTTCCAAGCCAGCGAGGTCAGTGTTGGGACAAAATATAATAAAGAGGAGCAATTAGAGGTGGTTTCATTGAGCCAGTAGAGGGATGCAGCACCACCGCGGCAGCCGGTGACGTAAGGCCCTGTTCATATTATGTGCGTGTGGAAAACGTGCAGAACGCATGTAGTAAACGCACTGGAAAAACGCATGCGTTTGTACGCGTTTGTACGCGTTTTTGTAATGCGTTTGTATGCGTTTTTTCCTTATGCGTTTTTGATCATACCTGGAAGAGTCCTACACTTCCGACGAGAAACGCACCTCCGAATACGCATACAAAAACGCATGCCATGCATTTTTAGTGCGCGCCCATTGACTTTCATTATAATGCGTTTCTGTGCGCGACGCACAGAAATGCATCCAACTATGCGTTTCTGCCACGCATACGTTTGCCACGCGTATATGTGAACGAGGGCCATACCTTTGCATTGATTTTTCTGGCCCTCGCAAAACGCACACAAAACGCGTACCTTAAAAACGGACATAAACGCGTGCAGTGTGAACGGGGCCTAAAAGGGCCCAATTGTCTGAGTATTCCTCCCCTTACTTCATTAAAGTCGCTTTCTGCAGGGGTCCTCACATCTCTTCAGGGGAGCAAAAGCAACATTGCCACTAGGCAACCCTACCTAACCCCCGACACTGCCAGACTCCTGGTCAATGCTCTGGCGATCTCCCGCCTGGACTGCTGCGGTGCCCTCCTTTCTGGACTTCCCGAGACCAGACTCCGCCCCCTGCAATATGTTATGAATGCAGTTGCCAGGCTCATTCACTCCTCCACCCGCTTCTCTTCAGCTGCCCCTCTTCCCAAGTCCCCTCACTGGCTCCCTGTCCCCTTCAAAATTACATTTAAAGTGTACCAGAGCTGAAACTGTATACAAATTTTATACATACCTGGGGCTTCCTCCAGCCCCCATGAAGCGCACGGATCGCTCCCACGCTGCCGTCTTCTCCCTCTTCGGTACCGGGTCCCGATACTTTCTCCAGTCGCGGCCGGTCTACACAGGAGAAGTGCGCCCTCTATGTATCTCTCCGGTGGCAGCTGGAGAGATAAGTAAATAGCGCACTTCACTTACGTCAGACTGCCCACGACTAGAGGAAGTAACAGGACCTGGTACGGAAAAGGGAGAAGATGGCGGCGTGGGAGCGATCCGTGCGCTCCATGGGGGCTGGAGGAAGCAGTATGTATAAAAGTTTTATATAGTTTCAGCTCTAGTACACTTTAAACTACTCTTCCTTGCATACAAATCCATCCACCATACTTCCCCTTCATACATCTCAGATCTCATCCAGAGATTCTCCGAAACCCACTCTGTCCACACTCTGCGAATGTCCAACCCTGACTCACAAGGCTCCAGGACTTCTCTAAAGCAGACCCTACTCTATGCAACTTCCTCCCCCCATCAGGCTCACCCACACCTTTTAATTAAAGCAGGCCTTAACAACCCATCTGTTTACCATTGCTTACCTGTCGTCTTCATAGTTCCAACCCTCACCCTTGGTCATACACACCATCCCCTTTCCCTTGTATCCCTCTTCCCAACCCTTAGATTATAAACCTAATTGGCAGGGCCCTCCATCCTGTGTGCTCTTCCCCGCCACTATATGGAATCAGTAACTTGTCTGATATATTTATCCCTACATTTCAATCTGAGCACCATTGCTTATTGTTGCATCACTATTTTTGATAGTGCTTTATAAATAAAATTTACCAATAACTGCACTATTAATTGAGGGCAACTTTTAGTTGACTTGATATATTTAAAGTTGGATAAAACCCTGACATAATATTCAGTAAACATGTTTTCCTACTTTATATTACCAACACAGTTACCATACTTTGATTTCGTGCACAAGTAATACTGCCTGTTTACAAATTACAAGTTCCCAAAGTACAGTTTATCTGCTCTGAAAGCTGCTATTGCACTTTTTTGCATAGCTGCTGTATTTATATATCATTATGTATCAGCACAGCTAGGAATGTATACTAATTGCATCAGACAAAGGAATCTAAACAAAAGATAATGCTATCACCTTTTCAGATGCGGCAGCAAGCTTTCAATTGGAAAAAAAGAGCTGTGTTAAACTGTGTTAAGTAAGGAGAACAAAAACTCTGCACCCAGCAATAAGTGTGTGCTAGGGCAAGACAAACAATCTATTTACATTAGCATACTATTATAGCCCATAACATAGCACTACACAAGATATATGAGAATAATATCACAATTTATTAGTAGATTTAAATGTCTCCATGAGAACCCCATAACCAGAATAAGTCCTAATTGGACATAATTATGAAGGGTACTCAATATAGTAAAAATATAGACATGTATAGTATAGCAATCGGTGGTGTTCTATCAGAACCACCAACCAATTGCAGAACACGGGTTCTAAAAGTATTGCATCAAAAAGTGATTCAGAGATCCACCAGGACCATAAACCTCAAGAAAATTCAACCATAAAGTGCATCACAAATAGAAAAATAAAAATAAAAAATAAACAATGTATAAACAGCACACTATAAAGTCAAGAAAGTGCATGATCAAATATCACCATAGTTCAAACAAGATTGACAGGTAGGAGTGATGAGGCGACTAGGATCGCAGGAAGCAACAGGCACAGGGCCGGCGCTGCCATAGAGGCAAAGAGGGCAATTGCCAGAGGGCCCCAGAGCCTGTAGGGCCCCCAAGATGTCTCCCCCCCAACGTAACTGTTGCTCCCCAGGGACCTTGCAGAGTTGTCAGCAGAACCATGGAGTGTCAGCCCATGGTTCAGGAGTCCTGGGAGAAATTTGACTGCAACAAAGGGTCCCTACTGCCGCTTTTTGGTTGGGGGTTGTCTACTGGGGGCTCCTGGCTAATTTTGCCCTCGGGCCCCACTGTTACTAAAACCGGCCCTGAACAGGCACTGTAAGTGAGGGAGGCAATACTGTACCCAGACCGCAAAGGGAGAGGCAGGACCGACATGAAGAGGTGGAGGAACCCCCGGCGAATGGCTCCACCAGTATCGCGGCGTCCATGCCGCTTTTTCAAGAGATGCTGGGGGAGAAGCTCCATTAAACTGTGTTTAGTGTTTGAATGCTGTTCTGCTACATTTTTTGGGGGTGGTAGATTTTATGCTGTAAATAATCTTTTAGAGCAAAGAAAAAGAGTTTAAAACCACTCAAAGTATGTTCAGTCATTGATTCCAGAGCTGTTTCTGGGCATAGGCCATGCAGGCATGGTGTTGGGCTGCCCTCTAGTGCACAGTGTGCAGTTCTGTTTCAAACACAATATATTGCAGATTTTGCAGTGTTCCTGTGATGTTCTGTAGCATTCCGGCGTCCCCTGTAGTGTAATCCTTGTTTCGTGTTACCCCGCACATCTCCTCCCTCTCTATAGAGGGTGTGTGTATTATTTATAAATAATATTTATAGTATTATTTATTGTATTTATAAAGCGCCAACATATTACACAGCGCTGGACAATAAATAGGGATACATACAATGTAAACAAGGGGTGACAGGCAGAGTGATAGCAATCGACAACATAGCACAAGGTTATACATCCAAGCAGGTTATAAGATGCATGATCATGTGATTTTACAAAGAACCAACTATTCAAGTGGAATCACAGGATTTTGTGCCTGGGGCACCAAATAGGTCGGAAACAAGCCTGTCTGATGCAAAGGGAAGGAGCTGCTGTGCAGATTAATTATGTCGCACCAAGCATTCTGCAGTAGTCCTTCCCGCACACACAGGGCCCTTGTTGATGTATTTGCTGAGTTTAATACTGGCCCACCTCTCTGCTATCCAAGATGTAGGATCCTCCCAGGGAGGAGAGGAGGTGGACAGCCATTTCATCGGCATTCACAAAGCAGCCCCTAAAGTACTATCGATTTCTCTAAGCTGGAATTTTGTACTGTGAATTTTGCTCTTTTTTTTTCTATTTGATCCGCCTAGCCCTGGAATAAAAATCTTGCAACATAACTTAAACCACTTCTTGCTTCTATATCTTCTCAGAGAGCTCGGTATGAGCCAGCACCACGGGGAGCGTATATTTAACATTCACTTTAATCCAGAGTGAAGTAATAATGTATTACAGGGAGAAGCGGCTGTAGCTATATTGCTATAGTGTACCAAAGAGCCGGAAAAAACTATAAAGAGCCAGTAATGCGGAACTGGCATACAATTCCCTATTATTGACTATATAGTTATCCCACCTGCTCTTGACCTTGGCAAAAATCACAATCATCCCCTGGTCACTGCAGCCAATACTGGAACTGGATGCAGCCATCTTGTTTAATTTTGTGGTGTCCAGTTCAGTCTGTAAGCACTACGCATTTTCCTCAATGTGCTGCTTCCTGTCAGTTTAGCTTCCACATAGAAGCTCCCACATGTAATGAGCATTGCAGTCAGAAATAACACACAAATATGTGAGTGAATGTTCGATGGGGGGTTATTATAATTATTGATTTATAAAGTGCCAACATATTCCGTAGCGCTGTACAAAGTAAGAAATAAACATGTAGAACATAATAATACAAACAGTGGTAATATTAAAGGACAACTGTATCGGGAGGGATATGGGGGCTGCCATATTTATTTCTTTTTAAGCAATACTAGTTGCCTGGCTATCCTGCTGTTTCTCTGCCTCTAATAGCCATAGACCCTGAACAAGCATGCAGCAGATCAGGTGTTTCTGACATTATTGTCAGATCTGACAAGATGAGCTGCATGCTTGTTGCTGGTGTGATTCAAACTCTACTGCAGCCAAACAGATCAGAAGGGCTGCCAGGCAACTGGTATTGTTTAAAAGGAAATAAACATGGCAGCCTCCATATATCTATCACTACAGTTGTCCTTTCATTGAAAACTCTATACTGAAGGATGCAGTATGACAGTGGACACCAGTGAGGGGCGCTACAATAACAGGGGACATTAATGAGGGACACTGCATGAGGGCCAGTTTGATAGGAGTAGGCACTAATGAGGTTAACTATAATGAGGATGTTGCATTAATGGGGTCATTAGTAATCCCTTGATTGAAGTGGCCTCATTAGTGTCCCCTTTTCATTATACTGTCCATCATTGGTTTCCCATTGATTATAGTGTCTCATCCTAACAGTAAATCCCCCTGTTATCACAATGTCCCTTAAATTATAGTGCACCTCATTAGTGTCTCCCTCTTTAGAGTCCCTAATTATAGTAATTTTTACCCATTAATTCCCCAGTACTCATCATTACAGGAAACCACAAGGTTAGGGCGATACCTATAAACTAAATAACATACTTCAGAATCAATTTAGAATCAGAATCCATTTATTTGGCCAAATACGTTTGCACTTACTGTATAGTGGCCAGGGCCGGCCTTAGGTTTCACTGCACCCTGAGCGAAACCGGATTTTGGTGCCCCCCCCCCCCCCCCCCCCCATCCTCTTTGCGCGCGTACACACATACGCATGCACACAAACAGGCCCAAATATAGCAGCAACAATTTGCAACGCTCGTTATAGCTGTGGTGCGTCCCTCCCCAAAAAATGCTCTTAGACTCAGCATAGGTAGGTAGGTAGCCAGGTATAGGTGCCCTCAGTATAGGATCTAATGTGTAGCTGCCCTCAGTGTAGGTAGCCAAGCATAGGTAGTATAGTTGCCACACTAAAGGTAGCTAGTATAGATGCCCCCAGTGTAAGTAGCATAGTTGTCCCCATATAGGTAGCATAGTTGCCCCCAGTTTAGGTAGTATAGTTGCCCCATATAGGTAGCATAGCTGCCCCCAGTGTAGCTAGTACAGTTGCCCCCAGTGTAATAGCATAGTTGCCCCCAGTGTAGGTAGTATGCCCCCAGTGTAGTAGCATAGCTGCCCCTAGTGTAGGTAGTATGCCCCCAGTGTAGGTAGTATGCCCCCAGTTTAGTAGCATAGCTGCCCCCAGTGTGGTAATGTAGCTGCCCCCAGTGTAGTTAGTATGCCCCTAATGTAGGTAGTATGCCCCTAGTGTAGGTAGTATGCCCCAGTGTAGGTAGTATGCCCCCAGTGTAGGTAGTATGCCCCCAGTGTAGGTAGTATGCCCCCAGTGTAGGTAGTATGCCCCCAGGGTAGGTAGTATGCCCCCAATGTGGGTAGTTTGCCCCAGTATGCCCCCAGTGTAGGTAGTATGCCCCCAGTGTAGGTAGTATGCCCCCAGTGTGGGTAGTTTGCCCCAGTATGCCCCCAGTGTAGGTAGTATGCCCCCAGTGTAGGTAGTATGCCCCCAGTATAGGTAGTATGCCCCCAGTGTAGGTAGTAGGGCAGAGACTGACTCACCTGACATCCAGCTCCAGCGCCGACTTCACTCTTCTCTCCCTGCCTCCGCTCCATCTGTAGTTAGAGCAGGGCTACAAGAAAATGGCCGCAGATTGTCCGCATTTGTGGACATCGGCGACCATGTTCTTGTAGTCCTGCTCTAACTACAGACAGAGAGGACCCAGGGAGAGACAGCGGGGTGGCAAGGGGCAACAGGGTGCAAGCGCCCTTGAGAGCATGGCGTCCTGAGCGACCGCTGAGGTCGCTCATAGCAAAGGTCGGCCCTGATAGTGGCAGTGAACAGGGTGAGAAGTGTTCATTTTCAGTTCTTTGCTCAATGCTTTCAAGTCCTGGGAGAACTAGCGTGGTTCTCCATTAAGCATGGCTACCGCCTCAGGGAAGAAGCTGCTCCTGTGCCTGGAATTTTTAGTTGTGACTGATCAAGGGAGTCTTGGTCGCTCTCTTTCTGTACCTGTTACCTCTCTTTCTGTTTCCCTGTTACAGGGAAGGTAAGCTACAGCTAGTTATACTTTTCGCTTGATTAATATGTAATTTGCCTTGATTAGTATGTAATTTACAATTTTACAATTTTATTAATATTTCCTATGAATAACGTGGCCAACACCCACGTATTCGCCTAATAACATAAAACAGCCCAGGGTATACATACCTCTCCTTTTTCTGATTGCTAAATTGGTGGGCTGGGTTATATGTCAGGAGGTTGCCTAGCTATCAATGAAACAGCCCCTCTGTGGCGGTAGACAGGTGCGGCGGGCAAGGTATTACTCACCTGCTTCCAGCGTTCCAGGCGCTGATTAGCGGAAGCGCAGTGAGCGACGGAAAAGGCGGAGACCTGTGGCACGTGAGGATGATGCAACGCGCCATCGCCTGGAACTCGGGAAGCAGGTGAGTAATTCCTTGCCCGCCGCGCCTGTCTATGGACACATATCTGGAGGGGGAAGCGCCAGAAGGAAGGAACCCAGGTGAGGGAGGTGGTGGGTCTGGCCCCCCTCCCTGCCGCTGTCCCCGCTCCCTCTCCTTCCAAGCTTCCCCCATACCGGAGCAACTATGCTTCCTATACTGGTGGCAACTATACTAGCTATACTGAGGCAACTATACTACTTATACTGTGGCAACTATGCTACTTATACTGGGGGCAACTATACTATCTATACTACGGCAACTATACCAGCGATACTGGAGCAACTATACTACCTATTCTGGGGGCAACTATATTACCTTCCCTGGGAGCAACTATACTACCTACACTAGGAGCAACATACTAGCTACCTATACTGGGAGCAACTTTACTACCTATACTAGGGCAACTTTACGGGGGCAGCTAAGCCACCTATAGTGGGGCAACTATATTACCTATACTGGGGCACCTATACCTGGCATTACCCACCGTGGCGTACTTAGCATGCCACACTTGCTCCTATCCTTTTTTGGGGGGTGGGGGGTGTCGTTTAATACCCAGCAGCGGGTGTCAAATGCCCTAGGTATGCCACTGCCTGAGATCAACAGAGAAAGTCCAGTCAGAATACCTAAATCTGTGACAGAGATCTTTTGCTGCTGTTACTAAAGTTATCAGGACTCCTGAGTTGGGGCAAGGAGACCCCAATCCTGGAGTGACAGCTGCTAAAAACATCAGTGGTCTCAAATTGAGACCAGAAGACCTCAATTTGACAGAGAGCTGCTGTACTGAGATTACCAGGACTTCTGTGTTGAAACCATGAGATCACAAACTTGGAGAGAGTGTAGCAGTCAGATAACAAAGACCTGCTGCAATCATAAAGGGTCTTGCTGAGAGTATTAGATCATGTGTTGTGGCCAGGTCCCCTGCTGGAAACTTGCTGGTAGGACCCCTGGGATGTGTTGTCCATCTGTTATCCTGATTAGGACTGGAACTCCACTGAGACTTGCAGTTCATTGGCTGTGCCAAAGAGAACATGAATTCTGGAGACTTGTTGTTCACTTGCTATCATGACTTTTGGGACCTTTATTTAATTTACTGTGTAGTTGGGATTTGCATGCAGATCAGGTGCCCTGACTCTGAAGTCTGGCTGGATTAGCCACATGGTTGTCACTCAGACACTACTGATGCCAGAAGATCAACAGGACTGCCAGGCAACTGGCACTGTTTAAAAAGGTAATAGATATGACAGCTTCCATATCACTTTCATGTATGCACCCACTTTGAGTTAAGTCAATCTGGACGTACTGGTGGGCCCAGTGCTGTTGTGACGGGTGCATACACATTTAAATGGCAGCGATAGGTGAAGGGGAACATGTGTTCCCTGAGCCAAGTGAAGTGCTTGTGAATGAATAAACATGCCTTGATTTACGAGGCATGGTTATTCATAAAAGTGAACGGGACAAATTAAGTTAGAAAACAATTGAACACATCCTGGTAACTTTGAGCTACGCTAAGTCAATCTGGACATACCGGTGCATTCACTGTTGTTGTGGCTGGTGCATGCACATGTGGACGCTCCCCTTGCACATTATTTAAATGGCGGTAATTGGTGAAGAGGGACATGTGTTCCCCTAGCCAATTAAAGTGCCTGTGAATGAATAAAAATGCCTTGATTGAATCACAAGACATGGGTATTCATAAAAGTGAAAATAACATATTAAGTTAGAAAATGATCAAACACTTCCAGGATAGTGTATACCAGCCAAAAAGTGAAATTAAAGTTAAAAATAAATGTAATAGTTATTAAAACCTTATTAACCCCCACCCACCCTGTAGTAACAACACATAAACATGTGTTAAAAAAAATACATTATTACCTTAGGGTTTGAGCTTTTTTAATATGTATATAATGAGGATATATTACTGTTATTTTAGCAAATAAGGGCTTGTAATTATTAATCGGGTACAAAAAAGACAAAACAGAAAAAGTACACATTTATTTACAAATAATATAATTTCACCATACATTGTATTAGGAACATAATTTAAATGTTGTGATAGCCAGGACAAATACCGTCTTTCCCCGAATTTAAGACCTCCCCCTAAAGTAAGACACCCCATATATTTCGAGAGTGCTCGAAATATAAGACATCCCCCTAATATAAACCCTAGTGGCAGACCGGCTCCTGCTCGCTTGCCCGCCCGCTCCCTTTACCTCCCGTTCTCGCCGCTGTCCCCTCGTTGAAGTCCGGAATCTTCTGCTGATTATGCCTGTCATTAATCACACCGCAGATTAGCGGTGACTCGCGGTGAAAGCAGCTACAGGAATGTATCAGGTAACAGCGCCGCCCTACAGGAAGTGATCTCTGTTTACTTCCTGTCGGCGCTGTTACCTGATACATCCCTGTAGCTGCTTTCACGCGAGTCACCGCTAATCTGTGATTAATGACAGGCATAATCAGCAGAGGATTCCGGACTTCAACAAGGGGACAGCGGCGAGAGCAGGGGAGGTAAAGGGCGCGGGTGGGCAAGCAAGCAGGCAGGCAGACTGACAGGCATAATCAATCAGGAGAGGCTTCCGGAGCTTAACAGGAGGACAGCGGCAAGAGCAGGGGAGGTAAAGGTAGTGGGCGGGTAGGGGGAATCTATCTGGCTACCATCATTAAATTTAAGACCCCCCCCCCCCCCCCCCCGAGAATAAGACCTAGCACAAATTTTGAAAGACAAATTAATATAAGACAGTATCTTATTTTCGGGGAAACACGGTAGTAAAATAATATAATTTCACCATACATTGTATTAGGAACATAATTTAAATGTTGTGATAGCCAGGACAAACAGGGAAATAAAATGAGTGGGTTTTATCTATAGTAGCATTGTTTACTTTAAAGGGTACCTTCAGCCTAAACAAACATGCTGTCATTAAGTTACATTAGTTATTTTAATTAAAGTAAATAGGTAATTTAAATGTTTAAAAAGAACAGGTAATGGTTTGTGATTTCATGGGGGCAGCCATCTTTTTCATGGGAGCAGCCATATTTTTGGTTGAAAGGAGGTGACAGGGAGCAGGAGACATAGTTCCAACTGTCCTGTGTCCTGATCACCACTCCCAGCTGTGCGTGCTAAGCTTCAAATCTCAAATTCAAAACAAAAAAAAAAATTGCACCAAAACAGCAGAAGGAGAACAACAACATCAGAAATCCCTTACTGAGCATATTTCTTTGATGGGGTAGAGTTTAGCTTCTGTGCAGCTAAAAATGAGGCTTAGGTAAGAAAAACAAAGTTTTGATGCTGTGAAACACCAAGCCTTTCAGTGTTGCTAAGTAGATTTTTAGTCTGGGGGTTCAGTCTGGGGAAAAACTGTATATTTTTCATTCTCTTCCTTGTATTTCCCTAAAAGATGCATAGAAAATAAAGTAATTACTGAAAACATGTACCAACCTCAAAAAGCTTAATTTGTGATTAAAAAAACAAGATATAGATCATTTAGGTGTGATAAGCAGTGATAAAGTTATTGTTGAATGAATGGGGGGGGGGCCCTGAAGTGTAAAAATTGCTTCTGTCCTTAAAGCAAACCTGAACTGAAAATGAAAAGTCAAAATAAACATACACACGGCATAGATACTGTACCTTTCACATAGTCTACTCACCAATCTCTTTCTCCTCTACCACATCCTGTTTGTCCACAATGGAATTCTCCATCCTCTATTTTACAAATGCAATGACACCGTAACAGCGTCCAGGTCAGCACAGTGCTAAATTTTAATATCGCCCACTTGAGCCATAGGGAAGAATGGACATTACCTTGCACATCAGTTGTCCTTTCAGTTATAACTGACAGCTACTGATATATAACTGACAACAACTGATCTATTCCAGTTCCAATAAAATCTTCAGAGCTGGAAGGAGTCGTCATTAGAAGAAAATGTCGAGCTTCTGAGAGGAACTGATGGTGAGGTAAGTATGCAATATTTATTTGCAGGTACATCATGTGTTTATTTTAAATAATTTTACTGGTTTCAGGTTCACTTTAAAGGGGAATTTCAGCCTAAACAAACATACTGTCATTAAGTTACATTAGTTATATTAATTAGAATAGATAGGTAATATAATCTCTTACCCACCCTGTTTTAAAAGAACAGGCAAATGTTTGTGATTTCATGGGGGCAGCCATATTTTTGGTTGAAAGGAGGGGACAGGGAGCATGAGACACAGTTACAACTGTGTCCTGATCACCCCTCCCAGCTGTACGCGCTAGGTTTCAAATCTCAAATTCAAAATGATAAAAAAAAAAAAAAATGCACCAAAATGACAGAACGAGAACAACAACATCAGAAATCCCATCATGCTTTGCACAGCATCAGGGGAAAAATGCCCGGACATGTTTTCTTCTGTGCAGTTAAAAATGAGGCTTGGGTAAGAAAAGCAAAGTTCTGATGCTGTGAAACTGTTAAAGAAACACCAAGCCTTTTCAGTGCTGCTGAGTAGGTTTTTAGTCTGGAGGTACACTTTAAGGTGAAAACAGCCCACGGGCTGAAGAGGTTAAGTATTTCATGTTAGGTATTTCTCAACTTTATGGTTCTCAAGTATTATTATTTCACAGAGAAACGAGTCATGTGAGGACAATGGATCTGTCGGAGGCAGCGTGGAGTCTTCTATACACACTGAAAAGTACGTCTCAGCGGGTGGCACTGATTGGCACGAGGACAGGGTACACAGGTGCATACGCCGCCTTCAACAATCAGATAAAGGGATGGAATCTCTTTCAAGAGGCATGCGAGTTTTCCTTTCAAGTCCCTCCAACTTCCTCAAATCCCTCTATTTTCGCTTTAGGTGTCACTTCCTGCTATGCTGCCCCTTCTAAACCTTGGCGGTGTCAGGGAATACAGACACCTGGTGCAGTGCCAGCTGACGGAATGGCAGAATCTTTGATGTCTGGAAGTTGCAGGAAATGAGGTGAGGTCTTAGTTCTCTCTGGTCGTTGCCCACCTCCTGTCGGCATCACATGCTGAGCAAGCCACGTGATTGGCTGGGTATGAGGCTGGTGTGGGCACTGACGCCAGGCACCTGGCAATATCCTGCGCTCGATACCATGGTAACCTGCGGTTTATTTTACACTTGGTATTAACAAAAGAAAATCAAAAGAATTCCGTATCAGTCGGGTGAGGCTGAGGGAAAGATTAGTGTCTGGTGGGCGAACATTTGCGCAAAATGCCAAATACGTTGGCTGAGATTAAGATGGAAGAGAGAATGACTGCATTATTTCTCCCAAACCAGAGCAGGATCATCCAACAGGCAACCTAGGCACGTGCCTGGGGCCTAGTGGGTAACAAGGGGCCCATCTGCTACTTTCTCTGACTTCTCCACTTCAACTTACCAACAAGACCACAAGAGGGCCCCAAACCTACTACCTTGCCTAGGGCCCCATTACATCTTAATCCATCTCTGTGCCAAATGTGATACTCGATTAAACAGTTACTCTGCTGGGTTAGAGCGCATGGACAGATGCTCTGGGTAGCACGGTGGTGTAGTGATTAGCACTCTCGCTTTGCAGCACTGGGTACCGGGTTTGTATCCCAGCACTATCTGCAATGAATTTGTCTGTTTTCCCTGTGTCTGCCTAAGTTTCCTCCCATATTCCAAAAACATACAGATAAGTTAATTGACTTCACCCTTAAATGGAAACTGTACCCAATAATTGAACATCATTCCAATCAGTAGCTAATACCCCCTTTCCAATAAGAAATCTTGTCCTTTTCCCTAATGGATCATCAGAGGCTCTGTATGGCTGATACTGTGGTGAAACCCCTCCCACAAATGATGTCAGCGCCTCACAGCTCTGAGGTCCTGACATCACACTGTGGGAGAGCCTTGTTGCACTAATATGATAGAGATATTAGTCCATGACTATGGAGGGATTAGGTTGTGAGCTCATCTGAGGACAGTCAGTTACATGACTATGTACTCCGTAAAATGCTGCAGACGATGTCAGCGCTCATGAAAAAAGATCTAAACTCTGTTTTGAGCCTGGGTTTGAGAGTTGAAGTGATTGAGCACCTGATGAGTAAGTGGTAACTGAGTGCCTGCAGCCAGGTAAACTGGCTAACACGGTACAATACCCTACTGCTACTACTATGCTTGAAGATACCGCAATGTACCGCACTTTCCTGGAACTAAAGAAAGACCTGAAGAAACTTGCACAACTGGACAGCGACATCTTTTTCTTGACTACATGCAAAAAGGAAAAACTTATACCTCAAGGACTAAGGATACAGAATCCCACCCTGCATACATACAATAGCAGGTTTGCAGAAGAAATCTGCAGGAGGAGCTCGGAGACAGGGGCGTAGCAGTAGGGGTTGCAGAGGTAGCGGCCGCATCGGGGCCCTTGGGCCAGAGGGGCCCCGAAGGGCCCTCCCCCAACTACCGTATTAGCTCTTTATTGGTCCTGTGCTCATAATAATCACTTCTATAGATACTTTGAATAGTGGTAATCATTAACAAACTGTTCCCCATCCCCTTCTTTCACCTCTAACACTGTAGTTGCCATTGGCAGGTTTTGGTGCGCCATATCAATTGTTATGTATAAAGTGCTTGGGGGGCCCCATTGTAAAACTTGCATCGGGGCCCACAGTTCCTTAGCTACGCCACTGCTCGGAGAGAATACGGAATAACCTTTTAAGAGTCTGCTATAACCGTAAGAGGATTACAAAGGATGAGATACGGAGCCTGAAACTGTCTCTGAATGATGACCACACTGGATATACATGGGATCAACTACAGACCTTCTATGGGAAACTACAGAGATTCCTAATTAACAACAAAAAGAAAAAACTTCAGAGACTTAGAATTAAGAGTGGACGCCTGGATGCACAAGCAGCAGAAAAAGAGCAACCCACAGGTGTAATGAATCTTTCCTCTTATCAGGCTACTGAAGCTGAAATGTCAGTACTCTCCAAAGGCCTGTCATTCTGCCCTGCGAGACCCATAGACAGGATTGCACTCTGTGGAGATATGGAGGAATTTTTCAGAAAGCTGCGACTCAAGGAACACTACCATGATAAGGAAGCCTGTGATACAATGGATAATGGACCAAAACGCACCAGATCTAAAAAGAAAAAAAAGAAAAAAAGATGGACCCCCAAAGAAGGAAAAAACCCGGCCCTGGATAAATACATCAACAAATTCAGACGCAGAATCTCTGACAGGATCCTGAGTAAAAGAAAGACACTGGCCCAGAACGTAACACCACAGGAGCGACAGGCCATCAGATCCCTTAAGGAGAATAAGGACATTATTATTAAACCAGCGGATAAAGGTGGTGCCATAGTCATAATGAACACCAGTGACTACATCCAGGAGGCACAAAGACAATTATCCAATACCGCTCACTATGCCAAATTACAGGGGGACCCCACAAAAGGCTACAGGATGGCACTTAATAGGATGGTTAACAGATTGCCTGCAAACATCAGACTACATGTAAGGACCCTTATCCCTGAAGAGCCTAGAACAGCCTGCTTTTACATGCTTCCCAAGATCCACAAAGAGGGAAACCCAGGCAGGCCCATAATCTCAGGGAGCGGAACTCTTACAGAGAACATCTCAGGGTGGCTGGAAAACATCTTGAAACCTCTTGTCTGTAAAAGACCCAGCTACTTACAGGATACCACCCACCTCCTGAACAAACTGTCAGCCATCGGCCCAGTACCTGAGGGAACCATACTGGCCACGATGGACGTGGAGTCCCTGTACACGAACATTCCCCATGATGATGGTATTGCGGCCTGCCGTAAATATCTTCAGGGTCAGGGCATACCTGTAAAGCCTATTACTGGACTGATCAAATTCATTCTCACTCATAATTATTTCACTTTTGGACAGGACCTCTATTTACAGCAGATGGGCGTGGCAATGGGTTCGCGATTCGCTCCACAGTATGCAAATCTATTCATGGCCAAAATCGAAGAGGAATACCTCAATGCATGTGGCATAAAACCCTTGGCCTACTTCCGCTTCATTGATGATATTTTAATCATCTGGTCCGCAAGTGAGGATGATCTTCTCCAGTTCCACAGGAACTTCAATGCCTTCCATCCTACAATCAAATTGAAACTTACCTACTCTCACACAGAGATTAACTTTCTGGACACCACCATATACATCAGGGGTAACAACATACAAACCTCTGTGTATCGCAAACCTACAGACCGTCCCACATACCAAAGATATGACAGTTTTCATCCCAAGCACATTAAGAACTCTATAATTTACAGCCAAGCTATAAGGTACAACCAGATTTGTTCTGACAGGATGGACAGAGACAAGCACCTGGATCACCTTAAGAACACTTTCATTAAACAAGGTTACAGTCCTCCTATGGCTGAGGCCCAAATCAGGAAAGCCAGCAACATCCCCAGGACTGAACTCCTGAAATATAAGCAAAACCAGAAAGAGGAACGTGTCCCTTTGGTTGTCACCTACAACCCACACCTGGAAATCTTAAGGAGGATTGCTAAGGAACTTCATCCCATTTTACACAAGGATCACAGACTGAGAACGATATTCCCTAAACCTCCACTCTTGTCATATCGGCAACCACACAATCTAAAACAGATGATTGTCAGGAGCTCTTTGAATAGGCCTCAACAAAACGGAACATCACCCTGCCGACAAAAAATATGTGGGACCTGCAGACACATTTACTCCACTGACAGGGTAACGATACTAGGTTCACAACAGGAGTACAGAGTACAAGGTAAATTTTCTTGTGGGTCCACCAATCTGGTATATCTGATCATGTGTGCTAAATGCCCCAATGTTATGTACGTGGGAGAAACTGGACAAACTCTGCGCAAACGTATGAATGGACACAGGCACACTATTAATGATACCAAATCTGGACTCCCAGTTGCTACACACTTTCGATCCAACGGACACAGCATGGATGATCTTCGTGTCACTGCCCTGAAGGGCGGCTTCAAAACGTCAAATGACCGATTAATAGCAGAAACAAAATTTATAAATTGGTTCAAAGCTGTGCAGAAGGGTTTGAATAAGGACAACAACTTTCTATATTGGTATGAGATTGATGAAATATAAACTGTCTCAGCCACCCTAGCTGAACTTGTGAACTAAGAATTTACGATACCTCTGGGTCAATCCTAATACCAGGTCTGTGAGCAATAAAGTAAACAAGGATCCTTATCTTACCCCATTTAGATGGTCTGTTTGTATTAAGGCATCTTAATGATGTATTTATGCTTGAAAAAAATATCTGTTTTCCCTTTTGATGTTGCATGTATATAAGCTGACTGTACCACCAGCTTGCAAACTAACAGGATGTAAACCTGACGAAGGCTGCAAGGCCGAAAGCTTGTTTATTCTTATTCATTTGTAGTTAGCCAATAAATGGTATCATCCTGATTTAAAACGTCTTGCTTTTACTGATGGCTAACACGATACAATACCCTACTGCTACTACTATGCTTGAAGATACCGCAATGTACCGCACTTTCCTGGAACTAAAGAAAGACCTGAAGAAACTTGCACAACTGGACAGCGACATCTTTTTCTTGACTACATGCAAAAAGGAAAAACTTATACCTCAAGGACTAAGGATACAGAATCCCACCCTGCATACATACAATAGCAGGTTTGCAGAAGAAATCTGCAGGAGGAGCTCGGAGAGAATACGGAATAACCTTTTAAGAGTCTGCTATAACCGTAAGAGAATTACAAAGGATGAGATACGGAGCCTGAAACTGTCTCTGAATGATGACCACACTGGATGTACATGGGATGAACTACAGACCTTCTATGGGAAACTACAGAGATTCCTAATTAACAACAAAAAGAAAAAACTTCAGAGACTTAGAATTAAGAGTGGACGCCTGGATGCACAAGCAGCAGAAAAAGAGCAACCCACAGGTGTAATGAATCTTTCCTCTTATCAGGCTACTGAAGCTGAAATGTCAGTACTCTCCAAAGGCCTGTCATTCTGCCCTGCGAGACCCATAGACAGGATTGCACTCTGTGGAGATATGGAGGAATTTTTCAGAAAGCTGCGACTCAAGGAACACTACCATGATAAGGAAGCCTGTGATACAATGGATAATGGACCAAAACGCACCAGATCTAAAAAGAAAAAAAGATGGACCCCCAAAGAAGGAAAAAACCCGGCCCTGGATAAATACATCAACAAATTCAGACGCAGAATCTCTGACAGGATCCTGAGTAAAAGAAAGACACTGGCCCAGAACGTAACACCACAGGAGCGACAGGCCATCAGATCCCTTAAGGAGAATAAGGACATTATTATTAAACCAGCGGATAAAGGTGGTGCCATAGTCATAATGAACACCAGTGACTACATCCAGGAGGCACAAAGACAATTATCCAATACCGCTCACTATGCCAAATTACAGGGGGACCCCACAAAAGGCTACAGGATGGCACTTAATAGGATGGTTAACAGATTGCCTGCAAACATCAGACTACATGTAAGGACCCTTATCCCTGAAGAGCCTAGAACAGCCTGCTTTTACATGCTTCCCAAGATCCACAAAGAGGGAAACCCAGGCAGGCCCATAATCTCAGGGAGCGGAACTCTTACAGAGAACATCTCAGGGTGGCTGGAAAACATCTTGAAACCTCTTGTCTGTAAAAGACCCAGCTACTTACAGGATACCACCCACCTCCTGAACAAACTGTCAGCCATCGGCCCAGTACCTGAGGGAACCATACTGGCCACGATGGACGTGGAGTCCCTGTACACGAACATTCCCCATGATGATGGTATTGCGGCCTGCCGTAAATATCTTCAGGGTCAGGGCATACCTGTAAAGCCTATTACTGGACTGATCAAATTCATTCTCACTCATAATTATTTCACTTTTGGACAGGACCTCTATTTACAGCAGATGGGCGTGGCAATGGGTTCGCGATTCGCTCCACAGTATGCAAATCTATTCATGGCCAAAATCGAAGAGGAATACCTCAATGCATGTGGCATAAAACCCTTGGCCTACTTCCGCTTCATTGATGATATTTTAATCATCTGGTCCGCAAGTGAGGATGATCTTCTCCAGTTCCACAGGAACTTCAATGCCTTCCATCCTACAATCAAATTGAAACTTACCTACTCTCACACAGAGATTAACTTTCTGGACACCACCATATACATCAGGGGTAACAACATACAAACCTCTGTGTATCGCAAACCTACAGACCGTCCCACATACCTAAGATATGACAGTTTTCATCCCAAGCACATTAAGAACTCTATAATTTACAGCCAAGCTATAAGGTACAACCGGATTTGTTCTGACAGGATGGACAGAGACAAGCACCTGGATCACCTTAAGAACACTTTCATTAAACAAGGTTACAGTCCTCCCATGGCTGAGGCCCAAATCAGGAGAGCCAGCAACATCCCCAGGACTGAACTCCTGAAATATAAGCAAAACCAGAAAGAGGAACGTGTGTAACGAGCAGTGCATGCAGATTTGCACTGAATGCAGAATGTCACTTAATGTGGAAATACTGAAGACCAAAACCAGGGTAAATGTGAAATAAAGTAATGATTTATTTACAAGGACAGGATATATACATAAGTGATGCTGCAATTGGTGCATGAACATAAATACAAATGAATTGTACAACTAGCAATATGATTGCAGGCAATTGTCTTGCGATCAGACATACACAAACCAATAATAATATATACAGTGTGCACACAGTGAACCCCGAACCCTGTCTAACTAAGCTAACTAACTAATATATACACAGGATAATATACAACCAAGCGCAGGACATATGCAGCAGGCAATAGGTTAGTCAACAAGCCGAGATCAGATACCAGGACATCAAGCAATACAATCAGTGAGCAGAAGAATAGTCAGACAAAGCCAATATCATAAACCAGGGAATCAAGCAATCACGTAACAGGCAGACAGGTTACAGGTAACAGGAAACAGGTATCAGGAAACAGGTATCAGGAAGCAGGTAACAGGAGCAATGACCAGAACACAGGCTCTAGGGCTATCCACATCAATGAACTAGCAACAGTGTTCTGTTGTAGCTGGACTTATATACTCTGCAGGATGGTCATGTGACCTCTTCCAAGGCTGCAGAGACACAGTTCTTGAATACAGAGACCTCTGCTGGTGGGCAGAGGGAACTTCAGGAGGAATGTAAAATGTTCTTGAAATGAGGGGACATCTGCTGGTGAACAGAGGAAGTCCATACAGTTCACAAACGTCACCAGCAGGAACAGATCGTGACAGTACCCCCCCCTTGAGGAGCGGCCTCAGGACGCTCCACCAGACTACAAATTCACATCCACCTGGGTCCCAAGAAACATTGGGCGAAAAGGCAGACAGCAGACTGGAGACCGTCAGGCAACAAGGCAAGATGCACAGCAGTCTGAAGAACATCAGGAAGGACCAGGAATCAGATGTCATCAGGAACGTCAGCAGGCAGAACCAGGAACCAGATATCAGGAAAGGCAGCAGGCAGAACCAGGTAGCAGATGTCATCAAGCAGGGCAGCAGGCAGAACCAGGAACTGGATGTCATCAGGAAAGGCAGCAAGCAGAACCAGGAACCAGATGTCATCAGAAACGGAAGCAGGCAGGACCAGGAACCAGATATCAGGAAAGGCAGCAGGCAGAACCAGGTAGCAGATGTCATCAAGCAGGGCAGTGGACTAGACACCAGCAGGAAGGACAGCATGTAAACAAGTCTCCAGCCAAACAGTTCAATAGTATACCTCCACCAGGACAACCGATTTGGCTTTAGCAGAGGTCTGCAAAACTGGGCTTTGTTGTCAGAAGTCTGTAGGAGCTGAGGAACAACAAAAGTCTGAGGGTGGGCATCAACAAAAGTCTTTAGAGGGTGGGCATCAAACAAGGTAGCAACAGGCTGGCTAGCTTCAGGCAGGGTGGCAACAGGCTGGCTAGCTTCAGGCAGGGTGGCAACAGGCTGGCTAGCTTCAGGCAGGGTGGCAACAGGCTGGCTAGCTTCAGGCAGGGTGGCAACAGGCTGGCTAGCTTCAGACAGGGTGGCAACAGGCTGGAAAGCTTCAGGCAGGGTGGCAACAGGCTGGAAAGCTTCAGGCAGGGTGGCAACAGGCTGGAAAGCTTCAGGCAGGGTGGCAACAGGCTGGAAAGCTTCAGGCAGGGTGGCAACAGGCTGGCTGGCTTCAGGCAGGGTGGCAACAGGCTGGCTGGCTTCAGGCAGGGTGGCAACAGGCTGGCTGGCTTCAGGCAGGGTGGCAACAGGCTGGCTGGCTTCAGGGGTCTGGACCATTAGCTGAGCGCTTGGCTGGGCCGTTGGCTGAGCACCTTGCTGGACCGTTGGTAGACACCCCAATACAGTCTGTGCAAGCTGAAACATATCCTGTGCGGGCTGGAGCAAAACCTGTGCGGGCTGAAGCAAAGTCTGTGCGGGCTGAAGCAAAGTCTGTGCGGGCTGAAGCAAAGTCTGTGCGAGCTGACGCAAAGCCTGTGCGAGCTGAAGCAAAACTTCCGCTGTACCTGTTGGCAGAGATGCAGCTGGACAGGATGGCTGAGATGCAGCTGGACAGGAGGGCAGAGATGCAGCTGGACGGGCTGGCAAACTTACTGCTGGACTGGTTGGCAAAGATGCAGCTGCACAAGATGGAAAAGATGTAGCTGGGCAGGATAGCAAACTTTCTGCTGGACCTGGTGACAGAGATGCAGCTGGACTGGTTGGCAAAGATGCACCTGGACAGGCTGGTAAACTGGTTGGCAGTGGCTGGAGCGAAGTGCTGTCCCTTGCAGACTTGGCAGGAGCTGTAGGCTGTGTAGACATGTCAGAAATTGTAGTTTGCAAAGATCTGGCAGGAAGAGATGAAGTTAACCACTGCTGTACCGAAAGTAAGAAGACTGTGAGCTGAATACAGGTTTCTGCAAGCTGGATGCAAAGTTCTGCTGGCAGGATGCAAGAGTCTGCAGGCAGCTGGAGACAAGGTTCTGCAGATGGCTGTATGCAAAGTTCATCAGGCGGCTGGGTGCAACAGTCTGCAGGAGGCTGGATGAGAGTTTCTGCAAGCGGCTGGATGAGAGTTTCTGCAGGCGGCTGGATGAGAGTTTCTGCAGGCGGCTGGATGAGAGTTTCTGCAGGCGGCTGGATGAGAGTTTCTGCAGGCGGCTGGATGAGAGTTTCTGCAGGCGGCTGGATGAGAGTTTCTGCAGGCGGCTGGATGAGAGTTTCTGCAGGCGGCTGGATGAGAGTTTCTGCAGGCGGCTGGAAGCAAGAGTCTGCAGGGAGCTGGAGACAAGGTTCTGCAGATGGCTGTATGCAAAGTTCATCAGGAGGCTGGGTGCAACAGTCTGCAGGAAGCTGGATGAGAGGTTCTGCAGGTGGCTGGATGAAAGGTTCTGCAGGTGGCTTGGTGCAAGAGTCTGCAGGCGGCTGGAAGCAAGAGTCTGCAGGAAGCTGGAGACAAGGTTCTGCAGATGGCTGTATGCAAAGTTCATCAGGAGGCTGGGTGCAACAGTCTGCAGGAGGCTGGATGAGAGGTTCTGCAGGTGGCTGGATGAAAGGTTCTGCAGGTGGCTGGATGAAAGGTTCTGCAGGTGGCTGGATGAAAGGTTCTGCAGGTGGCTGGATGAAAGGTTCTGCAGGTGGCTGGATGAAAGGTTCTGCAGGTGGCTGGATGAAAGGTTCTGCAGGTGGCTGGATGAAAGGTTCTGCAGGTGGCTGGATGAAAGGTTCTGCAGGCGGCTTGGTGCAAGAGTCTGCAGGCGGCTTGGTGCAAGAGTCTGCAGGCGGCTGGGTGCAAGAGTCTGCAGGCGGCTGGGTGCAAGAGTCTGCAGGCGGCTGGGTGCAAGAGTCTGCAGGCGGCTGGGTGCAAGAGTCTGCAGGCGGCTGGGTGCAAGAGTCTGCAGGCGGCTGGGTGCAAGAGTCTGCAGGAGGCTGGACGAGAGGTTCTGCAGCAGGCTGGACGAGAGGTTCTGCAGCAGGCTGGACGAGAGGTTCTGCAGCAGGCTGGACGAGAGGTTCTGCAGCAGGCTGGACGAGAGGTTCTGCAGCAGGCTGGACGAGAGGTTCTGCAGCAGGCTGGACGAGAGGTTCTGCAGCAGGCTGGACGAGAGGTTCTGCAGCAGGCTGGACGAGAGGTTCTGCAGCAGGCTGGACGAGAGGTTCTGCAGCAGGCTGGACGAGAGGTTCTGCAGCAGGCTGGACGAGAGGTTCTGCAGCAGGCTGGACGAGAGGTTCTGCAGGCGGCTGGAAGCAAGAGTCTGCAGGCGGCTGGAAGCAAGAGTCTGCAGGCGGCTGGAAGCAAGAGTCTGCAGGCGGCTGGAAGCAAGAGTCTGCAGGCGGCTGGGTGCAAGAGTCTGCAGGTGGCTGGAAGCAAGGTTCTGCAGGCTTTGGTGTCAAAGTTTGTAAGGTGATTCCACCTGGATCTGGTGCAACAGGTAGTGAATGGTGAATAGATGAAGTTGGGAAGTATTTCCGTTTATGCTTTGCTTTCTTGACAGTTCTCAAAACGAGAACAGGCTCTTGGTATGTAACTGGATACTGCTTTAACCAAGGTGTAGATCTTTTTGCAGTCTGAAGGGGAACTGACTTGTGATTAGAAGCAGGTTTAGCCACTGAGCACTGTGTGAGCTGGTCATTAGAAATATTAGCAGAAGGAAAGTAAGTGGACAGAACTCTCTCCCATGCATCAATTAAAGGAGAAACAGACCTTTGCATGCATACACCCAAATCAACCAAAGTTTTTGCAGATTTTATACATGCGGAACCAAATTGTTCATCTTTTTGAGCATAATAGCTAATAAAAGACCTCCAATCATCATTCAAATCATTAAACAGACACTCAATCTCCCATTTTCCAAACGGAGGGTCCCAGTCACTTTTAATGGGAGCAGATAGATTACTCTGAACATAGCTTAAAGGGTTAATTGGCTTAATCTGTTGATTAGGCTGATAATAGGTTGTTGTAGCTGGATTTTTAGCTACCAAGAGACTTTGCAGAATTTGCAGCAGGGCTTGTACATCAGACACTGAAAAAATATTTTGCTGCACAAAATAATTAATTTGTGAAATTAATTGCTGCAATTCATCATAAGAGTAATCTAAAAACTCTTTATAACAGTGTTTTCTATCCTCCTCTGCAAATATGGCAAAGTAATCTATGTCCTGCGGAGTCCAGTTTAACCCCATGGCTGGAACAAATGAACCTTCAGTATTTCCTAGTGACTGTTTGGGCTAGTTCATTCTGTAACGAGCAGTGCATGCAGATTTGCACTGAATGCAGAATGTCACTTAATGTGGAAATACTGAAGACCAAAACCAGGGTAAATGTGAAATAAAGTAATGATTTATTTACAAGGACAGGATATATACATAAGTGATGCTGCAATTGGTGCATGAACATAAATACAAATGAATTGTACAACTAGCAATATGATTGCAGGCAATTGTCTTGCGATCAGACATACACAAACCAATAATAATATATACAGTGTGCACACAGTGAACCCCGAACCCTGTCTAACTAAGCTAACTAACTAATATATACACAGGATAATATACAACCAAGCGCAGGACATATGCAGCAGGCAATAGGTTAGTCAACAAGCCGAGATCAGATACCAGGACATCAAGCAATACAATCAGTGAGCAGAAGAATAGTCAGACAAAGCCAATATCATAAACCAGGGAATCAAGCAATCAGGTAACAGGCAGACAGGTTACAGGTAACAGGAAACAGGTATCAGGAAACAGGTATCAGGAAGCAGGTAACAGGAGCAATGACCAGAACACAGGCTCTAGGGCTATCCACATCAATGAACTAGCAACAGTGTTCTGTTGTAGCTGGACTTATATACTCTGCAGGATGGTCATGTGACCTCTTCCAAGGCTGCAGAGACACAGTTCTTGAATACAGAGACCTCTGCTGGTGGGCAGAGGGAACTTCAGGAGGAATGTAAAATGTTCTTGAAATGAGGGGACATCTGCTGGTGAACAGAGGAAGTCCATACAGTTCACAAACGTCACCAGCAGGAACAGATCGTGACAACGTGTCCCTTTGGTTGTCACCTACAACCCACACCTGGAAATCTTAAGGAGGATTGCTAAGGAACTTCATCCCATTTTACACAAGGATCACAGACTGAGAACGATATTCCCTAAACCTCCACTCTTGTCATATCGGCAACCACACAATCTAAAACAGATGATTGTCAGGAGCTCTTTGAATAGGCCTCAACAAAACGGAACATCACCCTGCCGACAAAAAATATGTGGGACCTGCAGACACATTTACTCCACTGACAGGGTAACGATACTAGGTTCACAACAGGAGTACAGAGTACAAGGTAAATTTTCTTGTGGGTCCACCAATCTCGTATATCTGATCATGTGTGCTAAATGCCCCAATGTTATGTACGTGGGAGAAACTAAACAAACACTGCGCAAACGTATGAATGGACACAGGCACACTATTAATGATACCAAATCTGGACTCCCAGTTGCTACACACTTTCGGTCCCACGGACACAGCATGGATGATCTTCGTGTCACTGCCCTGAAGGGCGGCTTCAAAACGTCAAATGACCGATTAATAGCAGAAACAAAATTTATAAATTGTTTCAAAGCTGTGCAGAAGGGTTTGAATAAGGACAACAACTTTCTATATTGGTATGAGATTGATGATATATGAACTGTCTCAGCCACCCTAGCTGAACTTGTGAATTAAGAATTTACGATATCTCTGGGTCAATCCTAATACCAGGTCTGTGAGCAATAAAGTAAACAAGGATCCTTATCTTACCCCATTTAGATGGTCTGTTTGTATTAAGGCATCTTAATGATGTATTTATGCTTGAAAAAAATATCTGTTTTCCCTTTTGATGTTGCATGTATATAAGCTGACTGTACCACCAGCTTGCAAACTAACAGGATGTAAACCTGACGAAGGCTGCAAGGCCGAAAGCTTGTTTATTCTTATTCATTTGTAGTTAGCCAATAAATGGTATCATCCTGATTTAAAACTTCTTGCGTGTACAAGTAGAGTATACATGCCAATTAACAGTGTACTTCTGTCTTGGTTGCAAGGGAGAATATTTGAAATGATTTGCCATGTGTGGAATAGCATAGCTGAGCTGGCGGATATATGAGGGTATGTTCAAGCAGTCATCCAAAGTGTACTGTCATTATATTGTACATTGTGGTCGTCTGTTCAGCATTCTGAGCAACAATCATCGCAAACAGAAGGTCATTGATGTTTACCCACCCTTTGGCAAAAATACCTGACGTCACACAGCTGTAAAAGCCTTCACCATTGCACTGGATCTGTAAAATCTGTAAGAAATACGGTTGACAAATGACAATTTGCAGAAAGCCAGGGCTGTGTCATGACTACTATTTAGAGGTACAGAATAACTTAATACATGAGAAAAATGTAATGTTGAAGCAAACCTGAACTGAAAATTAAAAGTCAAAATAAACATCATACTTGCCTCCCGTGTAGTCTACTCATCAATCTCTTTCTTCTCTTCTGCTTCCTGTTTGTCCACTGTGATCAATGGAATCCTCCATCCTCCATTTTGAAAATGGCCCCATAATAACAACTTCCTGGTCAGCACACTGTTAATATTGCCCATGAGAGCCATAGGGTAACATGGACATAACCTTGCAGTCCTTGTCCTTTCAGTTATAACTATCAGCAACTGATATATAACTGACAGCAACTGATATATTTCAGTTCTGACAAAATCTTGGGGTGGTGTGGCTATACTGGAGCAGCTCTTGGGGTTGAGTGGCTATAATAGGGACAGTACTTGGGACTGTGTGGCTACATTAGGGGCAGTACTTGGTATTGTGTGGCTATACTGGAGGTAGTACTTGGGGTTGTGTGGCCACAGGGGGGCAGTACTTAGGGTTGAGTGGCTATAACAGGGACAGTACTTGGAACTGTGTGGCTATACTGTTGGCAGTACTTGGGGTTGCGTGTTTACATTAGGGGCAGTACTTGGGGTTGTGTGGCTCTACTGGGGCAGTACTTGGGGTTGTTTGGCTACATTAGGGGCAGCACATGGGGTTGTGTGGCTATACTGGGGGGGGGGGGGCGTACTTGCAGGGGCAGACCTACCATGAAGCCATCTGAATCATGTGATTCAGGCAGAAACATCTAGGGGGAGGTGTTCAGGCACCAGAAAGACTAGAACCGGCCCTGAGTTCTTGGGGTATGTGGCTATGCTAAGGGAGGTACTTAAAGAGTACCCGAGGTGTGTTTAAAGAATGTTATCTGCATACAGAGGCTGGATCTGCCTATACAGCCCAGCCTTTGTTGCTATCTCAAACCCCACTAAGGTCTCCCTGCACTCTGCAATCCCTCATAAATCACAGCCATGCTGTGAGGCTGTGTTTACATCTGTAGTGTCAGTCTCAGCTGCTCCCCGCCTCCTGCATAGCTCCGGTCCCTGCCCCCGTCCCTTCCCTCCAATCAGCAGGGAGGGAAGGGATGCAGGCGGGGACTGGAGTTCTGCAGGAGGCGGGGAGAGCAGCAGACTGACACTATAGAGATAAACACAGCCAGCTCTGACAAGCTGTTTGTCAGCAGCGTGGCTGTGATTTATGAGGAATTGCAGAGTGCAGGAGGACCTTAGGGGGGTTTTGGATAGCAACAGAGGCTGGGCTGTATAGGCAGATCCAGCCTCTGTATGCAGATAATATTCTTCAAACCCACCTCGGGTTCTCTTTAAAGTGAACCTCCGGACTAAAAATCGACTCAGCAGTACTGAAAAGGCCTGGTGTTTCTTTAACAGTTTCACAGCATCAGAACTTTGTTTCTCTTGTACAAGCCTCATTTTTAGCTGCACAGAAGAAAACTGCCCGGGCTTTTTTCCCCTGATGCTGTGCAAAGCATGATGGGATTTCTGATGTTGTTCTCGTTCTGCTGCTTTGGTGCAATTTTTTTTTTTTTACATTTTGAATTTGACGTTTGAAGCCTAGCGTGTGCAGCTGGGAGGGGTGATCAGGACACAGGACAGTTGGAACTGTGTCTCCTGCTCCTTGTCACCTCCTTTCAACCAAAAAGATGGCTGCCCCCATGACAAAGATGGCAGCCCCCATGAATCACAAACATTTGCCTGTTCTTTTAAAACAGGGTGGGTAAGAGATTATATTACCTATCTATTCTAATTAACATAATTAATGTAACTTGATGAAGGTATGTTTGTTTAGGCTGAAGTTCTCCTTTAAGGCTGTGTGACTATACTGAGGGCAGTACTTGGGTTGTGTGTCTATACTAGGGGCAGTACTTGGGGTTGTGTATCTATACTGGGGGCAGTACTGGCAATAGGCATACTGCAATATTTTCACCAGGGCCTCTGCTCATCTAACTATACTGCTGACAGGAAAAATGCTGTAATTGCACCTGGAGTTCCACTTTATTAGAAGAAAACTGTAAATAACTGGCAGCAGCTCTCTATTGCCGGCCAGGGGAGACTTAAGCTGTGTGATGTTTGTTACTAGTAAATGTGAACATGGGAGCCTGGCTTGCATGGATGGAGCCCTTTATGGGGGCTCCAGGTTGTGAAGCCAGGGAATTAGCAGGGCAGTCAGGCGGTTAGCGCTCGCAGGAGGGATTTACAATGGCAAAGTCATTTTCTCATGACCAGCGGCATTGAAAGAAAAAGCAGCTTAGCGATATTTCCTTAGAATATGTGAGATTTTGCAATGCAGTCGTTGGCGGTTTCAAGGAATTCTTCCCGAGCTAAACAAACAAAAGCTTCCATAAATATGTTTAGCATTCTCCGCCATGAATTCTATTCTCTGTGTTCTATTCTGATCTCAGGAACACGAGGCGGCCTCTTGTGCTGCTTGTGAGCGACGCACACGCTGTACTCTGCATGATAATCCCACCACTGGTGACTCACCTGACCACCTACCTTCTCCTGAATCCAGGCATATGCATGTCCTCCAGGCCAAGCATCTTGTGTGGCCCCTTCACCATATGCAGCCCATGGTTCATGTGTAGCTGCCCCTATCTGAGCCGGAATAAGGTCCTCCAGCACCCAAGGCTGAGGCACCAAAGTGCGCCCCTCCATCCCTCCCACCCCAGCCGTCACACACTGATTGCAATTAGACTAAGAGGCGCCCCAACACCTTAAAGTGGATCCGAGATAAACTTTTACTGATTGCATAGTTGTGTTCCTTTCATATAGTTTATCGGGCATTCCTCAAGCCAAATACCTTTTTTGTTTTGTTTTAATACTCGAATTCCCTATAAACTAAACAAGCCACGCCCACAACTTTTCACAGTGCCTTGGCACTGTAGCAAGGGCTTATGGGTGCTCAGTCTAGGCAGGAGGAGGAGGGGGGGGTTACTAGCCAGAGATTTCAGAGGCAGAGGGGAGGAGGAGAGGGGACTGAATTTACACACAGGCAAGCTGATAGCATCTCAAGCCCTCAGCTTGTGACAATGTGACAAACAGAACATGGCTGCTCTCATTGTATCACAGGAATAAATAATCATAAACTGTTGAAGCTGTTTGCAGCTAGATTTGCTGTGTAAACCATCTAAACTTTAGAAAAGATATATAGACAAGTTACATGTTATAGTTAGTTTTTTATCTCGGATCCGCTTTAATCTCTAGTTATCTGGCTTGCAGTCACTGCCATGTATCCCCTTTTCCTATTTCTCTCTTGTTCAAGCACAATAGGGGAATGATAGCTGAGTGAGTTGTGCGCCCCCTCCTACACTGCACCCTGAGGCTGGAACCTCTCTCGCCTCTGCCTCGACCCCTATCCTCCATGCGATGCAACCCCCATTTAAAGTGAATGTAAAGTCCCCTCCAAAAGTCTGATATTTACCTATGGGCAGGAAATCCTGGATCCTATAGAGCCAGGTGCTCATGCCCCCCCCCCCCCCCAGAAAAGCTATGAAGAGTCTCGTCCAATGTTCACACCCTTTCTCGTGCCTACCGCTCATGACCAAAGCAGGTAACTTGGCTGGGCGCCCTCATAGCAGCAATGCTATGATGCACGGGGCGGGTAAGTGTAATTCAGGGATCCGGTGATTGCCAGACCCTGACATCTCCCTCCGAGTTGCTATAACTCAGAGGGGGAATAGTATTTAAAGGACACCTGAGGCGAAAATAAACTAATGAAATAAATGATTGTATCTATCTTCCTTCTCCTAAAAATGACTTTTTCAGATATTCCACACAGTTTTATTTTATGTTTAAATCTACTTTTTCAGTTTTAACTGTTTTATTGTTTTTGCTCAATGACCCGTTCATTGTAGTATGCCAGAGCTAAAATATATGAGCTATTGACCCTATTTATCTTTTTCCTGCTCTCAGAAGCTATTTTCTGCTAAGAAAGTGTTTTATAGTTGTAATTTCTTATCAGTGAGGGTCACACTGTAGTCACTTCCTGTCAGGACTGAGTCAGCCACTTACATACCTGATATTTAACTCTTTCATGCAGAGAAATAAAAAAAGGAACACAGCATAGTTATTGGTGTGCTAGGCACTGTACGTACACATGTCTATCTCATCATGTCACATGTCACCTCGGGTATCATTTAACGTCGCCGGGGAGTTTAGCGGTAGCAGAGAGAGCCCTGCGCCCAACCCACTGCAGGCACAGTAATACGTATTCCTCATGACCCTCACAGCCAGGGGAACCATCTCACAAGGGTCATAAAACAAGTGTGGATATCATACTCGTCACATTCATAACAGGTGTAGCCACAAGAACACAACGGGAAGTAGTCGTTGGGGCCCCCTTAAAGCTATGGGGCCCCTTACAGTCACAGGGGCTGCTTCCCTTTAGTTATGCCCCTGTATAGAGCAGAGGCGTATCTAGGCAATATAGCGCCCATGGCAAACACTGAGATTGCGCCCCCCCCCCCCCCCCAACCAAGTAGTCACATGCCTGCAGATTAGTAGTAGTTTTTATTAAGTAGTTACACACCTCCAGATGCAATAATTCAGTAACCAGGTGCCTGACAATAAGCATTACAGTCAGGGGCATCAAGATCAAATAATTAGGTAGCCAAGTGCGGCAGAAGTTAGATTGTAAGCTCCTCTTGCACAGCCAGCCCAATCCCCCCCCCCTCCCCCCTCCCCACACAAGGTATACCTGCACCCCTGTAACAGAATTAGCAAATGCGTTGCAGATGACAAATGATTCCGATGAAAAATCACAACTAAATGATATCCCTGTGATGGTAAATTAGATGAGACAACAGAGTCTAACAGCATCTAATTCTGGAAATCCTGCTACTCTAACATCGTCACTCCACTAATGCCAAGCATTGCTTCATACAAGAGTCCCAGAAATCAGCCTCCTGTGATGTAAAGGAAACCTGCCTATATTGAGCAGAATAGTGAACTGTGAATAATAAAACGTGATTCTGTAATATTATACATTGTTATTATACCACCAAAAGTGTGGATGGAATCACACAAGCAAATTACAAGGAAAACAAGAGGCCCTGTAGTGACATATAGTAGAATGCAGTAAAGAGGTCCTGTAGTGACATACAGCAGAATGCAGTAAAGAGGCCCTGTAGTGACAGAGTAGAAAGCAGTAAAAAGGGCCCTGTAGTGACATATAGCAGAATGCAGTAAAGAGGCCCTGTAGTGACATAGAAGAATGCAGTAAAGAGGCCCTGTAGTGACATAGAAGAATGCAGTAAAGAGGCCCTGTAGTGACATAGAAGAATGCAGTAAAGAGGCCCTGTAGTGACATATAGCAGAATGCAGTAAAAAGG
This sequence comes from Hyperolius riggenbachi, assembly GCF_040937935.1. NCBI lineage: Eukaryota > Metazoa > Chordata > Amphibia > Anura > Hyperoliidae > Hyperolius > Hyperolius riggenbachi. The sequence continues at coordinate 211,591,674 of NC_090656.1, forward strand.
GCTCTGTAGTGACATATAGCAGAATGCAGTAAAGAGGCCCTGTAGTGACATAGAAGAATGCAGTAAAAAGGCCCTGTAGTGACATAGAAGAATGCAGTAAAGAGGTCCTGTAGTGACATAGAAGAATGCAGTAAAGAGGTCCTGTAGTGACATAGCAGAATGCAGTAAAGAGGTCCTGTAGTGACATATAGCAGAATGCAGTAAAGAGGTCCGTATAGAGACATATAGCAGAATGCATTAAAGAGGCCTTGTAGTGACATATAGCAGAATGCAGTAAAGAGGCCCTGTAGTGACATATAGAAGAATGCAGTAAATAGGCCCTGTAGTGACATATAGCAGAATGCAGTAAAGAGGCTCTGTAGTGACATATAGCAGAATGCAGTAAAGAGGCCCTGTAGTGACATATAGCAGAATGCAGTAAAGAGGCCCTGTAGTGACATATAGCAGAATGCAGTAAAGAGGCCCTGTAGTGACATATAGCAGAATGCAGTAAAGAGGCCCTGTAGTGACATATAGCCGAATGCAGTAAAGAGGCCCTGTAGTGACATATAGCCGAATGCAGTAAAGAGGCCCTGTAGTGACATATAGCCGAATGCAGTAAAGAGGCCCTGTAGTGAAATATAGCAGAATGCAGTAAAGAGACCCTGTAGTGACATATAGCAGAATGCAGTAAAGAGGCCCTGTAGTGACCTATAGTAGAATGCAGTAAAGAGGACCTGTAGTGACATATAGCAGAATGCAGTAAAGAGGCCCTGTAGTGACGTATAGCAGAATGCAGTAAAGAGGCCCTGTAGTGACATATAGCAGAATGCAGTAAAGAGGCCCTGTGGTGACATATAGCAGAATGCAGTAAAGAGGTCCTGTAGTGACATATAGCAGAATGCAGTAAAGAGGCCCTGTAGTGACATATAGCAGAATGCAGTAAAGAGGCCCTGTAGTGACATATAGCAGAATGCAGTAAAGAGGTCCTATAGTGACATATAGTAGAATGCAGTAAAGAGGCCCTGTAGTGACATATAGCAGAATGCAGTAAAGAGGCCCTGTAGTGAAATATAGCAGAATGCAGTAAAGAGACCCTGTAGTGACATATAGCAGAATGCAGTAAAGAGGCCCTGTAGTGACCTATAGTAGAATGCAGTAAAGAGGACCTGTAGTGACATATAGCAGAATGCAGTAAAGAGGCCCTGTAGTGACATATAGCAGAATGCAGTAAAGAGGCCCTGTAGTGACGTATAGCAGAATGCAGTAAAGAGGCCCTGTAGTGACATACAGTAGAATGCAGTAAAGAGGCCCTGTAGTGACATATAGCAGAATGCAGTAAAGAGGCCCTGTGGTGACATATAGTAGAATGCAGTAAGGAGGCCCTGTAGTGACATATAGCAGAATGCAGTAAAGAGGCCCTGTGGTGACATATAGTAGAATGCAGTAAAGAGGCCCTGTAGTGACATATAGCAGAATGCAGTAAAGAGGCCCTGTGGTGACATATAGTAGAATGCAGTAAAGAGGCCCTGTAGTGACATATAGCAGAATGCAGTAAAGAGGCCCTGTGGTGACATATAGCAGAATGCAGTAAAGAGGCCCTGTAGTGACATATAGCAGAATGCAGTAAAGAGGCCCTGTGGTGACATATAGCAGAATGCAGTAAAGAGGCCCTGTAGTGACATACAGTAGAATGCAGTAATAAGGGCCCTGTGGTGACATATAGCAGAATGCAGTAAAGAGGCCCTGTGGTGACATATAGCAGAATGCAGTAAAGAGGCCCTGTGGTGACATATAGCAGAATGCAGTAAAGAGGCCCTGTAGTGACATATAGCAGAATGCAGTAAAGAGGCCCTGTGGTGACATATAGCAGAATGCAGTAAAGAGGCCCTGTAGTGACATATAGCAGAATGCAGTAAAGAGGCCCTGTGGTGACATATAGCAGAATGCAGTAAAGAGGCCCTGTGGTGACATACAGCAGAATGCAGCAGGGGTTAGATTATAAGGAGGAGGGGTGAAGTGGTCACCTCTACCACTGACATTCCCGGCTCTCTGTTCCTGGACCTGGCTTAGAGTTAGATGTTCGCCACCTCCGCATCTTGTGCGTTCCTCCCATGCTAGATGCCTCCGGTGGCCGGTCTTCCGCGCCCCCGCCCGCCGGCTCTCTGTCCCTGCTGTCTAACTTTAGTTTAGCAGCAAGAGGCGAGACAGAGAGGGCGCACACTTCCCGTCCGGTGCGCTTCAAATGCAGGAAGTGGTTGATGACGTCACTTCCGCATGTGACGCGACGGTGTATGGAGTGTGCCCTCTCTGTCTCGCCTCTTGCCGCTAAAGTAAAGTCTGACAGCAGGGACAGAGAGCCGGCGGGCGGGGGCGCGGAAGACCGGAGGCAGCATGGGAGGGAAGCGCAAGATGCGGAGGTGGGAAGGAACGGGGGAGGGGGCGCGGGGGACCGGAGGCATAGTAGAAGAGCGGCAAGGATGCAGAGGTGGCAGGCAGCATGGGGGCAGGCATGGCGCCCATGGTGTGCTGGCGCCCATGGCACTAGCCATGCCTGCACCCCTCTAGATCCGCCACTGGTATAGAGTCTTCCCTGTCCTCTCTTGTACCCTGCGTTACGCAGGTTTGGTCCCGCTTCATCAGGCAGCAACTGCGGACTAATAGCATATGTGGTCAGTAGAAGAGCCAGGCACCTTAGACAGAGGACACCTCTGTATCCAGACTACGCTATATCAAGTCAACCCCTCGTGGAGCGGTGTTACCCCCTTTTTTCCTCATCTACGGAGAGCGGCTTCTTAATCCTGAGTGGGTTCAGGTCTAATCTCCCCGCCTGCCTATACAGTGGTTGCCTTTTTGCTTTGTGAGTATAGATTATTACTCTATCATACTTAATTTCAACTACCAGCACTGTGCACGTGTAAGCAAGCTTGCGCATGCGCAGTATGTAGCCGCCTGTCTTTAGAGGCACTCGGGGACAACTTTCTTGTTGGTCCTCTTCCATTAACAGCAGCATCCATGCTTAGCCCCCCCCCCCCATTTCATGTGTAAAATCCATGCCCCAGCCCCTCTTTCATGTACAGCCCCTCTCATTTGCAGCCTTATTTTTCATATGCACCAATACCTTCAACATGTCCAGGTGCCCCCTATGGCTGTTGGCACCCAAGGCCTGGGGTTTTATGGCCAGAAATCTTTCTTTTATCAGATGTGGAGGTATGATATTAGTCACACAAGTAAATGTCGTCTTGTTGCACACCTGAGAGCAGGGCTGGGCCGAGGCAGAGGCGAGAGAGGCTCCAGCCTCAGGGCGCAGTGTAGGAGGGGGCGCACAACTCACTCAGCTATCATTCCCCTATTGTAAAGCAGAGAGAAATAAGAAAAGGGGATACATGGCAGTGACTGCAAGCCAGATAACTGGAGATTAAGGTGTTGGGGGCCCTGGGGCACCTCTTAGTCTAATAGCAATCAGTGTGTGACGCTGGGGTGGAGGGATGGAGGGGCGCACTTTGGTGTCTCAGCCTTGGGTGCTGGAGGACCTTGTCCCGGCTCTGCCTGAGAGATCTACCGTAATCTGAAGACACAATAGTGTTTTTGTGTGTTTTTTTCTTATGGCCACTAGAATCTCCGTACATACAGTAGATACACCTTTCTCGTCTAAATGATTACCGACTGGGACATCAATCAGGAAGGTCGGTCAGCCGCATGATTGTATGGAGATCTGAACGTCTGTGCTAACCTTGAGTCGGCAGCCCCTGGGCTCTTTGAATGACAAAAGCGGGCTTTGATTCGCTTAGATGATTCCGGGCAAGCCCATTGATTTTGGCTTTGAGATGATATTGTTAAAAGAGCGCAGGCTAAGTGGACGCTCAATCAAACAAAGCAGAATGCCTTTAGGAGTTTATTGCTTTTTAGTTGAAAGCTTTGAGAGGTTTCAGTCGGGCTCCTGGCTGTGAACTTCAGAGGTGAAAACGTAGCAGGGAGAAAAGTGGAGTAAAAAGAAAATGAAGCAAATAAGATTGAAGTACTTCTCGGCTCACCTGAGCACTGGCGTAACAATAGCCACTGTAAGGCCTGCCATCGCAGGGGGGCCCGGAGGATAAGGGGTTGTGTGCACTCACTCCTACCTCCCTAATTCCTCCTCCTCCCTGCACCTCTGAGACCATCCGGTAGCAAAAGGGTGCCGGCTGGGGGTGGACGAAAAGGCCGCCGCCATGGACTTTAATGCAATTATCGTTAAAATGGCAAAAAAAGCAAAAAAAAAGCGATAAATATCATTAACAACATTAGAACATTACAGTTTTTGAAGTAGATATCGCTTTAGAAGCTTGCAACGTTATAGTTTTTGTCATATTATTTTGTTTATATGTACAGATTTAACATTATCAAAGACATTATTGTTAATATGTGGAAAAGGGTGTTTGTGCAGAGGGAGTGGTTAGGGTTAGGCACCACCTGGCCGGCGGTTAGTTTTAGGCAATATCGGGGGGGGGGGGTTAGGGTTAGGCACCACCAGGGGAGTGGTTAGTTTGAGGCACCACCAGAGGAGGGTTCTATGTTAGAGCAGGATTGGGTTAAGCTGTATTGTTGAATTACGTAATGATATTTAACGTTAATATATTTTCGTTATTATTTCTCGTGTTTTTACAATGGTAATTATCGTTAGCAAAGCTTGACAACAATGTTTATCGTTCTCAGATTTCGTTAATAACCGGCGCCATCTTGTTATTAAGTTGGCCCCTTATTTCACGCACGTGGCAGAGCAGCGGCAGAGCAGTGGAACATATACTTTTCCTAATTCTGGTGGGACAGGTCCTCTTCACTACTCTGTGTATCCGTGCCGAGCAGTCTATTAGCTTGTGACTTCCTTTCACATGACATGCAGTGTCAGGAGAGCAGCAAGATAGTAGGCTGCACGTCGTGGCTACAGGGAAGTAGTGAAGAGGACCTGTCCTGCACTGGTTAGGTAAAGTATATTCTCCTTTGTGGCAGCCTTTTGGGGTGATGGGGGGGGGGGGGGTTGCAGGGGGTAGATAGGTGTTCAGAGTTTGGGAAGCTTGGGGTCGGGAAGGGGATGGAGAACTCGCCTACCAAATTTTGCAACCAGTTTTTTTTTGCCTACCAAATTTTGCAGGGGGTTCCGGGCTGTGCAAGCTATGCCCCATGCACCTGAGTGGGTATTACAGCAATCTGGAATGGCATCATGAACCTGGGGCCATATGCAATTCACTTTTTCACCTGAGTTTTCTCCTAGAGGATAATTTTTCATTTATTTAAAATAACTTTCCAGTACTTTTCAACTAAAAAAGTACCAAAAAGCAAATGCAAAAATACTATCAAAATTATTTTGAGTATTTTCATGCATGCTGGTGGCTTAAAGAGACTCTGTAGCAAAATGTTTAGCCTTATTTCTTCTATCCTATAAGTACCTATACCTGTTCTAATGTGCTCTGCCTTTTCTAGTTGCACTTTCTGTAATATATCTAATCTTCTATATCTAATATTCCTTTGTCAAAGGAGAGGCAGAGAGGAATGCACTGCTCTGCTGTAATTAGAGTTGGGCCGAACCTCCGATTTTAGGTTCGCGAACCTGGTTCGCGAACTTCCGCGAAAGGTTCGGTTCGCGTTAAAGTTCGCGAACCGCAATAGACTTCAATGGGGATGCGAACTTTGAAAAAAAAAATAATTATGCTGGCCACAAAAGTGATGGAAAAGATGTTTCAAGGGGTCTAACACCTGGAGGGGGGCATGGCGGAGTGGGATACATGCCAAAAGTCCCGGGGAAAAATCTGGATTTGACGCAAAGCAGCGTTTTAAGGGCAGAAATCACATTGAATGCTAAATGACAGGCCTAAAGTGCTTTCAAACATCTTGCATGTGTATACATCAATCAGGTAGTGTAATTAACCACTTGCCGACCAGGGGATGTTACACTGATCGGTGCTGCGTGGGCTCTACAGCCCGCAGCACCGATCAGCAGTGCAGCAGGGCGATCAGACTACCCCCCTTTTTTCCCCACTAGGGGGATGTCCTGCTGGGGGGGTCTGATCGCCGCCGGCTGCAGTTGCTTAGCGGGGGGGGCTCTTCAAAGCCCCCCTCCGCAGCGCTTTCAGCCCTCTCGCCAGCTCCCTCCCTCTCCCTTCCCCTGTGTGCTGCGCAGGACGGATTTCCATCCTGCGCATTGAAGGATAGGCTTCAGCCTATCATATGCCGGCGATCCCCGGCCAATCAGAGGCCGGGGATCGCCAATCTGCCTTACGGCGCTGCTGCGCAGCAGCGCCGTATGATGTAAACAGCGGGGATTTCTTCCCCGCCTGTTTACATTTTGCCGGCGAGCCGCCATCGGCGGCTCTCCGGCTGTTCACGGAGACACCCTCCGTGAACTGACATGGAAAGGCCGCTCGATCGAGCGGCCGTTTCCATGGTAACCCGCAGACGACCAGTTTACGCCAATCGGCGTTAGCTGGTCGTCAAGAGGTTAAGGTACTGCTTCACACTGACACACCAAACTCACCGTGTAACGCACCGCAAACAGCTGTTTGTGTAGTGATGGCCGTGCTGGACTGGTGCGCACCATGGCGAGAGTGCAGGTTTTGGTGGCTTTACAGCCCATATGGTCGCCTGGCTGATGTAGCTGAATGACAGAACAGTGACTGTCCAGCTGATCAAATTTGGTCTGACCACAATGAGGCAACGACCTTATTATCGTGGGTGTGCCCCCCGAGACACTCATCTAGGCGCCGGTCATTGCTTCATTGTGATACGCAAGCCCCTTCACCACGGCAAGGTAATGATCACGAAGGGGAATGGGCGCATGTACATGCCTTTTCTTTTGTTGTTGCAGCTGCCCGCAGTGCAGCCAGAAAAATTAGGCAGTCATGTACACGCACCAGAAAAATTATTACAGCGGCCGCTGCTAGCAGCGGCCTAAAAAATTCAGCAATCCGCCTGGAGTCCCGGACCCTGTTGGTGGTGGCGGAGAAGGTAGTCAAGCGGCCTGCAGGCAGACATGCTGTGTGGAGGGACTGGGAGCGACTTAGTCTTCTTGGGGCAGGCCAGGCAGCCAGTCACACGGCGTGCAGGCAGATATGCTGTGTGTGCGGGGACTGACTTAGTCTTGGGGCGGGCAGCAGCCCTCCGGGATCCATGCCTCATTCATTTTGATAAAGGTGAGGTACTTAACACTTTTGTGACTTAGGCGACTTCTCTTCTCTGTGACAATGCCTCCAGCTGCGCTGAAGGTCCTTTCTGACAGGACGCTTGCGGCAGGGCAGGAGAGAAGTTGGATGGCAAATTGGGACAGCTCTGGCCACAGGTCAAGCCTGCACACCCAGTAGTTCAAGGGTTCCTCATCGCTGTTCACAGCAGTGTCTACATCCACACTTAAGGCCAGGTAGTCGGCTACCTGCCGTTCCAGGCGTTGGTGGAGGGTGGATCCGGAAGGGCTACGGCGAGGCGTTGGACTAAAGAACGTCCGCATGTCCGACATCACCATGAGATCGCTGGAGCGTCCTGTCTTTGACTGCGTGGACACGGGAGGAGGATTAGTGGCAGTGGTACCTTGCTGGCGTTGTGCTGTCACATCACCCTTAAAGGCATTGTAAAGCATAGTTGACAGCTGGTTCTGCATGTGCTGCATCCTTTCCACCTTCCGGTGAGTTGGTAACAGGTCCGCCACTTTGTGCCTGTACCGAGGGTCTAGTAGTGTGGCCACCCAGTACAGCTCATTCCCCTTGAGGTTTTTTATACGGGGGTCCCTCAACAGGCAGGACAGCATAAAAGACGACATCTGCACAAAGTCGGATCCAGTACCCTCCATCTCCTCTTGCTCTTCCTCAGTGACGTCAGGTAAGTCAACCTCCTCCCCCCAGCCGCGAACAATACCACGGGAAGGTTGAGCAGCACAAGCCCCTTGCGATGCCTGCTGAGGTTGTTCTCCTGCCGCTGTCCCCTCCTCCTCCTCCTCCTCCCCCAAAGAAACACCTTGCTCATCATCCTCTGAGTCTGACTCGTCTTCTGCACACGACTTCTCTTCTTCCTCCTCCTACCCCCTCTGTGCTGCCGCAGGTGTTGAGGAAACAGCTGGGTCTGATGAAAATTGGTCCCATGCCTGTTCCTGCCATAACGGTTCCTGGTCACGCTCATTCACAGCTTCATCCGCCACTCTACGCACAGCACGCTCCAAGAAGTAAGCGTAGGGAATTAAGTCGCTGATGGTGCCCTCACTGCGGCTCACCAGGTTGGTCACCTCCTCAAACGGCCGCATGAGCCTGCATGCATTTTCCATCAGTGTCCAGTTGTCGGGCCAGAACATCCCCATCTTCCCAGACTGTTTCATTCTACTGTAGTTGTAGAGGTAGTGGGTCACGGCTTTCTTCTGTTCTAGCAGGCGGGAGAACATGAGCAGGGTCGAGTTCCAGCGAGTCGGGCTATCGCAAATGAGGCGTCTCACCGGCATGTTGTTTTTGCGCTGAATTTCCGCAAAGCGTGCCATGGCTGTGTAAGACCGCCTCAAATGCCCACAGAACTTCCTGGCCTGCTTCAGGACATTCGCTAAGCCAGGGTACTTTGCCACAAATCTTTGAACCACTAGATTCATGACATGTGCCATGCAGGGTATGTGTGTCAGCTTCCCCATATGCAAAGCGGCAAGCAGATTGCTTCCGTTGTCGCACACCACGTTGCCTATCTCCAGGTGGTGCGGGGTCAGCCACTCATCCACCTGTTTCTTAAGAGCAGCCAGGAGAGCTGCTCCAGTGTGACTCTCCGCTTTGAGACAAGACATGTCTAAGATGGCGTGACACCGTCTTACCTGGCATGCAGCATAGGCCCTGCGGAGCTGGGGCTGTGTAGCTGGAGAGGAGAACTGCCACTCAGCCAAGGAGGAGGAGGACAGCAAAGAGCATGTAGCAGGAGAAGAGGAGGTGGCAGGAGGCCTGCCTGCAAGCCGTGGAGGTGTCACAATTTGGTCCGCTGCGCCCTGCTTGCCATCGTTCACCACCAGGTTCACCCAATGGGCTGTGTAGGTAATGTAGCGGCCCTGCCCGTGCTTGGCAGACCAGGCATCCGTGGTCAGGTGTACCCTTGACCCAACGCTCTTCGCAAGAGATGACACCACTTGCCTCTCAACTTCACGGTGCAGTTGGGGTATGGCCTTTCTCGAAAAATAAGTGCGGCCTGGCATCTTCCACTGCGGTGTTCCGATGGCCACAAATTTACGGAAGGCCTCAGAGTCCACCAGCCGGTATGGTAACAGCTGCCGAGCTAACAGTTCCGCCACGCCAGCTGTCAGACGCCGGGCAAGGTGGTGACTGGCCGAAATTGGCTTCTTCCGCTCAAACATTTCCTTCACGGACACCTGACTGCTGCTGTGGGCAGAGGAGCAGGAACCGCTCAAGGGCAGAGGCGGAGTGGAGGAGGGTGCCTGTGAAGGTGGAAGGGAGAAAGCGGCAGAAGCAGATGATGCACCTGATGGAGGAGGAAGAGGAGAAGGAGGGTGGCTTTGCTTTTGTGTGCTGCTGCTGCTTTTGCTGAGGTGGCCATCCCATTGCTGTTTGTGCCTTTTCTCCAGGTGCCTTCGTAAGGCACTTGTCCCTACGTGAGTGTTGGCCTTTCCACGGCTCAATTTTTGTTGGCAGAGCGAACAGATGGCTTTGGTCCGATCTGAGGCACACACATTAAAAAATTTCCACACCGCTGAGCCACCCTGGGATGTGGGCACTATGGGGACCTCAGCAGCTGATGCTGAAGTGCAAGTTGGCTGGCTGTACATAGGTGGCGATACATGGTGCCGGACTCTGCCACCAGCTGTTTCTGACGAAGAGCTGCCCCAGCTTCTTTCAGCAACTTCTGTCCTCCTACTACTCTCTGACTCCCCCTCTGAACTGTCCCCCTCTTCATCTCCTCTATTGGGAACATACAGAGGATCCCTATCATCGTCATCATCGTAATCATCCTGCCCAGCTTCGCTTGCCTCAGACAAATCCAAACATGCACCATCAGTAGGTCCTTCATCCTCCTTACACGTTACATCCATAGTGTTGCCGGGTAACTCAAATATATGAGCTGGTGAAAATTCATCTGCTGTAACAACAATGGCTGTGCATCAGTGATTTCAACACTAAATAATTCTTGCGAAGTGTCAAATGCAGCGGAAGTGGTGCTAGTAGTAGCGCTGGTGGCTGAGCAAGATGAGGTGTTCTGTGTCGCTAAATACTCAACCACGTCCTGACAATCTTGGGAGGTGATGGGACGTGCCTTCTTCCGAGCACTGTACTGTGGGCCAGGTCCACACGAAATTACATTTACACAACCTCGCGCAGATCTGCCGGGTGGCCTTCCTCTGGCTCTGGCACTACCTCTTCCTCTACCTGTTTTGTCCATATCGGGTATGCACGGAGTGGTATATCACACTGCGTGCACTCACGTAGGTAGGTGGGTTCACTTAACTGCACAGGTATGCGCACTGATGCGGTGGGTTCACTGAACAGAACAGGTATACAGTGGCGGGTTCACAGAACAGGTATGCAGTGGCAGGTTCACTGAACACAACAGGTATGCAGTGGCAGGTTCACTGAACACAACAGGTATGCAGTGGCGGGTTCACTGAACAGGTATACAGTGGCGGGTCCACTGAACAGAACAGATATGCAGTGGCGGGTTCACTGAACAGGTATACAGTGGCGGGTCCACTGAACAGAACAGGTATGCAGTGGCGGGTTCACTAAACAGAACAGGTATACAGTGGCGGGTTCACTAAACAGAACAGGTATACAGTGGCGGGTTCACTAAACAGAACAGGTATACAGTGGCGGGTTCACAGAACAGGTATGCAGTGGCAGGTTCACTGAACACAACAGGTATGCAGTGGTGGGTTCACTGAACAGGTATACAGTGGCGGGTCCACTGAACAGAACAGGTATGCAGTGGCGGGTTCACTGAACAGGTATACAGTGGCGGGTCCACTGAACAGAACAGGTATGCAGTGGCGGGTTCACTGAACAGGTATGCAGTGGTGGGTTCACAGAACAGGTATGCAGTGGTGGGTTCACAGCACAGGTATGCAGTGGTGGGTTCAATGAACAGGTATACAGTGGCGGGTCCACTGAACAGAACAGGTATGCAGTGGCAGGTTCACTGAACAGGTATGCAGTGGTGGGTTCACAGCACAGGTATGCAGTGGTGGGTTCACAGAACAGGTATGCAGTGGTGGGTTCACAGCACAGGTATGCAGTGGTGGGTTCAATGAACAGGTATACAGTGGCGGGTCCACTGAACAGAACAGGTATGCAGTGGCAGGTTCACTGAACAGGTATGCAGTGGTGGGTTCACAGCACAGGTATGCAGTGGTGGGTTCACTGAACAGGTATGCAGTGGTGGGTTCACAGCACAGGTATGCAGTGGTGGGTTCACAGCACAGGTATGCAGTGGTGGGTTCACAGCACAGGTATGCAGTGGTGGGTTCACAGAACAGGTATGCAGCCAGACAGGAACAAGTTAATCCTAACTAATCTTTCCCTGAGAGACAGTCTGCAGCAGCTCGCCCTACTCTCACTAACGCAGGCAGCACACGAGTGACCGTAATGGCCGCCGCTGCCTGCCTTATATAAGGGGGGGTGGGGCTCCAGGGGATAGTGTAGCCTAATTGGCTACACTGGGCCTGCTGACTGTGATGTAGAGGGTCAAAGTTGACCCTCCATGTGCATTATGGGGCGAACCGAACTTCCACAAAGGTTTGCCTGCGGGACGCGAACGCGAACCACTGAAGTTCGCATGGAACCGTTCGCAGGCGAACCGTTCGGCCCAACTCTAGCTGTGATAAGGAGAAGTTGTACACACCTCCTCCACACCCCCTGCAGGCTCTGTGTGTGTGCTGTATGTATGAGTCAGACAAGGTCTCCGCTCACAGCCAGCGTCTGCAGGCTCAGGAGCTGTGACCTTGTGAACTGCTGTGAGTGCAGAAAGATCAGTTTAGAGCTCAGACAAGCAGCTAAGGCAAAAAGTGGGAGAAACATTACAGCAGTCAAGTCACTTTTGAGAGGAGCCTCTGCAAACAGGCACCTGCTCTGATGATGTATTTCCTGTTTAACGGCCATCTTCATTGTTTGCAAAAACAATGAATAAAACAGTGATTTTATCACCGAGAAAGCAGCAGGGGCAGTGAAAATGTCACAGAGGGGGCTAGGAGAAGACAACAAACAGGCTGGTACTTTAATTTACGTAAGATTTTCACAGTACAAATTCTCTTTAAAATGCATTTTGTTGTCAAGTTTAAAAATGCCACCTAGGAGAAAACTCAGGAGAAAAAGTTAACTGCATATAGGCCTTGGTGAGAAGAGTACACCAGATGGGCTAAAGTAACAACACGGGACATGCAAGCAGGAGTGCTGCCTGCGCCCAGGCAAACCAAGCGGCCCCCTGGGGCCTCACCCACAGCAGGGGCCTCACATGCTGCGGGGCCCTCCCTGCCTGTGACTTGTGTGGCTGCCACTGCCTCCCCATCACTAACACAGAGATCTCAGATCAGTGGCAACATGAACAGAGGGGAGAGCGGGGCAGTGACCATGGAGTATACTTCAGATGCAGAAGAGATGTCATTTCCCACTTCTTGCATTTGATGTGTTCCGCGCAGTTTCTGATTGCTGCTCTCCTCTTTTCTGGGCTCAGCTGGTCTGCATGTGTGTGAGTGTTGGGGATGGGGAGGAAGCAGGAAGCTACACACCTCCACTGACACCAATGCCCCTATACTGGGTGGGGACACCTTGGCTACCTATACCAGGGGTGGCTACCTATACTGGAGGGCCACCTTGGCTACCTATACCAGGGGTGGCTACCTGTACTGGAGGGCCACCTTGGCTACCTATACCGGGGGTTACTACCTATACTGGAGGGCCACCTTGGCTACCTATACCAGGGGTGACTACCTATACTGGGGGGGCCACCTTGGATACCTATACCAGGGGTGACTACCTGTACTGGGGGGGGGAACCTTAGCTACCTATACCAGGGATGACTACCTATACTGGGGGGACACCTTGGCTACCTATACCAGGGGTGGCTACCTATGCTGGGGGGACACCTTCGCTACTTATACCGGGGGTGGCTACCTATACTGGGGGTAGCTACATATACTGGGGTGACACCTTGGCTACCTATACCGGCTGTGGCTACCTATACTGGCGGGACACCTTTGGCTACCTATACTGGGAAGGGGGGGGGGAGTCAGTTTCCTTTTCCTGTCCTGAGAGACTGACAACTAGGGGCGTGGAAAGAGAAAACTTTCTGCTCTCTGCGCAATTGTTCTAATGACTGTCTGCTCAGCCACTGATAAGGAATCATACAAGGTTTTGCTGACAAAGATTTGTAGACAGTCCATATTCAGTGTTCAGTGCTGCAGAAGATGTTGGCACTATATAAATAATAATACTTGTTAGGTACTTAAGACCTCCATTCGGTAAAACATATAAAATGTGGGCCCCAAATTTTAAAAGTTTGGATACATAAATGGCATACAGCTGGGAGCACCAGACTTGGAGAAGGACTTGGGAATACTGATTGATAACAAGTAATCGTACATATAATGCCAAGCAGAGGTAGCTAAAGCAAATACAATTCTGGGATGCATAAAACCAGAAATAATATCTTGAGATGCTTGTACAGTATACTACTCATTCTGTATAAATCACTTGTGAGGCCACATCTGGAGTACGGGATACAGTTTTGGGCACAACACTATAGAAAGGACATTCACCTTCTAGAACGGGCACAAAGATAGGCAACTAAATTAATCAGAGGGATGGAAGATCTCACTTACCAAGAAAGGTTAGACAAACTAGGCTTATTCTGCTTGGAAAAAATGCAAATGAGAGGTGACCTGATTAACATTTATAAATACATCAGAGGGCAATTCAAAAGCTTGACAGGTAAGCTTTTTGTCCCTAGGGTTGTACAACAGACAAGGGGACATGATCTGCTCATGGAGGAAAAAAGTTTTAGCCATCTATTTAGAAAGGGGTCCTTCACAGTGAGAGCCGTTAAAATCTGGAATATCTTACCTCAGGAGGAAGTCGTTGAAGGGCATCCATGGCTATAATTACTAGCAGGGTCGGACTGGGACACTGGGGGCCCACCAAAGAAATTTCAGCCTGGGGCCCACACATCCCATGATTGCGATGAAAAAAGGGCGTGACCATGCACCAGAAGGTGGGCGTGGTCATGATGTATTATGGACAGGGCCAAATGTACATGATCTTAGCAGCATTGTAATTCAGAGACACTGCTGCCCAGCAAAACGTTGCATAGAGTCCCCTCCTTCAATATAAAGTAATGTCCTACTTTGCAGAGGTTGTGACCGCAGAGGTGGGCCCCTGAAGGGCCCTCCCTCAACTACAGTATTACCTCTCTATTGGTCCTTTGCTCATAATAATCACTTCTATAAATACTGTGAACAGTATTAATCATTAACAATTGCTATTTCCCATCCCCTTCTTGCACCTCTGACACTGTAGTTGCCATTGGCAGGTTTTGCTGCGTCGTATCAATTGTTATGTATTGAGTGGTTGGGGAGCCCCACTGTAAAACTTGCATCGGGGCCCACAGCTCCTTAGCTACGCCACTGCTCTCAGCATGAGTGATTACAGCACTGAGAAGAGAATTTTTGTGCTGCAGGCAGCAATTGGAGCTCTGTCAGACAAGGAGTGGGGGCCCACCAGAGACTTGGAGGCGGGGCCCATCGAGGGAAAAAACTGTACTACTGTGGCCCAGTCCGACCCTGATTACCGTATTTTTCGGCATATAAGACGCTCCGGCATATAAGACGCACCTTGGTTTAGAGGGCAAAAATAAGGGGGAAAAAAATAAATAAACCTAGGTGCGTCTACACTGCCGGGGCGTCTTATGGACCTTTTACCCCCTAAAACTGCCTCTAAGCTACTCTATCTACACTACACTAATCCCTGCTGCCCTAACAACTAAACTACACAGCAATACAATACACTACACTACCACAACACATTAATACACTTCACTACACTATGCTACACTACACTACCACAACACTAACACAACACACCACTGCAATACCCTTCACTATACTACACTACAATGCACTGACACAACACACAGCTTCACTACACTACACTACTATACTAACACTAAGCTGCACTACAATGACATGAATACTACACCTGTTCCTGCCGCCATGCTCCTTTTCCCCTCGCTTCAGCCGCGATCCTCTTCACCAACTCACGGAAAGCCGCCGCCGCTACACGCTGAGCGTCCATCCTCTTGCCCTTGAGGATGGACGCTCGGCGTGTAGCGGCCTAGGGGGCGGCAGCGGCTTTCCGTGAGTGGCAGCGCCGAGCGGATCGCGGCAGGAGAGGGGGACAATGCCACTAATGTTTTCTTTTCCCCTTCACAGGAGCGGAGGACCTGGCGGCGGAGGTGGCATCCGAGAACTGCGCCTGAGGAGGTGAAGAGGATCGCGGCTGAAGCGAGGGGAAGAGGAGCATGGCGGCAAGATGGGTAAGCGCTTCCCTGCGCATTCTGCAACATTTTTTTGGGTGCATTTGGCATATAAGACGCACCCAATTTTTCCCCCCTGTTTTGGGGAAGAAAAAGTGCGTCTTATATGCCGAAAAATACGGTACTAGGTAATTTCTGGAGAGTTGTTCCAGGGATTTACCTGACTGCCATCTGGAGTCGGGAAGGCATTTTCCCCTTTTAGGGCTCATTGGCCCAGGCCTTGTAAGGATTTTTACCTTCTCCTGGATCAACTGTGATATGTGCGGGTTCAGGATGGTGTTTTATTTTTCCTGGTTGAACTTGATTGACGCATGTCATTTTTTAACCAAACTAACGGTATAACTATGGTATGTAAGTCCGGCCTACAAAGATTTACGCAGACATTTGTCAGTGTAATGGTGCTGACTGCTGAAAACAGGAATCCTCCATGTGACGGGTCCCTGGAGGAGACACTTTATGACCCGCGGGGGGGACATGCTCCGCCACTTGAGAAATTGTGACTACCAGAATCCTTTGCTCTAACCCCGAAGTGTTTTCCACGACTTGCAATGATTTTCCAGTTTTCCAGTAATAAGTCATCCCATCCAGCGCTGCTGCCTCAGTGACACGCCATTCCTGAAGGCGTCTCATTAAAATGTGCTCTTTCCTCAGGAACCTATCTGTCTTTATCAGCAGAGCCACGTTCACACCTCTTCCCTCAGCGCGGGAACGATCACATGATGACGCCTCTTATTTCTGCTGTCTCTCTGCTCACAGAGCTGGGAAATGACACTTTTACACCCCAGGAAATATAGAGAAAAAAATCATATTATTCCTGGGTGCCCATATATTCAGATATACGTCCTACGCCTTATTTCAGAATCACCCGAGGCTCAAATCAATTAAGTGTTCCATAGGAATAGAAATCTACACTTTGGTTTGCCTGTGATCTCGGTGACAGGAAATGAGGCTTAAAGTGCAATTCTAGTTAAAACTTTTTCTTTTTTGTGTGAAAAGTTATGTTTGTCAAATTTTATTGCTGTGTCCACACTTGGGAGACTTTTTCTCACTTCTGTTCTGTCATGGCTGGATGGGAAAGAAATGTCCACAGAGAATGTAGAGGATGTCAGGAGGAGACAGACAGAGGAAGAAGCAGAGTCCTCCAGCAGCACAGAGTATATCAGAAAATAGTTGTACAATGGAAGCAACAGAGGCAAGTTAGATATACCAGTCCCTACAGAGAGAATATAAAATAGCCCCATACCTGGAAAATCTCCAAAACTCTCAAGAGAGGAAAATCCTGAGTGCCTACAGACTGAGTGCTCACAATCTCAAAATGGAGTCTGGGAGACACAGACAGCAGTGCTGCTCGGATACGCCCTTAATCACGGATTCGACTATTCGGCCGTGATTAAGAAAAAAAAATCTGGAAATTCCGTGATTAATTTCCAGATTTGAAACAGACTTATGAATTTGACTGATTTTATCCGTGAATGAGGCAATCACGGAAATTCACGGCCATGATCACGGAAAAGCGTTTAAGCTATTATTAAAGCCCCCATACATGCTACAATCCCCCAAATTGCATGGATTATAAAGGTGATAAGGGGCTACAACTTAAAGAGAATCTGTATTGTTAAAATCGCACAAAAGTAAACATACCAGTGCGTTAGGGGACATCTCCTATTACCCTCTGTCACAATTTCGCCGCTCCCCGCCGCATTAAAAGTGGTTAAAAACAGTTTTAAAAAGTTTGTTTATAAACAAACAAAATGGCCACCAAAACAGGAAGTAGGTTGATGTACAGTATGTCCACACATAGAAAATACAACCATACACAAGCAGGCTGTATACAGCATTCCTTTTGAATCTCAAGAGATCATTTGTGTGTTTCTTTCCCCCATGCACTGAAGTTTCAGGCTGCTCTTTTCTTCCTGCAAACAGCTTTGCCCTTGTTTGTAATTCCTCAGTATGTGAAAGCCCAGCCAGCTCAGAGGATGATTTATCCAGCTTGTAAAAGATAATAGAGCAGAGATAAGCTGCACCAATCTAAATAATACACAGGCAGTGTGCATAGAGGGGCCTGGAAGGGGGAGTTCATAGCAGAACCACAACACTGAAGAACTTGGCAGCCTTCCAGACACAGGCCGACAAGTCTGACAGGGAAAAGATACATTGATGTATTACAGAGACTGTGATAGTAGAAAGAGCTGCAGTAAGCCAGAACAATTAGAATAGCTTTAGGAACTTGTAGGATGATAAAAAAACAGGATGCAATTTTTGTTACGGAGTCTCTTTAAACAAAATTCCAAAAAGAGCTTTTAGTTTTTGAGAAAATGGATTTTAAAGTTAAATCAACACTTTAAATGTGGCTATTAACTGGTAATAAGTGGTTTTAAACAGGGAAATACACTTTAAGCAATCACAGAGGTGAAGGTGAGTCCCAATGGCACCTGGCGGGTGGATGTCTGTGGGTGAATGTCACAGCAAGCGAGGAGCTGACTTAAAGGGTCACTTAAGTAAAACAAAAAAAATGAGTTTTTACTCACCCTGGGCTTCCATCAGCCCCCTGCAGCTGTCCGGTGCCTTCGCAGCCTCGCTCCGATCCTCCTGTCCCCGCCGGTGGCTACTTCCGGTTTCGGCGACAAGCTGGGAACTGCTATTGCAGCAAGGAAGGCCGCAATAGCAGTATAGAGGGTGCTATTGTGGCCAGGAACGTGAAGAATCACTCGTATTCCCAACCTGTCGGTGCCTGTCGCCGAAACAGGAAGTAGCCGCGGCCGGGGACTGGAGGATCGGAGCGAGGCTACGAGGGCACCGGACAGCTGCAGGGGGCTGGTGGAAGCCCCAGGTGAGTAAAACTTATTTTTTTTGCTTAACTTAAGTGTCCCTTTAAGTAATCACTCACTGGCTAGCTAGCTGAATACAAGTATCAGATACAGTATAAGCAGGGCCGGGCCGAGGCATAGGCTGGAGAGGCTCCAGCCTCAGGGCGCAGTGTAGGAGGGGGCGCACAATTCATCCAGCTGTCATTCCTAATTGTGTTTGAAGCAGAAATAAATAAGAAAAGGGGATACATGGCAGTGACTGCAAGCCTGATAACTAGATATTAAGGTGTTGGGGAGGTTGTGGGCCCTGTGGTCCTCTTAGTCTAATGGCAATCAGCGTGTGACAGCTGGGGTGGGAGGGATGGAGGGGCGCACTTTGGTGTCTCAGCCTTGGGTGCTGGAGGACCTTGTCCCGCCTCTGAGTATAAGGGCAATGTAAGGACTGAAAACGCTCTTGCTGATGTACAATATAGCCTGGAGATGATCCTCTCAGTGCCACAGAGTCTAGCAAGGACGGAGCTCTGGAAATGGCCCCCACTTTATAATACAGGAGGGGAAGGCAGAGTCTCCCCTCCTATGATTGGTTGCTAGGGCCTGGCTGGGGGCCTCTGATTAGCCCAGGGATGTCAATTCTGCCCATTTCTGCCAATCACGATCTAATGTCGGATTTCCACCGCAATCACGGCCGTAACCGAATTCCGAATACTTGCAATCGCGAAATTTCTGTGGCCGGTTTCCGTGATCCAGAATCGATCACAAATTCGGATTCGGCAGTTGAATAGTGGAAAAATGCTAGTGAATCATTGCTATTCCGCGATCAGGGAAATGATCCGAGCACCACTGACAGACAGACGTACAAACCCAGGAAGGAGAGACGAGAATCACTTCCTGCTGCACTGCCCCAAATATACCGCTACCAGGGAAACCTTCTTTAGAAATCGATGGAACTATTTCCAGACTTTCACACATTAGAGGATGAGAGAAAACTCTCCATACTACTACTAGGAGAAGAGGAATCCGCAGTGACAATCGCTGCACACTATGTCACAGCATGCCACAGACTGAGAGGAGGAATCCACAGTGAGAATCGCTGCACACTATGTCACAGCATGCCACAGACTGAGACAAGCATAAAGGAACTGTAATCCCCAAAAATGTCCACTGCTAACCTACTGCACCCCTACCCCACCCCATGTCCCTCATTCCCCCCGCTTTGGCAATGCCTGTATTGAAGCCTGGTCATGCCAATAAAGCTATCTTTGATTTGATTTGGATTAGAGTCATCCAGCAGCACAGAGTATTTTTGGAGGAGAGGGCTAAATAGAGAAAGGAGCAGAGTCCTCCAGCCTATGGGTATATCACAAGAGTATATCAGAAGAGGAGAGTATACAGTGGAAGGAACAGAGTCCTCCAGAAACACAGAGTACATCAGGAGAGTTAGAAAGAGTAAGGTATAGAGTCCTCCAGCAGCACAGAGTATATCAGGAGAGGAAGGTTATATAGTGGGAGGAGCAGAGTCCTATAGCAGCACAGGGTATATAAGGAGATGAGGTGTAGATAGTGGGAGGAGCAGAGTCCTCCAGCAGCACAGGGTATATCAGAAGCGGAGAGGCAGATAATGGAGAGTGCAGGGTTCTCCAGCAGTACAGAGTATATCAGGAGAGACATGTTAGATAGTGGAAGGAGCAGAGTCCTCCAGCACAGAGTATATAAGAAGAGGAGAGAAATAGCGGAAATAACCAAGTCCTTCAGCAACACAGAGTATATCAGGAGAGGAGGTGTAGATTGTGTAAGGATCAGAGTCCTCCAGCAGCACAGAGTATATCAGGAGACAACGGTAGATAGCAAAAGAAGTCTCCTCCAGTAGCACCGAGTATACCAGGAAAGGACAGATAGCTGTCGGAAGGAGCAGTGTTTCTAAAGATACAGAGAACTCTGAGTACTGCTATTAATGTAATTATATAGATTCCACCTACCAGTTTTCACATCACTTCAGAGTCCTAAAATATTGCACAATCCTGTGACACATGAAAGGAACTGCTCTATATCACAGAACCATTCTTAGCAGAGCAGCAAAGCATGCTGGGAAAGATGGCAGCGTGACAACTTGTATGCCAGAGGTCAGCCATCTTTGCAATTGATTTACTCGGCTCTGGATAGAATGGCAGCTCTGCAAGTGACGTCCATTAAAGATTCCCTGGCAGAGCCGCAGTCTTCTGACACGCCGAGCTGCAGTTCTTCTGAGGCCTATTAAAACTGGAATCCTTTATCTGGTGAAAAACAGTGTAATCCAAGCTGTGAGCAACATCTAAAGAAATCACATGACTTTGGCAGAGGGCTGTTTGTCCAGTCAGGACACAGATCACTGGCACGAAACCAGTCGGGTTGCGCTTCCTGTCTGCTACTTCTGGATATAAGCTGTATCAGTGATGAACGATGTAAATCCCTTTAGAGTTGATGGAAGCAACTTCTTCTGATCAGAGGAGTTGACGGGTAGAGTCTTCCTTGCCAGATCATTGTGTATGTGGATGTGGATGAGTTTCTTAAAAAACAATTTCGAAACCGCTAAAATGACATGAGAAACAAGACGACACACAGTAGCGGAATCCCAATGGGACCTTAGAGCCTTGAACTGGCTCCTCACGTTGCTAGGTTGCCACAAGAGAAAACTGCAAGGACTGAAAAGGGAATTTCAATCAAGCCTTTACTTAAAGTGGATCCGAGATAAACTTTTACACATTGCATAATTGTGTTCCTTTCCTATTGTTTATAGGGCATTTCTCAAGCCAAATACTTTTTTGTTTTTGTTTTAATACTCTAATTCCCTATAAACTAAAGAAGCCACACCCACAGGTTTTCAGAGAGCCAAGGCACTTTCAGACAGTAGCAAGGGCTCATGGGAGCTCATTTTGGGCAGGAGGAGGGGAAGGTGTTACTAGCCAGAGATTTCAAAGGCAGAGGGGAGGAGGAGGGGGGATTAGGCTGATGGCTCAAGATACAGATAAGCCTGCCTCTGTGTAATGTTTACAAATAACATGGCTGCTGTCATTGTATCACAGGAATAATCAATCATATTCTATTAAAGCTGTTTGCAGCTAGATTTGCTGTGTAAATGATCTAAACTTTAGATAAGATATGTAGACAAGTTACTTGTTATAGTTAGTTTTTCATCTCGGATCCGCTTTAACCTCTTGAGAACAGCAGGCTTGCATCCCCCTTATTGACAAGGCTTTTTTTTACAATTTAGGCCACTGCAGCTTTAAGGCCTCGCTGCAGGGCTGTGCAACTCTGCACACAAGTGATCCCCGAGTGTCACGGCTCTCCCCAGTACAGTGCTGCCGTAGATCGCAGCGCTGTACAGTGTAAATAGACGGTGGTTTCACCGTCTAACAGTCTCCTAGCAGCGATCGCCGCTGGGAGACTGATGGCTGAGCAGAGTTTCATCATTCAAGCGGGATTTCCTGCAAAACCCCGCCCCAGGACTTGGCGTTAGGCGGTCCTAGGGCTGCTGCTGCGTTCACGACCATCGGCGTGACGCGGCCGTTGGAATCGGTGCAGCTTACTGAACAGGAAGAGCTGAGATTTGAACCCAGGTATCCTGTGTCAGAGGCAGAGCCCTTAACCATTACACTATGCAGCTTAGTGACACATAGTAGAAGGCAGCAAATTATCCAGGATATCCACTTTTATGGTAATTTTCCTGGTTTCAGCGTCGGACATACTTCCAATAGCTCTATATTGCTGTAGATTGGTATGTAGCCCCGCCCTCCCAGTGATGCTTAGCCAAGGCTGTTTAGCTATGCAGAATTCTCCTCCCAGAGCACTCTGGGAGGCCAGGCATTATTTTCACTGGCTTCAGAATTCTTAGAAACTAACAATCTGTAGAGCTGCACCTGACAGGACTCAATGTTCTTTCACGCTACATGCGATTCCGATTTTGAAGCGATTTTACATGCGATTATGATTTTTGATGTGATTAAAAAAAGTCCTGCATGCTGCCTTTAGTTCTTGTGTTGCCGGCATCCAGGGAAAATCGGAATCGCAAATTGGAATCAGAAATCAGAATTGTGATTTGCAGTGTAAAAGAAGCCTAAAGATGTTGTCACCAGTGATAGATTTTGGAATGTAAATCAGGGAGAAGAAAGCTGTTACAATGGGAAAACACTGACTAAATCATCTCTAAATGAATATTGTAAACAAAAACAAAAAACAAATTTTATTCATTCTGTTATTTTCACTACAGATACTCTAAAAATTAAAACTGATATGTTGAATTAACAAATGTTGAATTAACAAATGTGTTTATAACAATGTGGGGTCTATTCACTGATGTTCAGTAATGATGCAATACCCTTCTATGCATCATCTTAACTGTGCTGCACCCTACTGGACACTCAGGGGCGTTTCTTTGGCAGTGCAGGCAGGGCAACCACCTGGGCGCAGACCGGCAAGTAGAAGAAGGGGGGCGCAGGCAGAAGGATTTAACCGATAGGGAGCTGGTGACGTGCTGTGCAGCCAAATGGAAGAAGATTACCAGCTCGATCACCTTCCTGACTCCTCCTGGGCTGCCTGCGTCAGACGTCAAGTCATCATCATGTCACCACTGCGTGATGACACCTGATGTCCCGCAGTGGTACTGCAGGCTGTCACATGGAGGAGTCGGCTTTCCGGGCTCTCTTCGTCTGTCTGTTTTCCTGGTCTCTGCTTCCTCCTGGTCACTAATAAGTAGGCAGATCTACTTGTGACCTGTGGCTGTGTGACTGTCCCTAAATAGTAAGGGTTCAGGAGTCCACGGGGGCTGGGGGGGGGGGCGCAATTTTTACACCCTCACCCTGGGTGCAATTTAGCCTAGAAACTGCCCTGTGGACACTTAATGCAGTACAATGTAAGATTTATGTCACATGCAAGGAGGTGTGGCAATACACTCCCACAGCGCTGTTTGGGCTGCCTGTCAGCTCAGTTACAGCTAAACAGATGCTGTCCAGGGTGCTGAAAATCCACTGCAGCTGGCTCTGCTTATGGAGCGCTGAGCAAAGAGAATTTTTTTTTTTACTTTGCTATTTGCTAGAGCAGCCCTGGTGGCGTTAAATATTATTCCCCCTCCTAGTCGTCGCAACTTGGAGGGAGGTGTAATTCGGGGTCCAGCGATCCCTGGAGCCCCATATTACTCTTATGCAGCCCACGCAGCATAACATTGCTGCTATAGGGTGCCTGTTTTCGGCACCCAGTGAAACCACCTGCTGGGGGTTGAAGTGCTAGGCACTACCTGAAGGGGTTAAAGGGGTTAAAGGGATACCTAAGTGAAAAAAAAAGTATTTTACTCACCTGGGGCAACCCCTTAGCCCTCTGAAGCTGTATGGTGCCCTCGCAGCCTCGCTCGATCCTCCTGTCCCCGCTGGCGGCTACTTCCGGTTTCAGCGACAGCCGCCGACAGGCTGGGAACGCGAGTTATTTCTCCGCGTTCCCAGCCGCTATATCACCCTCTATGCTGCTATAGCGTATCTGTCGCCGAAACCGGAAGGAGCCGCCGGCGGGGACAGGAGGATCGGAGCGAGGCTGCGAGGGCACCATACAGCTTCAGGGGGCTGAGGGATGCCCCAGGTGAGTAAAACTTTTTTTTTCACTTAAGTATCCCTTTAAGGGTTAGGCATAGGTAGAGGACAGGTTAAGCATCAGTGGAGGAAGGGTTGAGGGTTAGGCATTGGTAGTGGGAGGGTTAAGGGTTAGGCATTCATAGAGAAAGGTCTTAGGGTTATGCATCAGTAGAGGGAGGTTTAAGGGTTAGACATCAGTAGAGGGAGGTCCTAGGGTTAGGCATCAGTAGAGAGAGGTCTTGGGGAAGGCATCAGTAGAGGGAGATGTTAGGGTTAGGCATTAGTAGAGGGAGGTCTTAGGGTTAGGCATCAGAAGAGAGAGGTCTTAGGGTTCGGCATTGGTAGAGGGAGAGTTTAGGGTTAGGCATCGGTAGAGGGAGGTCTTAGGATTAGGCATCGGTAGAGGGAGGTCTTAGGGTTAGGCATCAGTAGAGGGAGATCTTAGAGTTAGGCATCGGTATAGGGAGATCTTAGAGTTAGGCATTGGTAGAGGGAGGTCTTAGGATTAGGCATTGGTAGAGGGAGAGTTTAGGGTTAGGCATCGGTAGAGGGAGGTCTTAGGGTTAGGCATCGGTAGAGGGAGGTCTTAAGGTTAGGCATCGGTAGAGGGAGGTCTTAAGGTTAGGCATCAGTAGAGGGAGGTCTTAAGGTTAGGCATTGGTAGAGGGAGGTCTTAGGATTAGGCATTGGTAGAGGGAGAGTTTAGGGTTAGGCATCGGTAGAGGGAGGTCTTAGGGTTAGGCATCGGTAGAGGGAGGTCTTAAGGTTAGGCATCGGTAGAGGTAGGATTCTGTGTGAGAGTACGGTTAAGTTAAAACAAAAAAAAGACAAACACTTATATAGCGCTTTTCTCCTGGCGGACTCAAAGCGCCAGAGCTGCAGCCACTAGGATGCGCTCTATAGGCAGTAGCAGTGTTAGGGAGACTTGCCTAAGGTCTCCTGCTGAATAGGTGCTGGCTTACTGAACAGACAGAGCTGAGATTCGAACCCTAGTCTCCCGTGTCAGAGGCAGAGCCCTTAACCATTACAGTATCCAGCCAGCCTTACACTATCCAGCCATAAATATAAAGTTCAAAGAGACACTGAAGCGAAAAAAAAAATGATGATATAATGATTTGTATGTGTAGCACAGCTAAGAAATAAAACATTAGTAGCAGAGACATAAGTCTAATATTGTTTCCCGTACAGGAAGAGTTAAGAAGCTCCAGTTGTTATCCATGCAAAAGAGCCATCGAGCTCCACGACTTTCAAAGTCGCAGAGAGCTCTGTCTTCGGAAGCTTATTATCTCAACTGTCAGTCACTGTATTTTCTTTTTCTCTCCAGAGGACAGGTCAATAGTTCAGTAGGCTGCTCTGTAAGCTCATCTAGAATGCTGAGTAGTGTGTAAACTGCAAATATTAGAGAATTATGCAATGTTATAAAAAAAAAAAAACACTATAAAACTGAAAATAAAAATATGAGAATATTTTCTTTGCTACTAATGTTCTAGTAATTATCCGTACTACACATTCAATTCATTATATCATAATTTTTTAGTGTCTCTTTAAGTAATTAAAGATTACCGATAATTGGAATCAAGTAGTAGAATATTGGTAACTGTATCGGTATCCTACTAGCAGCAATCCTCCGTGCCTTTTTTGCCAGGTGCCTTTTTTGCATGAAGTCTGGCCACACACATACAACTACTGTCTTGTTTCTGTGGCTGGAGTTACACTTTATGTGATTACACCATACTGTGGTTCAGTCCCCTTTATAAGAGGAAAGATTGTGTGCATTCTCTACTATTTATATGTACAGTGTGTGTTTGTGTGTATTGTAAACAAGGGTAATGAGCAAAGCATATGACACATAACACAGTAAGTATACACTGTGATATAATTATTACAGACAGATGCGCAGTTCTAGGAAAGCAGTGTTTGCACAAGATGTTGGTCGCATCATTTCATCTGTTTTCTTTTTTGCGTGGATCAGCGGTGTCCGTCCGCCCCGGGGATGTCTTCTGCTCCTTCCACAGTCAGTGCCTATCAGTGACACCTGCCCACAAATGTGTTAGCGGGAATCTGCCAGAGATAATGAAGGTATCAGCTCTGTAGACAGGCTGTACTCAGATCTTGAGTCACACTCCTCCAACACAACTCCTACATATCTGTGGCTGACAGCCAGGCCATTGTTATGCTGCTTGCAGGATCCCGCAGGGATTCAGGCACTCATCAGACCCCCTCCAGCTCACATATGCTTTCCCTACATCAGGTGCCATTCCTATTACCTGAAGACGTTTCTTGCTCTGAAATTCCACTGCTGTTGAGAGGAAAGTAATCCCTTCAGTTGAGTTTTTGCCAGGGTCAATATAACACGTTATTTCACATTGCGTGCCTTGTATGCTTGGATCCAAATGCTCCCCGTGGCGTAGCTAAGGAACTATGGGCTCCGGTGCAAGTTTTATATTGGGCCCCCTCCAAGCACTCTATACCAGCGTTTTTCAACCAGTGTTCCGCGGCACACTAGTGTGCCGTGGGACGTTGCCTGGTGTGCCATCCTCTTCTCCCCCTCCCGCCCATCCCTGCGGCCGCCGCTGCTATTACCTTAGCAGCGGCCGCTCTCCCCTCTCCACCGCATGTATTTATTCAAGCAGCATATCTCCCGGCTGCTCTGTGTGTGATGCGCAGGAGGCAGGGCTCGGTTACCATAGTAACGGCGATACATATCGCCGCTACAGGAAGCCGCTGCCCTGCTTCCTGCCGGATCACACAGAGCAGCCGGGAGATACGCTGCTTGAATAAACACACGCGCCGGAGAGGGGAGAGCGGCAGCTGTTAATGTAATAACAGCGGCGGGCACCACCTACCCATACTGGCTATACCGGGGCACTATACTGGCTATCCTGGGGCACTATACTAGCTATCCTGGGGCACTATACTGGGGCGCTATCCTGGGGCACTATACTGGCTATACTGGGGCACTCTTCTGGCTATACTGGGGTACTATACTGGGGCACTAAACTGGCTATACTGGTGCACTATACTGGCTATACTGGGGCACTATACTGGCTATACTGGGGCACTATTCTGGCTATACTAGGGCACTATTCTGGCTATACTGGGGCACTATACTGGCTATCCTGGGGCACTATACTAGCTATACTGGGGCGCTATACGGGGGCACTAAACTGGCTATACTGGGGCACTATACTGGCTATACTGGGGCACTATACTGGCTATACTGGGGCACTATTCTGGCTATACTAGGGCACTATTCTGGCTATACTGGGGCACTATACTGGCTATCCTGGGGCACTATACTAGCTATACTGGGGCACTATACTAGCTATACTGGGGCACTATACTAGCTATACTGGGGCACTATACTAGCTATACTGGGGCACTATACTGGCTATCCTGGGGCACTATACTAGCTATACTGGGGCGCTATACGGGGGCACTAAACTGGCTATACTGGGGCACTATACTGGCTATACTGGGGCACTATACTGGCTATACTGGGGCATTATAATGGCTATACTGGGGCACTATACAAGCTATACTGGGGCACTATTCTGGCTATACTGGGGCACTAAACTAGCTATACTGAGGCAACTAAACTCCCTACAGTGGGGCAACTATGCTAGCTATGCAGCCGCACCCCAGCCCCCCCATCGCCTGCTGCGCACGGCACTGACCTCTAGGTCGCGCAAACACCCCCCCCCCCCCCCCCCCCCCCGCCGTTCCCCGGAGAAAAATTTGGTCAGAAAGTGCTCCCCGGGCCGGAAAAGGTTGGGAACCACTGGTCTAAAGAACCAAATAAGCGCACAATGGGCTTGATTCACTAAACAGTGATAACTCATAGCACGACCGCTCTGTCGCATCTCCGAAGAAGCACCGTGGAGGTGCGATACATGTGAGGTCATTTTCCTACCAGCGAGCTGAGAGGGTAAGGTGCAATTGAGTGGTAAGGTGGCATTACTTTTTTTCCCTACGATCTATGCCATTGGTTTATTGACAGCGTTATTCACATGGAGTTGATTTTCTTTGTGTGCAGTGTTGTTATCGTGTCCTTACTGACTTTATGGCTTACCCCCATTGTTCTTTGCATACACTTTGCTGGTTGTGCATCACTTTATATATTATACCTCAGAATTGTTGGCAGTAAATCTGTTTTTATATTTTTTGGATACGCCCTTAATAAAACTCATTGTGATTTTATTATACACATCAGGCCTGGATTTACCTAACAGGAGCCTATAGGCACAGAGGTCCTGTCACTCTAGATTTTGCCCTCCATGAACCTACAAGGTTGTCCCTTACCCATCATAGGTGCCCCCAAGTATTAGGGAGCTAGAATTGCCCCTTAGTATTAGGTAGCCAGGAGTACCATCAATATTAAGTAGCTAGAGGTGCCACTGACTGAAGGGAGATCTCATCAGTGGAATGCAGAGAGCAGGGTGAGTAACCTCTTATTTACACTCTCATCAGGACTCTGCGTAGGGAAGGAGTTAGGGAGGCACTGGGGGAGCGGAGTGAGCTGCCTTTCCATCATCAGGCGCCTGTAGGCATATGCCTACAGTGCCTTATGGTAAATCCGGCCCTGACACACATTGTGTGCTTATTTGGTTCTTTAGACCATGGATCCTGTAGGTTTTAGCATTCGCCTGTCCACAAACTTTTGCGGAAGTCTATGGAGAGCCGCTAGATTTGCCTGTTCACAAACATTTGCGGAAATTCACTTTCACCATTCGCGAATCTTACATTTGATGTTCGGCCCATCTCTAGGCAACAGTTCCTTTTCAAAAACTATATTGACCAGTATTTCAACATTCCATACAAGATAAAATGAACTTTTTGCTTTGTGTTTTTGTTAGTCCAGTCTGCACTGCTGGTTGTTCATTACATTGTTGTCCCCGTGTGTCCGAGTCAGTGACAGCCTGTTAATGAATAATGTGACTGACAATCTGAAGGGGCTCTCCTTGTGGGGGGACTCTAGGGCCTCAGTACAAGTAGTGGCATCTGTCAGTCTGCCATCCCCCCTTCCCCGGCCTCTTCAGTGGATAGCGGCTCTTGCGGTGGATTCTGTGCTTTCTGTTTTGCTCACGCATCTTTGAAGGGTCCTGCGAGACCAAAGTGAGAAAGATACGCCGCGTCGGATCCTTCATGTAAATTCATTTTGCTGTCTTCAAACGAGAGCAGCGCGGCGATGTCACTCCTGAGATACGACTGGGAAAAACCAACAGCTATAAATAATGATTGTTTTGTATGTTTTTTTTTCATTTGCTTTATTTAAAGCCGAATCCTGAGTAGAAATATTATAAAAGGCTTGAAAAGGTGTAAGAGAATCTTGCTGTAATATTTGCTTTCCTTTCCAGTCCTTCTCACCCTCTGATGAGT
Organism: Hyperolius riggenbachi; assembly: GCF_040937935.1. NCBI lineage: Eukaryota > Metazoa > Chordata > Amphibia > Anura > Hyperoliidae > Hyperolius > Hyperolius riggenbachi. The sequence continues at coordinate 211,620,949 of NC_090656.1, forward strand.
GAGTGAAATGGCGTTTTCAGTATTGCGGTCCCTGACCACATTATCAGGGCAGTTTCTAGGCTAAATTTCACCCAGTTCGAGAGTCAAAAAAAACACCCCCCCCCCCCCCCCCTCTCCCCAAAATCAAAGCTGCTAAGTGAAATCATGTCAAAAGGCTTCTTGAAACCAACTCACCATTTTTTATTTATTTTTTTTATCTTATTTCACTACCCCTCTTCCATGGGCTTGCTCCTGGCTGGCTTTGGCTGCCTGCGAGTCTGCTAGTCTCTGGACTGACTCAGGCTGAGAGGCTCTGCGAGTGCGACGCAGTCACACACTGCGTATTTATGGCTGCCTGCGGCCACCCTACTCTTGCTCGCTGTCGTCGGCTCCTCCACCCATCAAGCCCAAGCGTGAGGTGGGCTGCCTGTATCTTTCCCGTTGCGCCGCGCAGCCTGCCAGTGTTGCCAACCTTTCACGTTATTTTTTACTGACAAATACCTAAAAAATTACTGACAAAAGATTTTTACTGACAAAATTTCTCCACTAAATGCACATAAGAGACAGCGTTTCACCAGTAAATGCACATAAGAGACCGCTTTCCACCAGTAAATGCACATAAGAGACCGCTTTTCACCAGTAAATGCACATAAGAGACCGCTTTTCACCAGTAAATGCACATAAGAGACCGCTTTTCACCAGTAAATGCACCTAACAATAGACCACTTTTCACCAGTAAATGCTAAATGCACTTAACAAGAGACCGCTTTTCACCAGTAAATGCACTTAACAAGACACCACTTTTCACCAGTAAATGCACTTAACAAGAGACCGCTTTTCACCAGTAAATGCACTTAACAAGAGACCGCTTTTCACCAGGTAATGCACTTAACAAGAGACCGCTTTTCACCAGTAAATGCACTTAACAAGAGACCGCTTTTCACCAGTAAATGCACTTAACAAGAGACCGCTTTTCACCAGTAAATGCACTTAACAAGAGACCGCTTTTCACCAGTAAATGCACTTAACAAGAGACCGCTTTTCACCAGTAAATGCACTTAACAAGAGACCGCTTTTCACCAGTAAATGCACATAATGACAAACAGCCAGTGTCCCCAGTATATGTAGCCAGGGATATATGTGCCCAGTATATGTAGCCAGAGGTATATGTGCCCAGTATATGGAGCCAGGGGGTATATGTGCCCAGTATATGGAGCCAGAGAGTATATGTGCCCAGTATATGGAGCCAGGGGGTATATGTTCCCAGTATATGGAGCCAGGGGGTATATGTGCCCAGTATATGGAGCCAGAGGTATATGTGCCCAGTATATGGAGCCAGGGGGTATATGTGCCCAGTATATGGAGCCTGTTAAGCTTGGGGGTGTAATCTCCACAGTCAGCATACAACACATAAGCTGACGTGAAGGAGGTACACACACCAGCACAAGGGATCAGGATATCCCCAGTTTAGTGGAGGAGAGGACTGACTCCAATAGGAGATTGTGGTGCACAGAGCCGGTGCAGATCTGAACAGCCACAAACACTTTCGTAATAACGTCTCAGCGCAAAGTAGCGCTGAGCGCATAAACCAGGACTGAGGAGATCAGGACAGGTAGACAGAATGAACGCTTGCTAGCTAGCGATTACTTAGCGACAGCAAGCGTCCAAAACAGACAGACTGGAATGAGGCAGCCAATGCGTTGCGGCGATGGCGTGCCTCACAAAGACAGGACAGGAGAGACAGGAAATAGCAGGATCGAGATAGATGAACGTAACACAGATAAATATACAATAAGTATGTTTTCCTAGCGTATTACAATTACAGCTATCAATGAAACTATTTGTAAGGTCTGACTAACATATGTATATATCGGCAATGAACCGATATATGACATAAGCAGGAACGCTGACTAGAACTGGAGTAATACAGGGAACAGGACTCAGAAGGATTCGCTATCTCTTCGCAGAGATGAACGCAATCCACAAACAGGAACAGGAACAGGATAATTAGCTCAGCACGGGTGTTCACGATACGCGCAAACTACCAAAACGTGCTGGAAAACTGACTAACTGAACACAGGAAATAAACAGTTCGTGTACGTATATATCAGCAACACTGATATATCAACGTAACACGGATACAAGGAAAATAACAAAATGCGCAAGTATGCGTATATATTGGCGATGAACCAATATATGACACAAGACAAGCAAGTAACAACTTCTAGAACAAGAGCAGAACTAGGAGGACTCGCTGACCCCTTCGCAGGAGTCAGCGCAGTCCACACGGACCAGGAACGAGGTGGGGCACGAGCAGAGTAACAGATAGAGTCTGAAACTATGGTAGCCCATGAGGCATTGCAGGAAGCAGTTCTTTATACTGAGGTCATCCAATGGGAGCAGACCTGCAGATTCCCACACAAGTGAATGGTAATTAATCACAGGCTGATAGCAGGAAAAGGCAGACAATGATATGCAGCCTGCAGGAAAGGGACCGCCCCTCCACTGCAGCAGACAATGTTTGTTTACACAAAAGCATATTAAACTGTCATTAACTTCAGAGCGACTGCAGATGGAATCAGCAACTAGTTTAAGTGCAAACCAAACTATGCAAGCAAATGCATGTAATGACATTAGAACTGTTTGGTTTGCAATACCACTGCAGTCAGCAGTAAACGCTGCAGAAGCGATCATAACAGTACCCCCTCCCTTAAACGCGGCCTCTGGACGCCTATGAAAACTGACATATTTCTCCTGAACCACCCAAACCAAAAAATCAGAAGTGGGAAATCCAGCAAACTGATCTGACTGAAAATTCATGAAGGTCGGATCCGTCCGACAAAACCAAATTCCCAAATCAGTCTCACCAAAACTAGACCAATTGGAACCAGAACCTACCGAACCATGCCCGTCAGCACTACAAGCCTCAGTGTGATACCCATCAGAACCACGACTTCCAGAGAAAAGCCCCCAGAAACTCTCTGAGCGATACCCACCGCCTTCCCGGGACTGTCCAAAAACGCCAAAGCCTTTGCAATGCCCACCGGAACTGTCCCCACCAACACAAAACCCACCGTTGAACCAGTCCAAGGTACCAGGACAAGTTTCCTTAGAGATCTCCCAGAACACTTGGAAGCTCCAAAGAGATCCCCACAGGTCAGAACGCCCCTTAGGCTCACATGGAGAACCATCAAGAACCCCTATGGAACCCAGGGCAACTCTAGAGTCAGGGTCACAAGGACAAACATCAAGATCAGGGTTTTTAGGGACCAGAACCATCTCCGGGCATGCAGGCCAACCGGCAACATCAGAACATGTCTCCACTAGGGAAGCGTGTGAGCACGCCAACACCAACTGAGGTAAGCAGTGCCTCAGACTGTTCTGCTAGAGGGTTTGAAGTATCCAAAGTACTGGGTGAAGCATAAGACTCTGCGACCACAGCTTCACTGGACAGGATCACCGAACAGTCCACACTGCAGGGCAAAACCATGGAAGCACCTGCTGGACAGCATAATGACTCTGTGACCTGAGTTTCATTGGAGAGATCTACTGCACAATTCATGGTACAGGGCAAGTTCACTGGAACATTTTCTGAACACGGTAATAATTCTGCGATTTCGGACTCACATAGCAGACGCTCTGAGTTATTCATGAAACTAGAGCGAGGTGTAGAAACAGGAAGATCAAAACACAATGTTTGCGCATCTAAATCACCATTCAATTGTGAAATTGGAAAATTCAGATGCTGGGGTTCTGAGATTTCTGGACAGGATTGCTGGGACTCAGAAACTGATGTAGTGCATCTATTGGCATCTGCTGGATCAGACAGGAGTTGAACTTTATTAACACAGGTAATTTCTGCAGAAATGTTTGCAGAGACAGGCAAGATTTTTCTGGTGTCTGTTTCACTAAACAAAGAGTCATGAGTACTGGCTAGGCTGGACTCAAAAGTCAGCAGGACCTCTGGGTCCTCTGCTGAGAAATTTGTGCAGGGCAAGATTAAGGAAGTATTAGTAATTTCTGTCTTACTGGGAAGTAACACTGAGTTATCCATGGTACAGGGTGGAATTACAGGAACTTCAATTTCACACAAAAGGAGCTCTGAATCACTCGCTGAATCAGCCAAAGGTGCTGAAGCAGGCGAGTCCTCAGGAACTGAGGAAGTGGAACAATCTCCACTTGACAGTGTGTCTTCCCTGGTATCAACTGATTGAATCGCATAAAAATCGTCAAGAATCATTCTCCACACATCGATCAATGGAGCCACAAAGTCATACCCACACACACCAGTTTTTATTAGGTTATAGGCAGACTTAATGCATGCATTCAATACTAATTCACTTTTTGCACTGTAAAACTGACAAAATGAACTTGCATCTTTCTTCCATTCATAGACCAGAGCTTCCATCTCTCCTTTCTCAAATGGAGGATCCCATGCATATTTAACAGCTGAGCATTCCGGCTGATCATAGTTTGCAAATGTGTTAGTGGCAGAAACATACATTGGGTTATTTAGCAGGTAATTGGCCGATTTCTTATTCCTAAGGATTTCCAATACCTGTAGCAAGTGTTGAACTGTAGTGTATGCAAATTTCCCTTGCTGCACGAATAAATTGATCTGTTCAATACTCTGTAATATATCTTCATAATCATATTCAGATAATTCATTTAAACAAGAACTTTTATTTTCCCTGGCTAGCAATGAAAGTTCATTAGTAGTTTCATAGGTCCATTTGACTCCCCTGAATGGTGACTGAATTTCATTATCTGCTAATGGTGGAGTCTCGTTACAGATCCGATGCGCAGTCGCTAAGGGCAACGACTCCGCTGATTGTAACGCTTTTCTTTTGGAGCGTTTACGTTTGGCTTTAGACCCTGCTGCCTTAGCAGAAGAAAAGTTATCAGTAACACTTTCTGCTTGCTGCTCATTCTTGCAAGCAATTGAAGGAGCAGCTGATTGGCCTGCTGCCAGGAGTTCATTAAGAGGAAAAGGCAATGGATCTATGCGCAACCAATTGTGAATTACAAAGGCTATAAATTGCAAAGGACTTTGTCTAAACTGAGTGTGATCTAAGACATCGATTGCCCAATCAAAAAGTTTGCCCTTAAAAGAGCACAAACGATCCAATCAGACCAGGTAGAAATTGCAGAAGCCCGAAAGTCGGGATTGGCCAGAACTTTAACCAATTCTGATATAAATTTGTCTGTAACTTCAGGACCAAGCTTTTCAAATTTTTTAAAAAGAGCAGGACCCCTGACAAACAGTGTCATAATTTCTGGAAATTCCCCCCACAATAGGGATTGGTAATGGGGCTACCATAATGTTAAGCTTGGAGGTGTAATCTCCACAGTCAGCATACAACACATAAGCTGACGTGAAGGAGGTACACACACCAGCACAAGGGATCAGGATATCCCCAGTTTAGTGGAGGAGAGGACTGACTCCAATAGGAGATTGTGGTGCACAGAGCCGGTGCAGATCTGAACAGCCACAAACAATACTTTCGTAATAACGTCTCAGCGCAAAGTAGCGCTGAGCACATAAACCAGGACTGAGGAGATCAGAACAAGTAGACAGAATGAACGCTTGCTAGCTAGCGATTACTTAGCGACAGCAAGCGTCCAAAACAGACAGACTGGAATGAGGCAGCCAATGCGTTGCGGCGATGGCGTGCCTCACAAAGACAGGACAGGAGAGACAGGAAATAGCAGGATCGAGATAGATGAACGTAACACAGATAAATATACAATAAGTATGTTTTCCTAGCGTATTACAATTACAGCTATCAATGAAACTATTTGTAAGGTCTGACTAACATATGTATATATTGGCAATGAACCGATATATGACATAAGCAGGAACTCTGACTAGAACTGGAGTAATACAGGGAACAGGACTCAGAAGGATTTGCTATCTCTTCGCAGAGATGAACGCAATCCACAAACAGGAACAGGAACAGGATAATTAGCTCAGCACGGGTGTTCACGATACGCGCAAACTACCAAAACGTGCTGGAAAACTGACTAACTGAACACAGGAAATAAACAGTTCGTGTACGTATATATCAGCAACACTGATATATCAACGTAACACGGATACAAGGAAAATAACAAAATGCGCAAGTATGCGTATATATTGGCGATGAACCAATATATGACACAAGACAAGCAAGTAACAACTTCTAGAACAAGAGCAGAACTAGGAGGACTCGCTGACCCCTTCGCAGGAGTCAGCGCAGTCCACACGGACCAGGAACGAGGTGGGGCACGAGCAGAGTAACAGATAGAGTCTGAAACTATGGTAGCCCATGAGGCATTGCAGGAAGCAGTTCTTTATACTGAGGTCATCCAATGGGAGCAGACCTGCAGATTCCCACACAAGTGAATGGTAATTAATCACAGGCTGATAGCAGGAAAAGGCAGACAATGATATGCAGCCTGCAGGAAAGGGACCGCCCCTCCACTGCAGCAGACAATGTTTGTTTACACAAAAGCATATTAAACTGTCATTAACTTCAGAGCGACTGCAGATGGAATCAGCAACTAGTTTAAGTGCAAACCAAACTATGCAAGCAAATGCATGTAATGACATTAGAACTGTTTGGTTTGCAATACCACTGCAGTCAGCAGTAAACGCTGCAGAAGCGATCATAACAGAGCCAGGGGGTATATGTGCCCAGTATATGGAGCCAGGGGGTATATGTGCCCAGTATATGGAGCCAGGGGGTATATGTGCCCAGTATATGGAGCCAGGGGGTATATGTGCCCAGTATATGGAGCCAGAGGTATATGTGCCCAGTATATGGCGCCAGGGGGTATATGTGCCCAGTATATGGAGCCAGGGGGTATATGTGCCCAGACAGTATATGGAGCCAGGGGGTATATGTGCCCAGTATATGGAGCCAGGGGGTATATGTGCCCAGTATATGGAGCCAGGGGTATATGTCCCCAGTATATGTAGTCAGGGGTATATGTCCCCAGTATATGTAGGCAGGGGTATATGTGCCCAGTATATGGAGCCAGGGGGTATATGTGCCCAGTATATGGAGCCAGGGGGTATAAGTGCCCAGTATATGGAGCCAGGGGATATATGTGCCCAGTATATGGAGCCAGAGGTATATGTGCCCAGTATATGGCGCCAGGGGGTATATGTGCCCAGTGTATGGAGCCAGGGGGTATATGTGCCCAGACAGTATATGGAGCCAGGGTGTATATGTGCCCAGTATATGGAGCCAGGGGGTATATGTGCCCAGTATATGGAGCCAGGGGGTATATGTGCCCAGTATATGGAGCCAGGGGTATAGGGACCCGAGTGAGTGAGTGAAAGGGGACCCCCCCCTCTAGCCGCCACCGCCGCCACCTCCTCACCTTGCAGCAGCATCAGACCTCGATCAGCGGGCAACCCGACCAGTAAGAGGGCGCCGGACGCACACGCTCTATATGCGGAAGTGATGTCACTTCCGCATATCAGTGCGGCGTGCTAGGTCAGAGGGAGGGAGAGAGCGGCGGCCACAGGGGGAGAGCGCCCAGAAGGATCTAGGAAGCCGGTGATCGCGCTGGTGCACAGCTCCTCCTGCCTCTCGCTGCACTGTGTCCGCGCGTCACCGGCTCCTAGCTGTGACATCCTTCTGACTGGCGCCCCCCAATCAGGCACTCTCATCGGCGCCCCGTTCAGCAGAACCGGCTGAACGGGGCAAGAAACGGCCCTGCACATTATATCATTGTGTTTATAAGTTCAGAAAGTGGTGTCAATTAGGGATGGCCTTGCCTAGGAGAACTCATGGAGAAGCATGTGATCAGTTTGATCAGCTGATAGATTTGTAAGGTTTTGATTTGCTATAATGACTTCCTGGTTTAACACATGATCATGACCAGCAAATCAGAGCCTTACAAATCTATCAGCTGATCAAACTGATCACATGCTTCTCCATGAGTTCTCCTAGGCAAGGCCATCCCTAGTGTCAATTCCCTCCCTGCTGAATATCTGGGAAGAACATGATGATGGTGGAGTGGAGTTGTGGCTGGTGACACCATTACAGAGTGGTGTTCTAAGCCCAGAGAGTGGGGTCAATTTTCCTCCCCGCTGTACACCTGCACAGAACTTGTGTTAAATGGAGGATTTTGTGTTAAATGATGGCAGTTAGGCTGGTGACACCATTACACTACGGTGTTATAAGTACAGCCATTTTCAGGCTCCTCTTTCATATGTAGCAACCAGTCTTTCATGTCCAGGTGCCTCCTTAGGCAGCAGCTGCCCAAAGCCCAAACCTGTGTGGCCCTTCCTAGAAATCCGGCCCTGGGAAGAGCACAGGCAGCTGCTGGAGAGGATCGCAACCTGCGACTCGGATGGTTTGTGCAGCAGGAGGTGGACGGTGAGAGGACCTGGTACTTTACAATTTATTTGGCGTTGCCTAATCACGGATAAGAACAAGCTGTGATATTTTAGTCCTGCGAAGGAAAAAAAATCTGCATCTGCAGCTGTGCTTTCTATAAATAAGGAATGGACAGGAAAGGTCTGACTCATTGCCTGTCTCTTCTGTTCCAGGCATTGTGCAGCATATGGCAGTGTGAAGGAAAATCTGCTCGGGCTGCATAAGCTCAGCAGGGAGATGTGAGCACAGACGCCGGGCAGCAGAGCGGCTCTGATGCTCGGCTGAGTCCGAAATTACCATTATAGGGAGGACAAGGTCCACAAAACGTAAAGAAATCCAATATATGTTTAAATACTAAAACTAAACATACATTGAGAAAGGCAGTGCAATAACGGATGCAGAGGTTGTGACTGCTCCAGAGCCCCTAGAACTGAGGGGCCACATGGATACCTCCACCACAGGGAGGGTTCTAGACTTTTTGCTGCCTGAGGCAAACGTGTGAGGATGCACCCTCCCACCCTCTGCTTCATTTAATGATCTCACATGACGTGCTGCAGCTCAACACAATAGCACACTGGCTGGGTGCGAGTCTGTGACAAACAAACTGCTCACCCTCAGCCACTCCATTCCTCCTCAGTCAAGACAGCAGTGCCACCTCTTCCCTTCTGCTGTGCAAGTGAACTGAAACACTGCTGCTCTCCTGCCTCCCACCTCCTCACTCACTGTCACACTCCTCACACTGCACAACAAGCTGCTTTTCCCCATTGATGACCTATTCACCTCGCTCTCCTCTCACTTCTCCTCCTACTCTGACTGCATGCTGAAAGTGTAAACACACAGCACAAACATGCTGCCTCTGTAATCTCTGCGCCTGATGCAAATGTTTCACCTTGTTTCATGAGAGAACCGTCCCTGCTCCTCCAGTCACTGCAGTAGCTCTTAATTGGGGCTGTAGTGGTAATGATTTCAGGTGCCCATACATCTAGCCAAGAGACAGATCTCTCTGATGGACTCTGATCAGAGAGGGATCTGTTGGCTGCCGATACACAGCAAGCTTATTATCTGTTGATTTCAGCATGATGCCGTATCTGCCACCTGCCTGGCTTCCCCCCACAAGTTAATGCCTCAGGTGATAACACAGAACGGGTTCTAAGGGGTTTTCAGGGTCAGGTGACACGGCGAGAGCCGTACAGGAAGGATCTACAGGAAGGTTAGAAGATGGCGCTGGAGACTCAGTAAGGGGTTGATTCACAAAGTTTACTTATTTTTCACCTTGATTGTAAGAAGTGCTAATGCATGAGATTAACAAATAAGGAGAGATAATTCATGACATAAATAGATAAGGAGAGCTAAACCATGAGTTATGTCAAATAAGGGGAGCTAAACCCTGAGTTATGTCAAATAAGGAGAGCTAAACCATGATTTATGTGAAATAAGGAGAGCTAAACCATTATTTATGTCAAATAAGGAAAGCTAAACCATGAGTTATGCCAAATAAGGGGAGCTAAACCATGATTTATGCCAAATAAGGAGAGCTAAACCATGATTTATGCCAAATAAGGAGAGCTAAACCATGAGTTATGTCAAATCAGGAGAGTTAAATCATGAGTTATGCCAAATAAGGAGAGCTAAACCATGATTTATGTCAAATAAGGAGAGATATACCATGAGTTATGTCAAATAAGGAGAGCTAAATCATGAGTTATGCCAAATAAGGAGAGCTAAACCATGATTTATGTCAAATAAGGAGAGCTAAACCATGAGTTATGTCAAATAAGGAGAGCTAAACCATGATTTATGTCAAATAAGGAGAGCTAAACCATGAGTTATGCCAAATAAGGAGAGCTAAACCATGAGTTATGTCAAATAAGGAAAGCTAAACCATGAGATGCCAAATAAGGAGAGCTAAACCATGAGTTATGTATGTGAAATAAGGAGAGCTAAGCCATGAGTTACGTCAAATAAGGAGAGCTAAACCATAAGTTATGTCAAATAAGGAGAGCTAAACCATGAGTTATGTCAAATAAGGAGAGCTAAACCATGAGTTATATCAAATAAGGAGAGCTAAACCATGAGTTGTGTCAAATAAGGAGAGCTAAACCCTGAGTTATGCCAAATGAGGGGAGTTAAACCATGATTTTTGCCAAATAAGGAGAGCTAAACCATGAGTTATGCCAAATAAGGAGAGCTAAACCATGATTTATGTCAAATAAGGAGAGCTAAACCATCAGTTATGTCAAATAAGGAGAGCTAAACCATGATTTATGTCAAATAAGGAGAGCTAAACCATGAGTTATGCCAAATAAGGAGAGCTAAACCATGAGTTATATCAAATAAGGAAAGCTAAACCATGAGATGCCAAATAAGGAGAGCTAAACCATGAGTTATGTATGTGAAATAAGGAGAGCTAAGCCATGAGTTACGTCAAATAAGGATAGCTAAACCATAAGTTATGTCAAATAAGGAGAGCTAAACCATGAGTTATGTCAAATAAGGAGAGCTAAACCATGAGTTATATCAAATAAGGAGAGCTAAACCATGAGTTGTGTCAAATAAGGAGAGCTAAACCCTGAGTTATGCCAAATAAGGGGAGTTAAACCATGATTTTTGCCAAATAAGGAGAGCTAAACCATGATTTATGCCAAATAAGGAGAGCTAATCCATGATTTATGCCAAATAAGGAGAGCTAAACCATGAGTTATGTCAAATCAGGAGAGTTAAATCATGAGTTATGCCAAATAAGGAGAGCTAAACCATGATTTATGTCAAATAAGGAGAGATATACCATGAGTTATGTCAAATAAGGAGAGCTAAATCATGAGTTATGCCAAATAAGGAGAGCTAAACCATGATTTATGTCAAATAAGGAGAGCTAAACCATGATTTATGTCAAATAAGGAGAGCTAAACCATGAGTTATGTCAAATAAGGAGAGCTAAACCATGATTTATGTCAAATAAGGAGAGCTAAACCATGAGTTATGCCAAATAAGGAGAGCTAAACCATGAGTTATGTCAAATAAGGAAAGCTAAACCATGAGATGCCAAATAAGGAGAGCTAAACCATGAGTTATGTATGTGAAATAAGGAGAGCTAAGCCATGAGTTACGTCAAATAAGGAGAGCTAAACCATAAGTTATGTCAAATAAGGAGAGCTGAACCATGAGTTATGTCAAATAAGGAGAGCTAAACCATGAGTTATATCAAATAAGGAGAGCTAAACCATGAGTTGTGTCAAATAAGGAGAGCTAAACCCTGAGTTATGCCAAATAAGGGGAGTTAAACCATGATTTTTGCCAAATAAGGAGAGCTAAACCATGATTTATGCGAAATAAGGAGAGCTAATCCATGATTTATGCCAAATAAGGAGAGCTAAACCATGAGTTATGTCAAATCAGGAGAGTTAAATCATGAGTTATGCCAAATAAGGAGAGCTAAACCATAATTTATGTCAAATAAGAAGAGATATACCATGAGTTATGTCAAATAAGGAGAGCTGAATCATGAGTTATGCCAAATAAGGAGAGCTAAACCATGATTTATGTCAAATAAGGAGAGCTAAACCATGGGTTATGTCAAATAAGGAGAGCTAAACCATGATTTATGTCAAATAAGGAGAGCTAAACCATGAGTTATGCCAAATAAGGAGAGCTAAACCATGAGTTATGTCAAATAAGGAAAGCTAAACCATGAGATGCCAAATAAGGAGAGCTAAACCATGAGTTATGTATGTGAAATAAGGAGAGCTAAGCCATGAGTTATGTCAAATAAGGAGAGCTAAACCATAAGTTATGTCAAATAAGGAGAGCTAAACCATGAGTTATGTCAAATAAGGAGAGCTAAACCATGAGTTATGTATGTGAAATAAGGAGAGCTAAGCCATGAGTTACGTCAAATAAGGAGAGCTAAACCATAAGTTATGTCAAATAAGGAGAGCTGAACCATGAGTTATGTCAAATAAGGAGAGCTAAACCATGAGTTATATCAAATAAGGAGAGCTAAACCATGAGTTGTGTCAAATAAGGAGAGCTAAACCCTGAGTTATGCCAAATAAGGGGAGTTAAACCATGATTTTTGCCAAATAAGGAGAGCTAAACCATGATTTATGCGAAATAAGGAGAGCTAATCCATGATTTATGCCAAATAAGGAGAGCTAAACCATGAGTTATGTCAAATCAGGAGAGTTAAATCATGAGTTATGCCAAATAAGGAGAGCTAAACCATAATTTATGTCAAATAAGAAGAGATATACCATGAGTTATGTCAAATAAGGAGAGCTGAATCATGAGTTATGCCAAATAAGGAGAGCTAAACCATGATTTATGTCAAATAAGGAGAGCTAAACCATGGGTTATGTCAAATAAGGAGAGCTAAACCATGATTTATGTCAAATAAGGAGAGCTAAACCATGAGTTATGCCAAATAAGGAGAGCTAAACCATGAGTTATGTCAAATAAGGAAAGCTAAACCATGAGATGCCAAATAAGGAGAGCTAAACCATGAGTTATGTATGTGAAATAAGGAGAGCTAAGCCATGAGTTATGTCAAATAAGGAGAGCTAAACCATAAGTTATGTCAAATAAGGAGAGCTAAACCATGAGTTATGTCAAATAAGGAGAGCTAAACCATGAGTTATATCAAATAAGGAGAGCTAAACCATGAGTTGTGTCAAATAAGGAGAGCTAAACCATGATTTATGTCAAATAAGGAGAGCTAAACCATGATTTATGCCAAATAAGGAGAGCTAAACCATGATTTATGCCAAATAAGGAGAGCTAAACCATGAGTTATGTCAAATAAGGAGAGCTAAATCATGAGTTATGCCAAATAAGGAGAGCTAAACCATGAGTTATGCCAAATAAGGAGAGCTAAACAATGAGTTATGTCAAATAAGGAGACCTAAACCATGAGTTATGTCAAATAAGGAAAGCTAAACCATGAGATGCCAAATAAGGAGAGCTAAACCATGAGTTATGTCAAATAAGGAGAGCTAAACCATGAGTTATGTCAAATAGGGGGAGCTTAACCCTGAGTTATGTCAAATAAGGAGAGCTAAACCATGATTTATGTGAAATAAGGAGAGCTAAACCATTATTTATGTCAAATAAGGAAAGCTAAACCATGAGTTATGCCAAATAAGGGGAGTTAAACCATGATGTATGCCAAATAAGAAGATCTAAACCATGATTTATGCCAAATAAGGAGAGCTAAACCATGATTTATGCCAAATAAGGAGAGCTAAACCATGATTTATGCCAAATAAGGAGAGCTAAACCATGAGTTATGTCAAATAAGGAGAGCTAAACCATGAGTTATGTATGTGAAATAAGGAGAGCTAAGCCATTAATTATGTCAAATAAGGAGAGCTAAACCATAAGTTATGTCAAATAAGGAGAGCTAAACCATGAGTTATGTCAAATAAGGAGAGCTAAAGCATGAGTTATATCAAATAAGAAGAGCTAAACCATGAGTTGTGTCAAATAAGGAGAGCTAAACCCTGAGTTATGTCAAATAAGGAGAGCTAAACCATGATTTATGTCAAATAAGGAGAGCTAAACTATGATTTATGTCAAATAAGAAAAGCTAAACCATGAGTTATGCCAAATAAGGGGAGCTAAACCATGATTTATGCCAAATAAGGAGAGCTAAACCATGATTTATGCCAAATAAGGAGAGCTAAACCATGAGTTATGTCAAATAAGGAGAGCTTAATCATGAGTTATGCCAAATAAGGAGAGCTAAACCATGATTTATGTCAAATAAGGAAAGATATACCATGAGTTATGTCAAATAAGGAGAGCTAAATCATGAGTTATGCCAAATAAGGAGAGCTAAACCATGATTTATGTCAAATAAGGAGAGCTAAACCATGAGTTATGTCAAATAAGGAGAGCTAAACCATGATTTATGTCAAATAAGGAGACCTAAACCATGAGTTATGTCAAATAAGGAAAGCTAAACCATGAGATGCCAAATAAGGAGAGCTAAACCATGAGTTATGTCAAATAAGGAGAGCTAAACCATGAGATGCCAAATAAGGAGAGCTAAACCATGAGTTATGTATGCGAAATAAGGAGAGCTAAGCCATGAGTTATGTCAAATAAGGAGAGCTAAACCATAAGTTATGTCAAATAAGGAGAGCTAAACCATGAGGTATGTCAAATAAGGAGAGCTAAACCATGTGTTATCTCAAATAAGGAGAGCTAAACCATGAGTTGTGTCAAATAAGGAGAGCTAAACCCTGAGTTATGTCAAATAAGGAGAGCTAAACCATGATTTATGTAAAATAAGGAGAGCTAAACCATGATTTATGTCAAATAAGGAGAGCTAAACCATGAGTTATGCCAAATAAGGGGAGCTAAACCATGATTTATGCCAAATAAGGAGAGCTAAACCATGATTTATGCCAAATAAGGAGAGCTAAACCATGATTTATGCCAAATAAGGACAGCTAAATCATGAGTTATGCCAAATAAGGAGAGCTAAACCATGATTTATGTCAAATAAGGAGAGATATACCATGAGTTATGCCAAATAAGGAGAGCTAAATCATGAGTTATGCCAAATAAGGAGAGCTAAACCATGATTTATGTCAAATAAGGAGAGCTAAACCATGATTTATGTCAAATAAGGAGAGCTAAACCATGATTTATGTCAAATAAGGAGAGCTAAACCAAGATTTATGTCAAATAAGGAGAGCTAAACCACGAGTTATGCCAAATAAGGAGAGCTAAACCATGAGTTATGTCAAATAAGGAAAGCTAAACCATGAGATGCCAAATAAGGAGAGCTAAACCATGAGTTATGTATGTTAAATAAGGAGAGCTAAGCCATGAGTTATGTCAAATAAGGAGAGCTAAACCATAAGTTATGTCAAATAAGGAGAGCTAAACCATGAGTTATGTCAAATAAGGAGAGCTAAACCATGAGTTATATCAAATAAGGAGAGTGTAATAAGTAGCAAGGAGGCAGCTGCGGCGAACCACGCTGCCAACGCAGCTGCCTTTACCTCCCAAACGAGCGGTGCTCCCGTGCCTCGGGCGTCTAGCACGCCGAGGACGGGTCTGTCATCTGCACATAGGGTCGCATTGATGCGTGCGCGCGCGAGCACCGTCGCTGCTGATTGGCTGGGCGTAGGGGGGTGTGCCTCAGGGTCTCCTCGGGCTCTTAAACTGAACCTCCAGACTAAAAATCGACTCAGCAGCACTGAAAAGGCCTGGTGTGTCTTTGACAGTTTCACAGCATCAGAACTTTGTTTCTCTTATACAAGCCTAATTTTTAGTTGCACAGAAGAAAACTGCCCGGGCAGTTTTCCCCTTATGCTGTGCAAAGCATGATGGGATTTCTGATGTTGTTGTTCTCGTTCTGCTGTTTTGGTGCAATTTTTGTTTACATTTTGAATTTGACATTTGAAGCCTAGTGTGTGCAGCTGGGAGGGGTTATCAGGACACAGGACAGTTGGAACTGTGTCTCATGCTCCCTTTCACCTCCTTTCAACCAAAAACATGGCTGCCCCCATGACAAAGATGGCAGCCCCCATGAATCACAAACATTTGCCTGTTCTTTTAAAACAGGGTAGGTAAAAGATTATATTACCTATCTATTCTAATTAACATAACTAATGTAACTTAATAACAGTATGTTTGTTTAGGCTGAAGTTCCCCTTTAAGCCCGGAGTAGTCAGTCGCAACTTGTCTGCTGTTGCGAATACCTCGTGTTAGCGCTCAGACCTTAGACAGTTCCGGTGTGCTTTGATCCGGGAGGAAACCGGGGATTTCACACAAGATAGGAATTATTCTATAGTTATTAGTGACTTTATTACTGTGTTATTTTCTATGTATGACTCTGGCTTGCTCTGACCAATCTCTGCTCTCTGATTCTGTACTTTTGCCCATCTGATCTTGTTGTCGACTTTGCCTAAATACCGTTCTGACTCTGTCTTCTGATTCTGTACCTTTGCCCATCTGATCTTGTTGCCAACCCTGCCTGAATATCGTTCTACCTCTGTATTTGTACCTGACCTGCCTGTCTGTTGCCGAATCGATTAGTCTGACCCCTCTACTCTCACCAGGGAGCCCTTGTCTCTGGTGAGGGGCTCAGTACTGTTAGTACCCACCAGCTCCTCTGGTGAGGTGTTGCTAAACCTTTCAGTACTTACTGTTTGCACCAATCACTACACACAGTGCAATAAAGTATGACTAAGGTCACGTTACTTCCTTTGTGTTGCTATATTTGTATTATCGGTGATTCTGCAGATCACCATACAATCAGATATAGTATCTGCATTTTTTGGTGATACTGCAGATCACCAAATAATCAGAACTCTGTATTTGCTGACACCAATCGTTACAGAGAGCTAAACCATGAGTTATGTCAAATAAGGAGAGCTAAACCATGAGTTATGTCAAATAAGGAGAGCTAAACCATGAGTTATGTCAAATAAGGGGAGCTAAACCCTGAGTTATGTCAAATAAGGAGAGCTAAACCATGATTTATGTCAAATAAGGAGAGCTAAACCATTATTTATGTCAAATAAGGAAAGCTAAACCATGAGTTATGCCAAATAAGGGGAGTTAAACCATGATTTATGCCAAATAAGGAGAGCTAAACCATGATTTATCTCAAATAAGGAGAGCTAAACCATGATTTATGCCAAATAAGGAGAGCTAAACCATGAGTTATGTCAAATCAGGAGAGTTAAATCATGAGTTATGCCAAATAAGGAGAGCTAAACCATGATTTATGTCAAATAAGGAGAGATATACCATGAGTTATGTCAAATAAGGAGAGCTAAATCATGAGTTATGCCAAATAAGGAGAGCTAAACCATTATTTATGTCAAATAAGGAGAGCTAAACCATGAGTCATGTCAAATAAGGAGAGCTAAACCATGATTTATGTCAAATAAGGAGAGCTAAACCATGAGTTATGCCAAATAAGGAGAGCTAAACCATGAGTTATGTCAAATAAGGAGAGCTAAACCATGAGTTATGTATGTGAAATAAGGAGAGCTAAGCCATTAATTATGTCAAATAAGGAGAGCTAAACCATAAGTTATGTCAAATAAGGAGAGCTAAACCATGAGTTATGTCAAATAAGGAGAGCTAAAGCATGAGTTATATCAAATAAGAAGAGCTAAACCATGAGTTGTGTCAAATAAGGAGAGCTAAACCCTGAGTTATGTCAAATAAGGAGAGCTAAACCATGATTTATGTCAAATAAGGAGAGCTAAACCATGATTTATGTCAAATAAGAAAAGTTAAACCATGAGTTATGCCAAATAAGGGGAGCTAAACCATGATTTATGCCAAATAAGGAGAGCTAAACCATGATTTATGCCAAATAAGGAGAGCTAAACCATGAGTTATGTCAAATAAGGAGAGCTTAATCATGAGTTATGCCAAATAAGGAGAGCTAAACCATGATTTATGTCAAATAAGGAAAGATATACCATGAGTTATGTCAAATTTAGGAGAGCTAAATCATGAGTTATGCCAAATAAGGAGAGCTAAACCATGATTTATGTCAAATAAGGAGAGCTAAACCATGAGTTATGTCAAATAAGGAGAGCTAAACCATGATTTATGTCAAATAAGGAGACCTAAACCATGAGTTATGTCAAATAAGGAAAGCTAAACCATGAGATGCCAAATAAGGAGAGCTAAACCATGAGTTATGTCAAATAAGGAGAGCTAAACCATGAGATGCCAAATAAGGAGAGCTAAACCATGAGTTATGTATGCGAAATAAGGAGAGCTAAGCCATGAGTTATGTCAAATAAGGAGAGCTAAACCATAAGTTATGTCAAATAAGGAGAGCTAAACCATGAGTTATGTCAAATAAGGAGAGCTAAACCATGTGTTATCTCAAATAAGGAGAGCTAAACCATGAGTTGTGTCAAATAAGGAGAGCTAAACCCTGAGTTATGTCAAATAAGGAGAGCTAAACCATGATTTATGTAAAATAAGGAGAGCTAAACCATGATTTATGTCAAATAAGGAGAGCTAAACCATGAGTTATGCCAAATAAGGGGAGCTAAACCATGATTTATGCCAAATAAGGAGAGCTAAACCATGATTTATGCCAAATAAGGAGAGCTAAACCATGATTTATGCCAAATAAGGACAGCTAAATCATGAGTTATGCCAAATAAGGAGAGCTAAACCATGATTTATGTCAAATAAGGAGAGATATACCATGAGTTATGCCAAATAAGGAGAGCTAAATCATGAGTTATGCCAAATAAGGAGAGCTAAACCATGATTTATGTCAAATAAGGAGAGCTAAACCATGATTTATGTCAAATAAGGAGAGCTAAACCATGATTTATGTCAAATAAGGAGAGCTAAACCAAGATTTATGTCAAATAAGGAGAGCTAAACCACGAGTTATGCCAAATAAGGAGAGCTAAACCATGAGTTATGTCAAATAAGGAAAGCTAAACCATGAGATGCCAAATAAGGAGAGCTAAACCATGAGTTATGTATGTTAAATAAGGAGAGCTAAGCCATGAGTTATGTCAAATAAGGAGAGCTAAACCATAAGTTATGTCAAATAAGGAGAGCTAAACCATGAGTTATATCAAATAAGGAGAGTGTAATAAGTAGCAAGGAGGCAGCTGCGGCGAACCACGCTGCCAACGCAGCTGCCTTTACCTCCCAAACGAGCGGTGCTCCCGTGCCTCGGGCGTCTAGCACGCCGAGGACGGGTCTGTCATCTGCACATAGGGTCGCATTGATGCGTGCGCGCGCGAGCACCGTCGCTGCTGATTGGCTGGGCGTAGGGGGGTGTGCCTCAGGGTCTCCTCGGGCTCTTAAACTGAACCTCCAGACTAAAAATCGACTCAGCAGCACTGAAAAGGCCTGGTGTGTCTTTGACAGTTTCACAGCATCAGAACTTTGTTTCTCTTATACAAGCCTAATTTTTAGTTGCACAGAAGAAAACTGCCCGGGCAGTTTTCCCCTTATGCTGTGCAAAGCATGATGGGATTTCTGATGTTGTTGTTCTCGTTCTGCTGTTTTGGTGCAATTTTTGTTTACATTTTGAATTTGACATTTGAAGCCTAGTGTGTGCAGCTGGGAGGGGTTATCAGGACACAGGACAGTTGGAACTGTGTCTCATGCTCCCTTTCACCTCCTTTCAACCAAAAACATGGCTGCCCCCATGACAAAGATGGCAGCCCCCATGAATCACAAACATTTGCCTGTTCTTTTAAAACAGGGTAGGTAAAAGATTATATTACCTATCTATTCTAATTAACATAACTAATGTAACTTAATAACAGTATGTTTGTTTAGGCTGAAGTTCCCCTTTAAGCCCGGAGTAGTCAGTCGCAACTTGTCTGCTGTTGCGAATACCTCGTGTTAGCGCTCAGACCTTAGACAGTTCCGGTGTGCTTTGATCCGGGAGGAAACCGGGGATTTCACACAAGATAGGAATTATTCTATAGTTATTAGTGACTTTATTACTGTGTTATTTTCTATGTATGACTCTGGCTTGCTCTGACCAATCTCTGCTCTCTGATTCTGTACTTTTGCCCATCTGATCTTGTTGTCGACTTTGCCTAAATACCGTTCTGACTCTGTCTTCTGATTCTGTACCTTTGCCCATCTGATCTTGTTGCCAACCCTGCCTGAATATCGTTCTACCTCTGTATTTGTACCTGACCTGCCTGTCTGTTGCCGAATCGATTAGTCTGACCCCTCTACTCTCACCAGGGAGCCCTTGTCTCTGGTGAGGGGCTCAGTACTGTTAGTACCCACCAGCTCCTCTGGTGAGGTGTTGCTAAACCTTTCAGTACTTACTGTTTGCACCAATCACTACACACAGTGCAATAAAGTATGACTAAGGTCACGTTACTTCCTTTGTGTTGCTATATTTGTATTATCGGTGATTCTGCAGATCACCATACAATCAGATATAGTATCTGCATTTTTTGGTGATACTGCAGATCACCAAATAATCAGAACTCTGTATTTGCTGACACCAATCGTTACAGAGAGCTAAACCATGAGTTATGTCAAATAAGGAGAGCTAAACCATGAGTTATGTCAAATAAGGAGAGCTAAACCATGAGTTATGTCAAATAAGGGGAGCTAAACCCTGAGTTATGTCAAATAAGGAGAGCTAAACCATGATTTATGTCAAATAAGGAGAGCTAAACCATTATTTATGTCAAATAAGGAAAGCTAAACCATGAGTTATGCCAAATAAGGGGAGTTAAACCATGATTTATGCCAAATAAGGAGAGCTAAACCATGATTTATCTCAAATAAGGAGAGCTAAACCATGATTTATGCCAAATAAGGAGAGCTAAACCATGAGTTATGTCAAATCAGGAGAGTTAAATCATGAGTTATGCCAAATAAGGAGAGCTAAACCATGATTTATGTCAAATAAGGAGAGATATACCATGAGTTATGTCAAATAAGGAGAGCTAAATCATGAGTTATGCCAAATAAGGAGAGCTAAACCATGATTTATGTCAAATAAGGAGAGCTAAACCATGAGTCATGTCAAATAAGGAGAGCTAAACCATGATTTATGTCAAATAAGGAGAGCTAAACCATGAGTTATGCCAAATAAGGAGAGCTAAACCATGAGTTATGTCAAATAAGGAGAGCTAAACCATGAGTTATGTATGTGAAATAAGGAGAGCTAAGCCATTAATTATGTCAAATAAGGAGAGCTAAACCATAAGTTATGTCAAATAAGGAGAGCTAAACCATGAGTTATGTCAAATAAGGAGAGCTAAAGCATGAGTTATATCAAATAAGAAGAGCTAAACCATGAGTTGTGTCAAATAAGGAGAGCTAAACCCTGAGTTATGTCAAATAAGGAGAGCTAAACCATGATTTATGTCAAATAAGGAGAGCTAAACCATGATTTATGTCAAATAAGAAAAGCTAAACCATGAGTTATGCCAAATAAGGGGAGCTAAACCATGATTTATGCCAAATAAGGAGAGCTAAACCATGATTTATGCCAAATAAGGAGAGCTAAACCATGAGTTATGTCAAATAAGGAGAGCTTAATCATGAGTTATGCCAAATAAGGAGAGCTAAACCATGATTTATGTCAAATAAGGAAAGATATACCATGAGTTATGTCAAATAAGGAGAGCTAAATCATGAGTTATGCCAAATAAGGAGAGCTAAACCATGATTTATGTCAAATAAGGAGAGCTAAACCATGAGTTATGTCAAATAAGGAGAGCTAAACCATGATTTATGTCAAATAAGGAGACCTAAACCATGAGTTATGTCAAATAAGGAAAGCTAAACCATGAGATGCCAAATAAGGAGAGCTAAACCATGAGTTATGTCAAATAAGGAGAGCTAAACCATGAGATGCCAAATAAGGAGAGCTAAACCATGAGTTATGTATGCGAAATAAGGAGAGCTAAGCCATGAGTTATGTCAAATAAGGAGAGCTAAACCATAAGTTATGTCAAATAAGGAGAGCTAAACCATGAGTTATGTCAAATAAGGAGAGCTAAACCATGTGTTATCTCAAATAAGGAGAGCTAAACCATGAGTTGTGTCAAATAAGGAGAGCTAAACCCTGAGTTATGTCAAATAAGGAGAGCTAAACCATGATTTATGTAAAATAAGGAGAGCTAAACCATGATTTATGTCAAATAAGGAGAGCTAAACCATGAGTTATGCCAAATAAGGGGAGCTAAACCATGATTTATGCCAAATAAGGAGAGCTAAACCATGATTTATGCCAAATAAGGAGAGCTAAACCATGATTTATGCCAAATAAGGACAGCTAAATCATGAGTTATGCCAAATAAGGAGAGCTAAACCATGATTTATGTCAAATAAGGAGAGATATACCATGAGTTATGCCAAATAAGGAGAGCTAAATCATGAGTTATGCCAAATAAGGAGAGCTAAACCATGATTTATGTCAAATAAGGAGAGCTAAACCATGATTTATGTCAAATAAGGAGAGCTAAACCATGATTTATGTCAAATAAGGAGAGCTAAACCAAGATTTATGTCAAATAAGGAGAGCTAAACCACGAGTTATGCCAAATAAGGAGAGCTAAACCATGAGTTATGTCAAATAAGGAAAGCTAAACCATGAGATGCCAAATAAGGAGAGCTAAACCATGAGTTATGTATGTTAAATAAGGAGAGCTAAGCCATGAGTTATGTCAAATAAGGAGAGCTAAACCATAAGTTATGTCAAATAAGGAGAGCTACACCATGAGTTATATCAAATAAGGAGAGTGTAATAAGTAGCAAGGAGGCAGCTGCGGCGAACCACGCTGCCAACGCAGCTGCCTTTACCTCCCAAACGAGCGGTGCTCCCGTGCCTCGGGCGTCTAGCACGCCGAGGACGGGTCTGTCATCTGCACATAGGGTCGCATTGATGCGTGCGCGCGCGAGCACCGTCGCTGCTGATTGGCTGGGCGTAGGGGGGTGTGCCTCAGGGTCTCCTCGGGCTCTTAAACTGAACCTCCAGACTAAAAATCGACTCAGCAGCACTGAAAAGGCCTGGTGTGTCTTTGACAGTTTCACAGCATCAGAACTTTGTTTCTCTTATACAAGCCTAATTTTTAGTTGCACAGAAGAAAACTGCCCGGGCAGTTTTCCCCTTATGCTGTGCAAAGCATGATGGGATTTCTGATGTTGTTGTTCTCGTTCTGCTGTTTTGGTGCAATTTTTGTTTACATTTTGAATTTGACATTTGAAGCCTAGTGTGTGCAGCTGGGAGGGGTTATCAGGACACAGGACAGTTGGAACTGTGTCTCATGCTCCCTTTCACCTCCTTTCAACCAAAAACATGGCTGCCCCCATGACAAAGATGGCAGCCCCCATGAATCACAAACATTTGCCTGTTCTTTTAAAACAGGGTAGGTAAAAGATTATATTACCTATCTATTCTAATTAACATAACTAATGTAACTTAATAACAGTATGTTTGTTTAGGCTGAAGTTCCCCTTTAAGCCCGGAGTAGTCAGTCGCAACTTGTCTGCTGTTGCGAATACCTCGTGTTAGCGCTCAGACCTTAGACAGTTCCGGTGTGCTTTGATCCGGGAGGAAACCGGGGATTTCACACAAGATAGGAATTATTCTATAGTTATTAGTGACTTTATTACTGTGTTATTTTCTATGTATGACTCTGGCTTGCTCTGACCAATCTCTGCTCTCTGATTCTGTACTTTTGCCCATCTGATCTTGTTGTCGACTTTGCCTAAATACCGTTCTGACTCTGTCTTCTGATTCTGTACCTTTGCCCATCTGATCTTGTTGCCAACCCTGCCTGAATATCGTTCTACCTCTGTATTTGTACCTGACCTGCCTGTCTGTTGCCGAATCGATTAGTCTGACCCCTCTACTCTCACCAGGGAGCCCTTGTCTCTGGTGAGGGGCTCAGTACTGTTAGTACCCACCAGCTCCTCTGGTGAGGTGTTGCTAAACCTTTCAGTACTTACTGTTTGCACCAATCACTACACACAGTGCAATAAAGTATGACTAAGGTCACGTTACTTCCTTTGTGTTGCTATATTTGTATTATCGGTGATTCTGCAGATCACCATACAATCAGATATAGTATCTGCATTTTTTGGTGATACTGCAGATCACCAAATAATCAGAACTCTGTATTTGCTGACACCAATCGTTACAGAGAGCTAAACCATGAGTTATGTCAAATAAGGAGAGCTAAACCATGAGTTATATCAAATAAGGAGAGCTAAACCATGAGTTATGTCAAATAAGGAGAGCTAACCATGAGTTATGTCAAATAAGGAGAGCTAGACCATGAGTTATGTCAAATAAGGAAAGCTAAACCATGAGTTATGTCAAATAAGGAAAGCTAAACCATGAGTTATGTCAAATAAGGAAAGCTAAACCATGAGTTATGTCAAATAAGGAAAGCTAGACCATGAGTTATGTCAAATAAGGAAAGCTAAACCATGAGTTAAGTTAGATAAAGAGAGATAAATTATGAATTAATAAATACGTTTCACAGAAGAGCTTTATGAATCAGGCCCCAAGTATTTTATGCTGCACTGAGGATATTTTTTAGGCCGGCAAGCACATGTATCAGGCGATCCCTATTGGTGCCAGATACTGGGGACTTTGCTGAACTTTTTTCATCAGGCATGCAGTTTGAATTCCTCTATGAATTGTGACAGGTTCCCTTTAAATAAGCCAGTGATTTTTTGTGTAATCCTCCTCCTCTTCAGTCAGGCATATTTCCGTCCTCCGGCGCGGTGACTAAACCTCGTTACTCTTCCTAAGCAGGAGCACTTCAGAAGGAACAATCTAGCAGAAGATGGATGCTCTAAAGGCGCCCGTCAAACCCCTCAACAAGTCAGTCATGCTAATGATCAGCGCGCCGCGACAAGAGCAATTTGTCAGCAGCTCATTAAAGCAAAGTTGTTCCAGTCTGAATAACTTCCAGTCATTTACTTATTTATCAAAGCCGCACCTGACATTATCTGCGAGGGGGGGGGGGGGATCTCCATATGATCGGGTACAGTTAGAGCTTCAGAGGTTCTCCAAACATATAGCCTGATACTCTGACACATCAGTGGCCAATATTAAAGCCTAAATCAAGAAAAAAAAAACGTTAAAGAGAACCAAGCGAATCAAAAAAGTACAAAACAAAAAAAGCTTACTGGGGTGGCCGGGGCAGGTAGCGTCCATTACCGCCTCTCCCCATCGCTCCTATGTGTTGTATTACTGCACTTTGTGCAAGAGCACAGATTTACATGGAAGTGGGGAACAGGCAGTGGAGAGCCAATGAGAGGCTCTTAGAGGCCAGGAAGAGGCGTTACGCAGGAGTTCCTCCTTCCCCATTAGTCTGCATTCACGCTGCTTGTTGCCAGACTTGGGAGTGGGCTAGCATAGAATGGGAGATTGACAGCAGAGCTTTAATAACTTCCTTGGGTACACTTTAAAGGATACCCGAGGTGACATGTGATATGATGAGATAGACATGGGTATGTACAGTGCCTAGCACACAAATAACTATGCTTTGTTCCTTTTTTTCTTTCTCTGCCTGAAATAGTTAAAAATCAGGTATGTAAGTGGCTTACTCAGTCCTGACTCAGACAGGAAGTAACTGCAGTGTGACCCTCACTGATAAGAAATTACAACTATAAAACAGCAGAAAATAGCTTCTGAGAGCAGAAAAAGAGATAAAAAGGATCAATTGTTCATAGATTTTAGCTGTGGCATTCGTCAATGAATGTGTCAGTGAGCAAAAACAATAAAACAGTAAAAACTTAAAAATTAGATTTAAACATAAACCAAAACTGTGGAGTATCTTAAAAAGTCATTTTTAGGAGAAGGAAGATAGATACAATCATTTATTTCATTCGTTTATTTTTGCCTCGGGTGTCCTTTAACCTCAAAGATATTACGAGGAAAGGTGATAGACTTGTGGGTGAAACTCCATATTTACTGAAAAAAAACTCATCTACTTAGAAATGACTTATTTCGCTCACTCTCCTGTTTTTCAGTGTTCACTGTCAGATATGATGTGAAAAAAAAAAGGAAAAACATATTTATGCTGGTTTTCATCTTTACTGTTTCTCTGTGATTCCAAAAGTGACATCACTTCTTTCTCCTTTTTTTTTTAATCCAGCTCAGTGTTTCCCTTCCCTACTGTCATAGCTTACTGTCCCTTCCACAGCTTACATCACTGTGTAAACTCCTCAAATGGAGGAGGCAATCCAATTGCTGTCTGGTCATACTGTCCTTATCTTATCCAAAATAAGAAGGTTTATATTTGCATGCTGAGATAAGCTTTGTTACTGTAGCTGTAAAACAACAACAACAAAAAAACAACTTCCCACAATCCCACTGGCAATGCACACGTCTTGCACTTAGGCAAAGCAAACCCGTATTCTTCTGTTTTCATTACTGTTCTATGTAAGCTGCATTTCCTGATGGTGGTGTATGATTTATCTCTGAACGTTTTCTTCAGTAAAGAGTTCTAACTTGTTATACTGGGGGCGTAACAATAGGGGCTGCAGCCCCTGCCCGGGGCGCCCATGGGGCCCGCTCAGGGCCGTTTTGGGGGCAAGAGGGGTCTTAGCATGAGGAGAGAGCATGGCCACAAATCGGTGGGGAGGCTCTCCCCTCCTGCAATTATCAGTGGCAGCGGGCGGCGGCAGGTACACATACCTCCATGCATTCCACACGCCAGAGGTTCTGCTCTCTAAGTGTATGACACTACTTCCTATTTAAACAGGAAGTAGCATGAGGCACTTACAGATCGGATCTCCATGGTGGATGAAGGTATGTGTCCTGCCACCGCCTGCTGCCAGTGATAATTTAAGGAGGGGAGCGTGCTGAGGGGAGAGCCCGAGGTGAGGGAGGGGGTGTTTCCCCTCTCCGCCGATGTGCGGCCATGCTCTCTCCTCATGCTAAGTCCCCTCCTGCCCCCCCAAACAGCCCTGAGCGGGCCCGGGGGGTGCCTATCCATTTTTTTGCGTGGGGGCCCGGTGATTTCTAGTTACGCCTCTGACTGGGTGCCTATCAGTACAAAACACTTCACTCCATCACCTTTACACTTTGGGAGGACACTGGTCGAGGATCTGTCGGGTCTGTCGGTCGTCATGATATTGAACGCCGTTATTGCCGCACACCTGATCAAACCCTTGTGAATGAGATTAGCCACCATTGCCAATCAACCCATTTGACCTATTCCGGCCAGAACACAGTCAAAACATCAGTCAGGAGGTCATGTTGCCTTACCAATTTTCTTCAGATTTGATCAGATTATTGAATCAAAAAGTCGATTGGCCCGCAATATCAAGTATTGTATGGGTAACCTAAGATCGCAGCGGTGCAAAGGGAAAACGGCAATCCCCTATGCCACCAATCCCCTCACATTTTGATGAAAACACTAGGGATATAGCAACTAGGGATGGTCACTATGATGCAAATAATTTCAAGTTGATGCAGGATTATGCAAATGTTGTATGTAAATTGATGCATCTTAAAGTGTGGACCCAAATTCGAAATACAATATTTCCGAAATAAAATCTATTTTCGAAATTATAATAATAAATAGCAGCCTTTGTTTAGTTGCATGATGACAAATATAAAATATTTTACATTTATTGGAGAAACCCCTCCCTTCCTTTCATATTGCCGGAACAGAATCTGGCAGACTGGTGGAGAAGATAAAAAACAAAAACAAAACACAGGCTGCTACTGATGATGTCACAGGGGAGGTGATCTCAGCTTGTGTGAGATTTCACATTGGCGCTTTGAGTCCGCAAGGAGAAAAGCGCAATATAAATGTTATTTGTCTTGTCTTGTCTTGTCACATAGACGACGCCCCTGTGAGGGAGGGTAGCTGATGACAAACACACCCATGATCTAAATCCTCCTACCAAGCTCAGAAGTAATGGCTGCCACCTGTATAACCCAAGTTATGAAAAGAGAAGGGTGAAAAGCATACATTGAAATGCTCATAGGCTTGAAGGAGTGTTTATTTATCTTTGTATGTGTCAGAGTGGTGCAACTAAATATTTTGAATAAAAAAAAATATTTGGCTTGGGTCCGTTTTAAAAGTGAACCAATTCAATTTTGGTGAGGTAAAATTTGATTGGTTAATTTTCAAGCTGCATAAATTTGCATACAAAATTTGCATAATCCTGCATCAACTCGAAATTACTTGCATCTCATTGAGCTGAACTGGAGGAATTGAATTTTTCTCACCCAAAAAAAAAAAAATTCTGCCTCGTTCTTGACGTTTGAGTGCAGAAATCTGCCATTCCCTCATTAAAAATCTGATGCTGTCCGCGTGGCAGGAGTTATTACGGCCCGTTCCCCGCACAAGAACGAGTATTGAATTTTCCGACTGGCGTTTGAGTCCCGGAATCAGAGGAGTTTCTCGGCCTCCACTTACACTGCGAGATAACATGAATATGCAGCAGGATTGATCCCGCTATCCCGGATCGTCCCCTCACACTAATTGGCAGAGCTTCTCCTCTGATGTGTAATATTGTAAGCGAGCGAATGCCCCGCGCAGGTCAGGGATCGTGTCACTCTCCGCCACCCAGCAGGAAGTAATGAGTCTGCTAAACGCCACCGCGGGCCAAAGACAGTGATTATCCTCCAGCGTCCTCTAATCAGAGCTTCAGAAGTCTTCATGCTGCTGGACGGTGTCTGGAACATCGCTCATTTTTAACGGGGCACTAAGGCGAAAAACTGTACAATCTAAAATACATCTCTACACGTAGCAACCCAACTGTCCCTCTTTTGGAGGGACAGTCCCTCTTTGGGAACCCAGTCCTCCTGTCCTTCTTTCTCCCTCATTTGTCCCTCTTTTAGAACCGATGTACAGATTTATGTAAATATATGTATGTTTCTACTGAAAATGTGTTTAATTGACTCAAAACATTCCGATGCTTTAAAGAGAATCTGTAACCAAAAAAACAGCCCGTGGGAGGTACTTACCTTGGGGAGGGAGAAGCCTCTGGATGCTAAATATTTTATCCTGGTTTATTTTCCTTCATATTAACATTTGAAAATAAGAAATATATTAACTTAAAGGAATACTGTAGGGGAGTAGGGGGAAAAAGAGTTGAACTTTCCTGGGGCTTCTAATAGTCTCCCGCAGACATCCTGTGTCCACGCAGCCACGCACCAATGCTCCGGTCCCTGCCTCCAGTTCACTTCCAGAATTTCCGACTTTAAAGTTGGAAATCCACTGCGCCTGCGCTACCGTGTCCTCACTCCCGATGACGTCACCAGGAACGTACTGCACAGGCGTAAACCATACTGGGCCTGCGCAGAAAACTCTTGGTGATGTCAGCTGGGAGGGAACTGGAGGCGGAGACCGAAGCATCGGTGAGTGGCTGCGCAGAGGATGTCTGTGGGGGACCATTAGAAGCCCCAGGTAAGTTCAACTTTTTCCCCCTACCCACCTACAGTACTCCTTTAACCACTTCAGCCTTCAGTCGTTTTTCACCTTATGCATCCGAGCAATGTTCACCTCCCATTCATTCACCAATAACTTTATCACTACTTATCACAATGAATTGATCTATATCTTGTTTTTTCTACCACCAATTAGGCTTTCTTTGGGTGGTACATTTTGCTAAGAATTATTTTTTTCTAAATGCATTTTAAATGGGAATATTAAGAGAAAATGGAAAAACATTCATTATTTCTCAGTTTTTGGCCATTATAGCTTTAAAATAATACATGCTACCATAATTAAAAACTATGTATTTTATTTGCCCATTTGTCCTGGTTATTACACCATTTAAATTATGTATTACAATGTATGGTCAATATTTTATTTGAAAATAAAGGTGCATTTTTTTCAGTTTTGTGTCCATCACTATTTACAAGCTTAGAATTTAAAAAAATATTACTAATATACCCTCTTCACATGCATATTCAAAAAGTTCAGACCCTTAGGTAACTATTTATGTTTTTGTTTTGTTTTTTTAATGGTAATTTTTTTTTTCATGAAAAAATTTATTTGGGTAATTTTTGGTGTGGGAGGTAAACAGTTAATTTTAAATGTAAAAATGTGTGTCTATTTAATAAAAAAAATGTATGTAGATGTAGTTGGCCACAGTCAAATGTAGATGGCCACAGTCAAATTTTTTTTTTTAGTATAAGGAGGACTGGAAACATTCTTTTCTTCAGAAAGATCAAGGCTTCTCAAAGAAGCCGTCGGTCCTTCTACCGGGGACTTACATCAATGAATGGGAAGTAAGTTCCCATTCATTGATCTCCAGGATAACGGGCAGCGGCACGGGAGCGCACAGGCACGCATGCAGGAGCGCACAGCAGCAGCCTTTTGGACGTGACAGTCACGTCCAAAAGGCTTAAATGGTTAAAGCAGAGTTCCCCAACCCTGTCCTCAAGGCCCACCAACAGTACAGGTTTTGCAAAAAACCACAAACATTCACAGGTGAGGTAATTAGCGTCTCAGCAGAGCTGATTAACTATCTCTGTGGATTTCTACAAAACATGCACTGTTGGTGGGCCTTGAGGACACGGATGGGGAACAATGGGTAAAAGGATACCTTAGCTTTCCTGAATTTCCGAAATGGAGGAAGGCATATGCAGCAAGCAGTCCTGATAACCACTGCTCCCACTTCTTCTCCGCCCCCCCCCCCTTCCATTATTTTGTAATGTCCACCAAAAGCGTGCCACATGCAAAATTTGAGCATGGCTAAAGGTGAGCAGTGGGTAGATCTTAGTGTCCCTTTTACAAAAGCTGGAGGACTCTACACCTTCCATTGTCTGACTCCTCTCCCGATATACTTAGTGCTGCTAGAGGTAGAGTCCTCTTTACACTCTCTTTAAAGGGAGTGAGAGGGATATGGAGGCTGACATATTTATTTCCTTTCAAACAATTCCAGTTGCCTGGCAGTCCTACTGATCCTCTGCCTCTAATACATTTTTGCCACAGACCCTGAACAAGCATGCAGCAGATCAGGTGCTCTGACTCAGCTGACTCAGGTGTTACTGCATTAGCCGTATGCTTGTTCCAGGGTTTTGACTCAGATACTACTTATGCCAAAAGATCAAAAGGGCTGCCAGGTACAGGCTTTGTTTACAAGGAAATAAATATGGCAGTATCCATATCCCTATCACCTCAGGCTCCCTTTAACTCCCCTCTCCTGATATACTCTGTGCTGCTGGAGGACTCTGCTCCTTCCACTATCTATCTCTCCTCTCCTGATATACTCTGTGCTGCTGGAGGACTCTGCTTCTTCCACTATCTATTTCTCCTCTCCTGATATACTCTGTGCTGCTGGAGGACTCTGCTCCTTCCACTATCTATCTCTCCTCTCCTGATATACTCTGTGCTGTTGGAGGACTCTGCTCCTCCACTATCTATCTCTCCTCTCCTGATATACTCTGTGCTGCTGGAGGACTCTGCTCCTTCCACTATCTACATCTCATCACCTTATATACTCTGTGCTGCTGGATAACTCTACAAAACCTCAGTGCCTCTGATTCTAGATAAGGGGTAAAACATAAAGTTTGTTGAAGCTGACGCTTGAAGGATAAAGTTAAGACTGGTTTGAATGTAGATTTTTCACACTGACAGATTTCAGAGCTGGAGGGTTTTTTTTCCTCGCAATATTAAAGTGGGATATTTTTATAGTGTAAATGATTCCATCCCTCTAACCTCCATCACTGTCACTCCAAACTCGCCATCTAAGCTCCAGCGAGGCCTTTAGAAGTTTTTTCTTTTAATTCTCTCGAGCTGTGGCTCGGCTGCGTCCACGCATTGCGAAGCTCTTTTTGATTAGCATTGAAATTAAGAGCTATTCACCTTGTGCTGGCCCGCCGCTTGGTCATCAGAGACGGAAAGTGACTGAAAATCGCTAGCATATGACAGCCGTTCAATGGCTCGCCTCAAGTCGTTGCTGAATGCGGCCTAATTCCCGCCGGCGTTGTGTCCCCACTGCCGCCTGTCAGCCACAACAAAGGGGAGAGAAATTTAATTAACTAGCAGCCTGGACCCTGGCGGACCTCACAGCATGCCCTATAGGATTGAGCTGTTACCCGTATATGAAGTGGTGTTTATTTCAACGGCCGCCTGCAAGTCCTTTACAGTTTTTCTGCTTATTATCTCATCTGGAGTAACAGCTAATTCAGTGTGTGTCTCTCGACTCTCCCTCTCCTGGTGCAGCAGGCAGCCATCTTGTTTTCTTTGCAAAGGCATCATGGAGGCGGGCAGAAGTCATTACACATTGCTGATCATGGCATTACGGAAGCTATTTTGTTGTGTTGGTAATAATGGCTGAGTGTTATATTCACCTGTCCCAGGGTCCAGCGCAGGCCTCTCAGGACGCCATCCCGGTAGACTTACTCAAAATAGTTATAGCTGCAGCAGGGGGGGGGGGGGTGAACTTCGACACTGGCGCAAAGTACATTGTATTTAAACCCTGGCCAATTGGTGCTCAGCGCTGTTCCGTCTTCTGTAACAGCTGCCGCGTGTCCTCATGCCATTTGTGACTTCAGTCAGTCCAGTCAACCTGGTCAGCTCAGTCCTGTCAGCCCAATCAGCTTAGTCATCAGTCAGTCCTACCAATCCTGTCCATCCTACCAGTCCAGTTATGAGCCAGTCCTGTCATCAGTCAGTCCTGCTGCCTGTCAGGCCAGTCGTCATTTCCATCAGTCCCGTCTCCAGCCAGTCCGGTCATCAGTCCGGCCTGTCCCGGTTATTACCAGCTAACAGCCACTGCTAGGAATTATGGGAAGTGTAGTCCTCTGTCCAATGGATGGTTTATTTAGGAGATACGGTAGCATCAATTCCACCCAATGATCCTGCTGCTTGGAGAGCAGTGCTACATTGCAATATGCTCAAGATATTAAAATCAATGTTAAGCTACCTGCAAGCTGTATTTTTTTTTAAGTAGTGTTAGTAGTTGCCCCCCCCCAATGGGATTTCTGGAAAGGCCATAAATGCCCGTGCTTGGGTAAAACCTGGCCAAGGGGCGGCTGGACATGGAAGAGGAATTGCTGCATATGGAAGAACAGGCTGCAATTGGAATACAGAGGTTGCAAATAAGGCGCAACGCATGGAAATAGTGAGCTGCTGCCCAGGTGAGCTGTATAAACTGAAGGAGGCTGCGTGGAAGAGGGAGCTGAACAAGGAATAGGAGAAGCAGGGGCAAACCCAGGATTTTCAAGGGGGGGGGGGGGATTCCTGAAAGGTCTCCCTCAGCCACGCACAATACGGTATAATAATAATATGGTAGGACATCATGCTGGGTACACATAATGCAATTTCCGACTGACAGGATCTGACAATTATATCCTAAATGTCCGATCTGCTCCCGATTGACAACGTGACCGATCAGGAGCAGTTTAGATACAGATAATAATGACAGCCGACATTGCTAATGACTGGCACAGGGCTGTGCTCATACCTGACTCTGTTCCCCAGAGCTGCTCCATGTTCTGTACACACGCTGCTGCTCCATGCTCTGTATACACACTGCTGCTCCATGCTCTGTACACACACTGCTGCTCCATGCTCTGCACACACGCTGCTGCTCCATGCTCTGTACACACACTGCTGCTCCATGCTCTGTACACACACTGCTGCTCCATTCTCTGTACACACACTGCTGCTCCATGCTCTGTACACACGCTGCTGCTCCACTCTCTTTATACACACTGCTGCTCCATGCTCTGTACACACACTGCTACTCCATGCACTGTATACACACTGCTGCTCCATGCTCTGTACACACGCTGCTGCTCCATTCTCTGTATACACACTGCTGCTCCATGCTCTGTACACACGCTGCTGCTCCATGCTCTGTACACACACTGCTGCTCCATGCTCTGTACACACACTGCTGCTCCATGCTCTGTACACATGCTGCTGCTCCATTCTCTGTATACACACTGCTGCTCCATGCTCTGCACACACACTGTTGCTCTATGCTCTGTACACATGCTGCGGCTCCATGCTCTGTACACATGCTGCTGATGCATGCTCTGTACACATGCTGCTGCTCCATACTCTGTACACATGCTTCTTCTCCATGCTCTGTACACACACTGCTGCTCCATGCTCTGTATACACACTGCTGCTCCATGCTCTGTACACACGCTGCTGCTCCATGCTCTGTACACACACTGCTGCTCCATTCTCTGTATACACACTGCTGCTCCATGCTCTGCACACATGCTGCTGCTCCATTCTCTGTATACATACTGCTGCTCCATTCTCTGTATACACACTGCTGCTCCATGCTCTGCACACACACTGTTGCTCTATGCTCTATATACACACTGCTGCTCCATGCTCTGTACACACACTGCTGCTCCATGCTCTGTACACACACTGCTGCTCCATGCTCTGTACACATGCTGCTTCTCCATGCTCTGTATACACACTGCTGCTCCATGCTCTGCACACACACTGTTGCTCTATGCTCTGTATACACACTGCTGCTCCATGCTCTGTACACACACTGCTGCTCCATGCTCTGTACACACACTGCTGCTGCTCCATGCTCTGTAAACACGCTGCTGCTCCATGCTCTGTACACATGCTGCTGCTCCATGCTCTGTACACACACTGCTGCTCCATGCTCTGTACACATGCTGCGGCTCCATGCTCTGTATACACACTGCTGCTTCATGCTCTGTACACACACTGCTGCTCCATGCTCTGTATACACACTGCTGCTCCATGCTCTGTACACACGCTGCTGCTCCATGCTCTGTACACACGCTGCTGCTCCATGCTCTGTACACATGCTGCGGCTCCATGCTCTGTACACATGCTGCTGATGCATGCTCTGTACACACACTGCTGCTCTATGCTCTATATACACACTGCTGTTCCATGCTCTGTACACACACTGCTGCTCCATGCTCTGTACACACACTGCTGCTCCATGCTCTGTACACACACTGCTGCTCCATGCTCTGTACACACACTGCTGCTCCATGCTCTGTACACACACTGCTGCTCCATGCTCTGTACACATGCTGCTTCTCCATGCTCTGTATACACACTGCTGCTCCATGCTCTGCACACACACTGTTGCTCTATGCTCTGTACACACACTGCTGCTCCATGCTCTGTACACACACTGCTGCTGCTCCATGCTCTGTAAACACGCTGCTGCTCCATGCTCTGTACACATGCTGCTGCTCCATGCTTTGTGCACACACTGCTGCTCCATGCTCTGTACACATGCTGCGGCTCCATGCTCTGTATACACACTGCTGCTCCATGCTCTGTACACACACTGCTGCTCCATGCTCTGTATACACACTGCTGCTCCATGCTCTGTGCACACACTGCTGCTCCATGCTCTGTACACATGCTGCGGCTCCATGCTCTGTATACACACTGCTGCTCCATGCTCTGTACATATGCTGCTCCATGCTCTGTATACACACTGCTGCTCCATGCTCTGTACACATGCTGCTGCTCCATTCTCTGTATACACACTGCTGCTCCATGCTCTGCACACACACTGTTGCTCTATGCTCTGTACACATGCTGCGGCTCCATGCTCTGTACACATGCTGCTGATGCATGCTCTGTACACATGCTGCTGCTCCATGCTCTGTACACACACTGCTGCTGCTCCATGCTCTGTAAACACGCTGCTGCTCCATGCTCTGTACACATGCTGCTGCTCCATGCTTTGTGCACACACTGCTGCTCCATGCTCTGTACACATGCTGCGGCTCCATGCTCTGTATACACACTGCTGCTCCATGCTCTGTACACACACTGCTGCTCCATGCTCTGTATACACACTGCTGCTCCATGCTCTTTATACACACTGCTGCTCCATGCTCTGTACACATGCTGCTGCTCCATGCTCTGTACACATGCTGCTGCTCTATGCTCTGTACACATGCTGCTGCTCCATGCTCTGTATACACACTGCCCCTCAATACTCTGTACACACACTGCTGCTCCATGCTCTGTACACATGCTGCTGCTCCACTCTCTTTATACACACTGCTGCTCCATGCTCTGTACACACACTGCTACTCCATGCACTGTATACACACTGCTGCTTCATGCTCTGTACACACGCTGCTGCTCCATGCTCTGCACACACACTGCTGCTCCATGCTCTGTATACACACTGCTGCTCCATGCTCTGTACACATGCTGCTGCTCCACTCTCTTTATATACACTGCTGCTCCATGCTCTGTACACACACTGCTATTACATGCACTGTATACACACTGCTGCTCCATGCTCTGTACACACACTGCTGCTCCATGCTCTGCACACACGCTGCTGCTCCATGCTCTGTACACACACTGCTGCTTCATGCTTTGTATACACACTGCTGCTCCATGCTCTGTACACCTGCTGCTGCTCCACTCTCTTTATACACACTGCTGCTCCATGCTCTGTACACACACTGCTACTCCATGCACTGTATACACACTGCTGCTCCATGCTCTGTACACACGCTGCTGCTCCATGCTCTCCATGCTCTGTACACACGCTGCTGCTCCATTTTCTGTATACACACTGCTGCTCTATGCTCTGTACACATGCTGCTGCTCCATGCTCTGTATACACACTGCCCCTCAATGCTCTGTACACACACTGCTGCTCCATGCTCTGTACACATGCTGCTGCTCCACTCTCTTTATACACACTGCTGCTCCATGCTCTGTACACACACTGCTACTCCATGCACTGTATACACACTGCTGCTTCATGCTCTGTACACACGCTGCTGCTCCATGCTCTGCACACACGCTGCTGCTCCATGCTCTGTATACACACTGCTGCTCCATGCTCTGTACACATGCTGCTGCTCCACTCTCTTTATATACACTGCTGCTCCATGCTCTGTACACACACTGCTATTACATGCACTGTATACACACTGCTGCTCCATGCTCTGTACACACACTGCTGCTCCATGCTCTGCACACACGCTGCTGCTCCATGCTCTGTACACACACTGCTGCTTCATGCTTTGTATACACACTGCTGCTCCATGCTCTGTACACCTGCTGCTGCTCCACTCTCTTTATACACACTGCTGCTCCATGCTCTGTACACACACTGCTACTCCATGCACTGTATACACACTGCTGCTCCATGCTCTGTACACACGCTGCTGCTCCATGCTCTGTACACACGCTGCTGCTCCATTTTCTGTATACACACTGCTGCTCCATGCTCTGTACACACACTGCTGCTCCATGTTCTGTACACACGCTGCTGCTCCATGCTCTGTACACACACTGCTGCCCCATGCTCTGTACACATGCTGCTGCTCCATTCTCTGTATACACACTGCTGCTCCATGCTCTGCACGCACACTGTTGCTCTATGCTCTGTATACACACTGCTGCTCCATGCTCTGTACACACACTTCTGCTCCATGCTCTGTACACATTCTGCTGCTCCATGCTCTGTATACATGCTGCTGCTCCATGCTCTGTACACATGTTTCTGCTCCATGCTTTGTATACACACTGCCGCTCCATGCTCTGTACACATGCTGCTGCTCCATGCTCTGTATACACACTGCCCCTCCATGCTCTGTACACACTCTGCTGCTCCATGCTCTGTACATATGCTGCTGCTCCATGCTCTGTATACACACACTGCTGCTCCATGCTCTGTACACAGCGAGAGGCCGGACAAACTCGACTCTTGCGGAGAGAAGACGGGTTTTCTTTTTTTGGGGCACTACAGAATAAATTAACCAGCGTCTCGAAGAGGAGGAGTGAAATCACAGAATGAGCGGCTTAATGTTGTCAAGGACACGCTGAGAAGAAACTCAAGCCTCGAGGGCAGCCTCCAGCTCAGCACGCTAGTGTTTAATAAATCACACAGTACATCCTCATCTTACACAAGAAAAACTTCAACCACAAGTACTTCCTGCATCCGGACCTCCTCCTCCCGCCAACAGCTCTGTGGCAGTCTGAGACACGCCCCTTCCCTTGTTGCATAGCAGTAAAAGGAAGACCGCCAAGTGACAAAGCACCTTTGTTTTTTACCCTCTCTGGTGGTAACTCCAAGTCAGGCTCCGGGAAAAATAATGCAGCGCAGAGCGGTAACCCCAAGCCTGACTTGTGGTAGCCACCAGGAGGCATTTGCCGAGTATAGGGCGTTTTCACACGTAATTGCAAATTTGCACGTGAAAATTTGCGATTGCGTGCAAAAAGGCTAGCTAGCCATGCTATGCGTACTCACGGTTTAGTGAATTAAGCCCTAAGTGTGCTAGGCCACATTGCCATTGCATTACCCTTGAACATGCTGCTGTCTTCAGGTTGTCTTCAGGTTTGAGCACAGTTTTAGTTATTCAGAGGAATGCTGACTGAACTGTTTAAAAAACTCAGCATGCTTTGCAAGTAAGCCTCATGCCTGCACATCCCATAAAAAGCTTCAGGCAGGGCCCTCACTCACTGGCGCGGTACATCACTGCAATTTAACGCTCTGCTAAGGCAGGCCAATTCAATTCTACGGGTGCTTTCATATTACCTGTGTAGCTGTGCAGAAGTGCTCAATCTAACGCGCTTCCAAAACGGCGTTAGTGCGCGTATCTGCGTCGATGGCAGACCGGAATTCATGTAAGTCTATGCCGACACAGGGGTTGGCGGCGGTGCGGCAACGTTCCGACGCGCATGCACGGAAGCGTAATTTTACAATATGCTTCCATACACTTTTGTATACCCAAAACAGGAAGTGAACGCAATCGTGTCACTTCCTGTTTGGCCGGATGCCAGAAGGGGAATACCGCATAGTAACGCGATATTCTCAGAAGGCCTGTTTTTGGCAGTGGACGCTGCACTGTACTGCTGACGTCAATATTCAGTGTGAAGCCAGCCTCAAGGTAAAATTTTTACTAAAAAAAAAAAAAACAGAAAACGACAAAACAAGTAAATAAGACAACCACTTGGAAGCCTAAAAAATGTAACAAAACTGGTATTTTTCTTTCCATCCAGCAATGCATATGAGGATTCATCCTCACACAGGTGAGATGGAGGCAGCGGTACTTTGCTAAAATAAATGTGATTTTCTCAGAGGAACATTAAGCTATTTGTAGCGCGGAGATGTATGACCCACTAACGGGCCTAGATAGGGACATAAAGACTCTGCTTTGCCTAATCTGTCATATCTGTAATAGGACACACAAGCGCAATGAATACAGATAAGCACTGGCTTGTCGCACTTTTACTGAACCCTCCCATAAGGCATCTGGCAAACCTTCCCAGAGGCTGTAATCTCTATATTTACTCTAACATTGAAGTGTACCCAAGGAGAAAAAAAGCTAAACATACTTACCTAAGACGAGGCAAGCCTCTGGATCCTGCAGAGGCTCACCATGTCCTCCTGGCCCCCTCCATTGCAGCACGTGGACCCCTGGAACATATGTTACCCATCAGGGCTGGTAATAGACTTTTTGCAATACACTGTGAGGATGCCCCCAATGTATGTGTGTAAAGCCGGACCGGAGAGGAGAGACACATTGGGCTGTGCATTGCAGGCACTGGCACTACGCTTATCTCCCTCTGCTTCCTTCAAGACAGCATCTCCTTCCTGCTGGCCCGCAGCATCTGATCCCCAGGATGCCGGGTATGTGCTCCCTCGGCGACCGCATCACTCACACACTCTCAACAGATTAGCAATGGGATCACCAGCCACACAGAAAGTCATGCTTCCTCTCCGACTACAGCGGTGCCTCATGTGACCCGGCAGTATGTAACCGGTCACTAGAGATGGCCCAAATCAATCTAGGACGCGCACCGCCGGGCCAGCGCTGGCGTACTACTCCGGATCATAGCGACCCGAAGTAGT
Organism: Hyperolius riggenbachi; assembly: GCF_040937935.1. Classification (NCBI taxonomy): domain Eukaryota; kingdom Metazoa; phylum Chordata; class Amphibia; order Anura; family Hyperoliidae; genus Hyperolius; species Hyperolius riggenbachi. The sequence goes on from NC_090656.1 coordinate 211,660,578, forward strand.
ACAGGGCACATAGAGACAGAGATGTGTGCCAGCGAACGGTTCGGGAACTGTTCGCAACATCTCTACCGGTCACATGAGGCACCGCTGCAGCCATGGATAAAGGATGCTGGATGGGCTGATGGAGATCCCAGCGCTGAGAGCAGGTGAGTGATGCGGCACCATACGATTTGGGAGGGGGAGATGGGGAGTGTGCAGCCATAAAGACAAGCGCAGATGTGGACTTCAAAATAGTTCCAGACAGTGGTGGTGCAGTTGGCAAAGCGATACACTGGAGCAGACCGGGAGGGAACCGATAGACCTGTAAGGCTATGTGGGCTGGAAGAAGCCCCAGGTAAGCAAAATAGAACTTTTTCTCTATATCAGGTTCCATTTAAGGGCCATCTCGCCCAAATATATATCTAGTGTGTGTACAGGAACCTTTCCAACAACGCCTTAAAGGGAACCTGAAGCGAAGAAAATTATTTAAAATAAACACATGACGTAGCTGCAAATGAATATTACATACTAATCTCACCGTCCATTACTCTCAGAAGCTCACCATTTTCTTCTTACAGTGGTCCCTTCCAGTTCTGACAATATTTTCGGAACTGAAATATACCAGTTGTTGTCAGTTATAGATCAGCAGCTGTCAGTTACAACTGAATGTGCAAGGTAATGTCCATGTTTCCCTATGGCTCAAGTAGGCGATATTACAGTTTAACAGTGTGCTGACCAGGAAGCTGTTATGGGGTAATGGCCATTTTTAAAATGGAGGACGGAAAAATCGATTGATCACAGTGGACAAATGGGACACAGGAGAGGAGAAAGAGATTGAGGAGTAGACTACACAGGAGGTAAGTATGACCTGCGTATGGTGATTTTTACTTTTTATTTTCAGTTCAGGTTCTCTTTAAGATCCAGCTTGCCCAGCCAACCCTCCAAACATATTGCTCTCCTACTCACCCATCTGGCTAAATGCTGCTTCGTTGTGCACCCCGTATCCTCCCTCCTCTACTTCCCTAGCAGCAGACGCGCCAATAGCCTCTAGGCTAGGTACACATCTGTACAGAACTCTGCCCCGTATTGTCCCCTAAGGGATTGAGCCCTGATCTATGCGGGTGACTGTAAATGTTCGTGTACACATAACTGTAGTAAGTCAGGCCCAGTAAGTCTGCTGGAAGCACGTTTGGATAAATATATGTTTCTACAGTTTTAAATTACAGCAATCATCTTAACTAGCTGGTGTCTACAGACAGATTACAGCTGTGATATCATTATTGGTTTGTGAAGATGATTGAATTACAGATCGTCACATGGTTGGGAATTTCAGAAAGAAGAGGCGTATATAATATATACAGGAGAGATCCAGCTGCTGCAGAAACCTGCATCATACAAGTCCACAAAGTGTCCATAGCCTTATCTAATCAGCCATAATTCCATTGCTGATATCCATTTCACACTGGACATATTCTCATTTTTATCCACATCTCTGATGCACCCTCTACAGACACGAAAAAAGGACGCTTGAGGTTTAACAAATAAGTTACTTTCTATTTACATTTCATGAACTAGAAACTCAGCTGAACTGGAACAGGCAGTGTCATGAAGGATTTCTAGTTCTCTGCAATCCTTTCCTTCCCATCCCTGGTGACCGTTTGCTTGTTTACAAAGTCCCATTAAAGGGATCTAAGCAACTTTTTTTTTCTGCAGTTCGTCCTGGTTTCTAATAGCTGTAGGACCTGCCATTTCCCCACTCTCCTTTTCTCTGCCTTATTTATCCAGGAGAAGGTATGAATGTAATCAAGTATGACTTCTCTAAACTATTTGAAGTACAGTGTCCTACTATACTTTAATATACCATATGTATATCTAAAAGTGTTTTTTATTTTTCAAAAATCATTTTTAATTGAAATCAAATGGAAAATGTGAACAATAACAATACATAAGAGTCATGTACAGTACATTTCTTTTTGTTTTTAAGTTATATTTAGTTAGGAGCACAACTTGGCCAGAGGAAGGTAATGGCTTACGTTAGAGCATATGCTTGACGGAAAAAGTTTTGAAGGGAGTTCTCAAAGATTTGAAAGACTAGAGAATTACAGAAGAGTTTTGGAAGGAGATGCCAGAGGAGAGGTGAGGCACGTGAGAAATCTTGAATACGAGGAGGTGATTCCAGAGGACAGAAGAAAGTCATGTGCAGATCTGATATTGTGGTTGGGCTGGCATCTGGAAATTGGTGAGGAGATGTATGGGGAAAGAGATTGTGGAGAGCTTCGCTGAGAGAATTTAAGGGTACATTTCCTCTAAAAGCATGCAATTTGCATGTAATTTTTAGGATGCAAATTTGTATACATATATCCAAATTTGAATGCAAATTTGCATGTGCATTTTTTTTGTTTTTTCTGCGATGAGATCCAGGAAGGAAGTCCTATTGACATTATTGATTTCGAGCGTGAAAACGCACCAAAAAAATGAATACGAAAACGCATTTAAAAACAGCATGCGTCGTCTGTAAAATACTAACCCTGCTTTTTTTTCTGGATGCAAATTTTGAATGGGCACAGGCACACAGGAATTTATTGGTGTGAATTTGTGTGCTAAAAAACCGCACAAATTCACACCTATTGGAAAAGGGCCCTTACCCCTCCTATGGAATGGTCGTGCATGGATAGGGAGTGGCAAGAAACCTGGCCTAGGGGAGGGAAAAGCACAAATCTAACCTTAACCTTCTTGGCGGTAACCCCAAGCTGAGCTCGGGGTAAGCCGCCGCGGAGGATTTCTCAAGTCCTGCTGGGCCGATTTTCATAATTTTTTTTCAAAACACGCAGCAAGCACTTTTTTTGCTGTGTGTTCGGGTCGCTCGCCGCCGATGCGCCGCTACCCGCCGCGATACAGGGTCCCCCCGCATACCCCTTGCGCAACCTGGCCAATCACCTCCAGGCTGCGCTATGGGGTGGATCGGGACTCCCTGTGCCGTCACGACGTCGATGATGTCACTCCGTTCATCGCCATGGCGACGAGGGAAGCCCTGAAGGAAATCCCGTTTAGAACTGGATTTCCGGATGGGCTTGATCGTCGGTGGCGATCGGAGGGGTGGGAGGGAGGCCGCAGGGAGGGGGGAATCATGTAGCTAGCGCTAGGCTAGCTACATGATAAAAAAAATTAGGCTTAAAAAACCTCCCGCGGCCACGCAGCCGCAGAACAATTAACCGCCAGGAGGGTTCATTTTGGGCACATTTTGTAGATCCAAAATAGAACTTCCGAGTCTTAAAAGATACCCGAGGTGACATGTGACATGATGAGATAGACATGTGTATGTACAGTGCCTAGCACACGAATAACTATGCTGTGTTCCTTTTTTTCTTTCTCTGCCTGAAACAGTTAAATATCAGCTATGTAAGTGACTACAGTGTGACCTTCACTGATAAGAAATTCCAACTATAAAACACTTTCCTAGCAGAAAATGGCTTCTAAGAGCAGAAATGAGATAAAAAGGGTCAATAGTTCATGGATTTTAGCTCTGGCATACTTCAATGAATGTGTCATTGAGCAAAAAAAAGAAAACAGTTAAAATTTACAAAGTAGATTTAAACATAAAATAAAACTGTGGGATATCTTAAAAAGTCATTTTTAGGAGAAGGAAGATCGATACAATTGTTTATTTCATAAGTTTATTTTCGCATCGGGTGTCCTTTAACAATACTCTATCTAATGCAGTGGGAGGGTAAATCAGAGGTGGAAAACAATTCTATATTTAATGGTCCATACACTTTACCCCAGCAGACGTCTTGCTTGTAGGCCATCGCTGAGTTCTGCTAAGTCTCTAAACATAGCTTTTAACCGCCAGGTGCTGAGATTATGACAGAGCGGAGTCCCCCCTGCGGAGAACATAGAGCTGCGCTCTCTCCCGCCAACAGTACGCAGTCCCCGCCATGCTTAGATTTATTCACCCGATTTAGTCAATTTCGTACTTTGTATTTGAGCACACAACATTTCTCGCAGCCTCTCAGCTATCCCCCGTTCCGACCGAGGCTGCCTACCTTGCAGAGTAAACACATTTACAGCGGCCATACATCACCTCGAGCCGCGAGATTTCCCCCCGCTTTACATCTTTTAAAAGTTTTCTCTGAGCCGTGAATCTGAAATAAAAGATTAAGGAAGGAAGATAATTCCTCATAAAAATGCATCAGAACATATTCCGCCAGTTCTCAGAATAAGATGAGAGGAAAAATACTAAGGGCCCTTTCACACTGGGGCGAATAGCGGGCGTTTTCCGCCGAACCGCCTGGAGATCGCTAGTACTTTTAAAAGTATATGGCAGTAATCTGACTGCAGCGATCGCCAGTAAACGCAAACACAGTGCATGCAGCAATCGCAATTAAAATGTTTGAAAAAGCATATCGCGAACGCTCTAAAATCGCAAACATGTGCAATAAAAAATACGCATTATTCGCTGAAAAATCCCCATCGCAAAATGCTAGCGATTTTGATAGCGTTTTGCTATCACCAGTGTGAATGGGCCCTAAAGGACAAATGTTAAGATATGCAATGATTGATATTGCCATTATATAGCTTATCTGCGGATCTAGAGTCATGTGACAATGTTGTCTGTTTGTTAACCAAGAAGTGTTAAATAAAGTTTACACAGGGAAACAAAAGCATGGTGTCTGTGTGCAGTTTATGCTCCGTCAGAGATCTGCTGTAAAGGTGGCCATACATCCACTGGCGTAACAATAGGGCCTGCAGCCCATGCCCCCGCGGGCCCCCCCTGAGTCCCGCTTGGGGCCATTTTGGGGGGCTGGAGGGGTCGCAGCATGAGGGAAAGCTATACTGCACTTCGGCGGGGAAGGGGGTTGGTCCCCCCCTCCCTCACCTCGGGCTCTCCCCTCTGCGCTCCCCTCCAGCGTTGAATAGTTTGTGTATGCAGGCGGCGGGCAGTGGCAGATACATACCTTTTATGCGCTCCAGCGCGAATGTTTCTCACTCTAGTGTCTGACGCGACTTCCTGTATAAACAGGAAGTCGCGTCAGAGGCTAGAGAGAGGAACGTGCACGCTGGAGCGCACGGAAGGTATGTATCTGCCGCTGCCCGCCACCTGCATACACAAACTATTCAACGCTGGAGGGGAGCGCAGAGGGGAGAACCCGAGGTGAGGGAGGGGGGGGACCATCCCCCCTCCCCGCCGAAGTGCAGCATGGCTTTCCCCTCATGCTGCGACCCCTCCAGCCCCCCCCAACACTGCCCCAAGCGAGCCCCATGGGGGGGGGGGGTGCTCAGTATTTCTGCAGGGGGGCCCGGTGGGACCTTGTTACGCCCCTGCATACATCAAGCGATTTTGGTGGCCAATTAACCAGGAGACACATCTCTCTCTCTCTCTGATTGAATCTGATCAGAAAGAGATCTGTTGGCTGCCATAAACCAGAGGCCAATCTCGAATCAATTTCAGCATAAAAAATTTGCGGAATCGGCCTAGAGATGCTGCTTTGTCGCCTCCCCCAGCTGCGTCCCCAGTCCCAAATTTTCGAGGGGGAATGCAGCCAGGGGTTTCTGTCACCTTCATTGTTCGCAATTATCACGTGCCGTTACCGACGTGCACCCAGGGCTGGATTTAGCATAAGGCACTGTAGGCATGTGCCTACAGGCGCCTGATGATGGAAAGGCAGCTCACGCCCCTCCCCTAGTGACGTCCTCCCTCCTACCCTATGCAGACTCGTGAGCTGAGCATAAATTATGGTAGTAGAGGTTACTCACCCTGCTCTCGGCAATCCACTGACGAGATCTCCCTTCAGTTGGGGGCACCTCTAGCTACTTAATACTGACGGTACCTCTGGCTGCTTACTGCTTAGGGACATCTTTAACTACCTATGACAGCAGGCAAGGGAAGTAAGGGAGACGTGACAGCTGGGCCAGCCAGCACACTTGCTGTGCGGTTTGGCGGTAGTTTGTGGGTTGATGGAGGGTGAAGTCTAAGGTGCCAGAATCTGTGCCTATAGGCTCCAGTGATGTCGACCCGATATTTTTTCAGTATGTTGGATCGATACATGCGTCCAATTTCGGACCGAATTGGTAGAATTGTCGATCGAGCATGGTCTTGGCAGCACTAAATTTCGATAATTATTGAATCTGATGGTCGATTGGCTGCCAAGTTTACAGATGTATTCCTTATTACTGCTGGTTACTGACAGGGGTCTGACAAGAGAAATTGTAACTTGCATGCCTGAAGGATATCTCTTCAAGGCAAAAAAAGCAAAAAACAAACACAGCCTAGTTGTTAATATGTTTGGCATTGGCACTGTACATACACATGTCTATCTCATCAGGGTCCAGATGCAATTAACTTTCTCTCTTTAGTCTTAGGTGATATTTTTACAACTTGTTAATAAAATACCTTGAAACCACCAGCAAGGAAGAAAATACTAACAATAATTTTGATAGTACCTTTTCACCTACTTTTTGGCACTTTTTTGATCTCTTGCTATGGTAGTTCTCTTTTGCACAGTGGGAGACATGGCAGCGCTTTCAAACAAACCCCATACCTGAATGTTTTATCTGCAATGGTGAGCAGAGCTCCAGAAACTAGACTATATTACACACCCAGCATACACTGCAGGCAAAGAGGGGGAGGGGGAGTTAGAGTTAGTGATTTATCTGCACCGGTGGGCAGAGCTTCAGAAACTGGACTATATTACACACCCTGCATACACTATAAACCTAGGGGGGTGTTAGCTTCAGTGATAATTAGTGCACAAATTATGACCTAATAGACTTCCCCACGGCGGTGACGTACCCCCTTGGGGAAGGCCTACCACTAACCTAGCAATAAAAACATAATTCCTTGTGCTGCTATTCATAAATGGTATACACATTTCATAAGACAAGCAAAACAGACAAATGATAAGCGCTCAAGGATGCACCTGAGTTGTAAGCCACTGTGCAAAATTGAATGTAAGTATACTAGTGGCTAGCTGCCTTCACAGTTTTAAATTCACTTTTAAATTTTTAGATTAGAATTTAGCACATAATTTTGCATCTGTTTTGCAATCAAGGCATGTATTCAGCCCTAGGGGGCTCTGCATTGCCTCTGATGGCTTACAATTCAGGTGCATCCTTGAGCGCTTATCATTTGTCTGCTTTGCTTGTCTTATGAAATGTGTATACCATTTATGAATAGCAGAACGAGGATTTATGTTTTTATTGCTAGGTTAGTGGTAGGCCTTCCCCCAGAGGCGGGACAAGGTCCTTCAGCACCCAAGGCTGAGACAGCAAAGTGCGCCCCTCCATCCCTCCCGCCCCAGCTGTCACACACTGATTGCTATTAGACTAAGAGGTGCCACAGGGCCCACAATCTCCCCAACACCTTAATCTCTAGTTATCTGGCTTGCAGTCACTGTCATGCATCCCCTTTTCTTATTTCTTTCTGCTTCAAACACAATTGGGAATGACGGCTGAATGAATTGTGCGCCCCCTCCTACACTGCGCCCTGAGGCTGGAGCCTCTCCAGCCTCTGCCTCGGCCCGGCCCTGCCTTCCCCAAGGGGGTACGTCACCGCCGTGGGGAAATCTATTAGGTCATAATTTGTGCACTAATTATCACTGAAGCTAACACCCCCCCCCCCCCCCCTCGGTTTATAGTGTATGCAGGGTGTGTAATATAGTCCAGTTTCTGGAGCTCTGCCCACCGGTGCAGATAAATCACTAACTCCCCTTCCCCCTCTTTGCCTGCAGTGTATGCTGGGTGTGTAAAATAGTCTAGTTTCTGGAGCTCTGCTCACCATTGCAGATAAAACATTCAGGTATGGGGTTTGTTTAAAAGCGCTGCCATGTCTCCCACTGTGCAAAATTGAATGTAAGTATACTAGTGGCTAGCTGCCTTCACAGTTTTAAATTCACTTTCAAATTTTTAGATTAGAATTTAGCACATAATTTTGCATCTGTTTTGCAATCAAGGCATGTATTCAGCCCTAGGGGGCTCTGCATTGTCTCTGATGGCTTACAACTCAGGTGCATCCTTGAGCGCTTATCATTTGTCTGTATGGTAGTTCTCTGTTGACCATTTGACTGAGGTGAGAGTAACTCTAATGCTGGAAATACACGGGTCGATTCTGGTGCTCGATTCTGCGCCCGATCGTTATGCCCGCTCCATTCTCATATCTTCCGCTCATTTTTCTTATCTTTTTTCAATTCACTTCAATGACAAATCGTATGGCAAAACGATCGAACGGTGATCGGACATGTTGGAAATTATCTATCTAACCATCTTATCAGCTCAGAACCGAGCCGTGTATTTCCAGCATTAGAGTGCAGGGTCTAAGTCACCATCAGAACGCACGGCAAGGCTTTGATGCCTAATGCGCCCCAGGTCACACTCCGGGATCCTCTAACAGTGATCAGGAGAACAGGTGACACCCCAAATATGGAGACAGGTAAGCAGCAGGTTCAAGAGTAGTCAAGACAATCAGAGATCAGGGCAGGCTTCAAAGTTTCAGTACAGTTAGAAAGGCCGGGGTCGGTGCATCTGGTTGATTCTGGGATCAGGGCAGGCAGCAAGGTTCAGAATGATAAGACAAGCCGAGGTCGGTACAGGTGGAGATCAGACTGTACCAGACACCAGCCAGGTCAGTGTATGCAGCAAACAGGAAGGTCCAGAAACAAGCCAAGGGTCAAAGCCAGGAGGAGCAGATCGAGAGTGGTCAATAAAAAGCCGGGTCAGAAATGAGAATCAGGTAACAGGAGTCGCTAAGCTCAGGCGTGCTCACACACTAACGGACAGAGGTATCAGCGCAGTGTGCTGTGAGCAGCTGTGCCTGCGAACGCCACACAGCGCGCACAGACAGTGTCCAGCGCCACGCTGCCCATTCCCGCTCACTCCCACAACAGCAGACATAAATCCAGCTAGTGACGTGCGGGTGTACACACAGCATTCCAGATGCCAACCCGGAACTTGCAGCCTTGAGGTTCACGACGGATGCCCTACTTCTCCGCAACCACTTACCCCGCCAGAACCTCAGACAACCAGAGCACCCAGGATGCAGTAAGACCAGCAGGTGACCCTGACACCTCCTAGGAGAAAACGTTAAAGGAATACTGTAGGGGGGTCGGGGGAAAATGAGTTGAACTTACCTGGGGTATCTAATGGTCCCCTGCAGACATCCTGTGTTGGCGCAGCCACTCACCGATGCTCCGGCCCCACCTCCGGCTCACTTCTGGAATTTCAGACTTTAAAGTCTGAAAACTACTGCGCCTGCGTTGCCGTGTCTTCACTGCCGCTGATGTCACCAGGAGTGTATAGCAGAAGCCCAGTATGGTCTGTGCCTGCGCAGTACGCTCCTGGTGACATTAGCGGGAGTGAGGACATGGCAACGCAGGTGCAGTGGTTTTCCGACTTTAAAGTCTGAAATTCCAGAAGTGAACCGGAGGCGGGGCCTGAGCATCGGTGAGTGGCTGCGCGGGCACAGGGTGTCAGCGGGGGACCATTAGAAACCACGGGTAAGTTCAGCTCATTTTCCCCCGACGCCCCTACAGTATTCCTTTAATTGGAAATGGGCCCACGTCACATGTCACCCTGGGTTTACTTTAAAACACTTGAAGTGCATCCTTTGTTAGGTGGGCAACCGGTGAAGTGAGTGGCACAAAGAAATGGCACCCGAGTAGCGAGCAGATGAAAAGGGCGGGTACTTGGCGACGGGGGCGTTTGGCGACAGCCCTCACAAGCAGCGAGGTAGATGAGTCAGTCACCGGAGTTCTGAATTTCCACATTAATGAGAAATGCAGGGATTTGATTTTACAACTCATAACAAGATCAAAGCTGTTCGTAGGAGAGCGAGATGCGTTTTCCTGGAAACGCTCGGCCCTCTCAATGCGCAAATTTTATCTTGGAGAGATACATTTGTTGACAACAAGCAGATGGGAATAATGTATGAGCTAGCCCGCTATTATTGGGTATAAATATGGCGTTTCACGCAAACACGGTTATCCTGCGACGCGCTGAGATTACTGGTAACAAACAACATCGCACGGCCCAGCTCACTAATACAGCAATGTGTTTTCTCTGTCTGTTAAGTGATTTCACAGAAAGGTTAACATTAAGGAATGCATCTGCTTGTACTGCGGAGACAGCTCCCCTGTGCCTCGCTAACTACACAGGACGGGCTGCGCGCACACTCCGCGGAGAGGAGGCGGCCGCCATCAAATGTCAGGACCCCAGGTGCCGATAGGCGTTAATCAAACACTGGATCTTAGCTGAAGTTGCGGTTTAAGCATACTAGTAAATATTCAAGCAAAATCTGCACGTGGGATCTCTTGCCTGCCAAGAGAGTTTTATTTCTGCCCAATCTGTCCTGTGTTTCGCTTTCATATGGTCCAGTAGCTCAGCCAACATTAACCTGTCTGTGTCCTCGTTATTTTACTCCTCGTTATTTTACCCTCTGCCACTGAGCCACACAGCCCCTCCCCAAGCTTGCTGATTGGACAATAAAGCTATGATGAGTCATATGTCTGCTCTTACCCATTTAACCTCTACCTTTTTGCTGTTGAAGTTACCACTAGTAAACTCCATATTTGCTCACTGTAGTGCATATAGTAGAATGCAGTAAATGTAACTGGATATAGTTTTGGCATTGGAAACACTTATTCATATATAATGCTGTTTTTTTTATGTAGCCTCGCAATCCCAGTAATGCTTAGCCTAGGCTGTTTAGCTATGCAGAATTCTTCCCCTTTAGAGCATTCTGGGAGAGCAGGCATTCTTTTTTTATTGGTTTTGGAATTCTCATAAACAAACTTTCCTCAGAGATCACCTGACAGGACTAAAGATGGTCGCCAGAATGTAGGGAGAGGAAATATTTTACAACAGGCAAACACTGATTAAATAATTTATAATGAATATTGTAAGAAAATTGTATTTATTTCATTATTTCACTACGGTTCCTCTTTAACCACTTCCCTCCCATAGACAATACAAAACGGGCACATACACCCCTCCCCCCGTGGCACCCACAGGTGTAATTGGATCTTTCCTACTGCAAAATGGACGTAATATTTGCACTACTGTAACAATCGGTGTCAGCACACAGAGAGAATCTGATTATTGGTGATCTGCAGTATCACCAAGAATACAGATATATACCTGATTATGGATGATCTGCAGAATCACCAATAATACAGATATATTACTAACCTCTGGACACCTGTATATTAAGTGAGTGTTTGGTGCAACGGTAATAAGTTTGAGTAAATCACCTGATGAGCAGGTGGTCCTTGGCAGTATGGGCAATACTGCTCTTTAGAGAAGCACGAGAACCTTACAGCAGCCTGAGACCTTCCAAGGGGTGGAGTCTCAGGCTGAAGGTAGGAAGGGCCAGTGAGTGAGTGACACCTGAAGGTGGATGTCACTAGCTGGTCTGGAGACTAGTCTCTCAATGGAGAGGGATAGCTCTCGAGGTCGGGCAAGCCAGGCCGGCAACACACGGACAGACAAAGTACAAAGACAGAAGGCTGATTCGGTATCCAAGACAGGCAGGGTTGGCAACGGATAATCAGATGTGCGTGGTACCGAATCAGAGAGCGGAGGGATAGTCAGGAAAGCAATAGGTCATAACAGATATCAAACAATGCCTAGTCTTGGGTGTGAGGTCCGTGGTCTCTACACCCTGGAACTAGTCTGAAGTATAGCAGAATGATAACACAAGTTCCCTAATCTTGGGTGTGAGGTCCGTGGTCTCTACACCCTGGAACTAGTCTGAAGTATAACAGAATGATAACACCAGTTCCCTAATCTTGGGTGTGAGGTCCATGGTCTCTACACCCTGGAACTAGTCTGAATAATAACACAATGATAATACAAGTTCCCTAATCTTGGGTGTGAGGTCCATGGTCTCTACACCCTGGAACTAGTCTGAAGTATAACACAATAATAACACAGTAGTAATCTGGCTCAGTGTGAATTCCCAGGTCCTCCTGGTTCAAACACACTGTTGGATCTGACTAAGGTCTGAGTGCTTCCACTTGAGACTGGCCAGCGGTAACTATATATAGAGCAGCGCTCTCTGGCGCCACCCCTAAGTGATGGACCAATAGTCACTTGCTCTGAGGTCAGCTGACCAGCCTGGTCAGCTGATCCCCCCTTGGCCGTCATAAAAGTTCTGCCTCTCAGCACGCGCGCGCGTATTCCTGAACCTGTGTAAACTAACAGACCCAGCCACACCAGACACATGCTGCTGCGTGCACCCCGCCGCGCTGGACGCGGAACCAGCCGCCTTGCTATCAGCACACGCGGCGGCTTTTCCACATTCTCTCACAGTACCAGATGCATGCTTCTGTGTGCAAACCGCCGCACTAGACACGGAATCAGCCGCCTTGCTGTCAGCACACGCGGCGACTTTTCCGCGTTCTCTCACAACTACAAACTGCAGAAGTACGATGTTTTGAAAACAAACATTTTGCAGGAATTGGTTAAAGAGTTACACCACAATTAAAAAAAAAATCTATATAATCTATATTATCAATATACAATTAATTTTCTAATTACAAGTAATCATTAACCCTCTGCAATTAGAACACATACTCACAACTAGCTGTAACTGTAGTAGTGATTAAACAACTAGGTTGCAAAATATTATTTAGTGGCATAAAAATCTTAACTTCCAAAATGGACTGCAGTGATTTTCTACTGGACCAGATGCCCAGCGTTGAGGTTACCTCCTTAAGAAGAACCATCAAAGAAACTGTCCTATAACCACATACCTATAGAGCTTTTAGCCAGCAACAATAGAAAGCTTTTCAGAAGTTTTTCTTTACAGTCTGTGTGAAAAAAATGCTTTGTTTATAAGCTTTTGTAACAATTTCGGTGTCAGGACTAAAGCTGTATCATGTAGATAGGTTCCACTTCGCTATCACTATTCACAGAGGAATGATTTATCGTTTGTTTCTGCAGTGTCTGCACGCATTGCCTTTTCACAAATCATATGATACCAAGTGAGGCATTTTTTAGCTACAGGGAAGGATCGGAAGAGAAGGACCCATACTTTTTCCTGTTCTTGGATGCTCCCCCCCCTCCCCACCATTCAGAATGAGCTGTTCCTTGCTGTAAACTATGTGTTCATTAGACTGTGTGGCAGAGAGAGAGAGAGAGAGAGAGAGACACATGACACACAGAGCTGCAAATAGGGTCCAGTGCTCTTCAATTTATTTATTAGTGACCTAGTAGATGCAGTAGTAAGCAATGTTGCTATTTTTGCACATGACACAAAATTGTGCAGAATCATCAACTCTCAGGAAGATAGTGTCATATTGCAACAGGATCTGGATAGGATGGCTATATGGGCACATAAATGGCAGATGTAATTCAAAGTTGAAAAATGTAAAGTCATGCATTTCGTCTTACTAATGGTCTAGCATCATACAAAATAAATGGGATACAGTTGGAGACATCAAACTTGGAGAAGGACTTAGAAGTACTCATCGACAACAAAATAAATAATCGTACTCAATGCCAAGCCGCTGCAGCTAAAGCTAACAATTCACTAAAAGGGAAATAAAAACTCGAGATGCTAGCATAATATTGCCCCTGTTTAACTCTCTAGTAAGGCCACATCTGGAATATGGAATTCAGTTCTGGGCACCACATTACAAAAAGATATTGCAGTTTTAGAGCAGGTGCAGAGACGAGCTACAAAATTGCTACGTGGGATGGAAGGTCTCAATTACCAAGAAAGGTTAAATAAACTGGGTTTATTTAGTCTAGAGAAAATATGCCTTAGAGGGGATCTAATTAACATGTATAAATACGTCACGAGAAGATAGACAGGAGTACCGCTACACCGTACTGGGTGGGACAGTGCAGGAACACGAGCGGCCAAGCCCAATGAGCAGCAATAGGAAAGGAAGGTCCGCACTGATGTCTCCACATCCAATGTACTTTATTAAGGACATATCCAATTACAGGTAAAACACTTAGACTGACATTGTGAGGATCCGCTGGGCTGCCTGCGCAGGCAGGCAGCCTTTTGACCACTGTTCAGGTCTGCATTCTGCAGGTCTCTGGAAGAGAGACTTTTTGTCAGTATTGCAGCTTGCTGCTGAGGAGTTTGCATACACTCGTTATGCAAATCCCCTACCTGCCTCCTTTGATGACTGGCAGTATAAAGAGCTATGTTTCCCAGAGTCCTTGGCTGGTCATATGGGTTAGTTCCTGTGAAACACTCGGTGGAGTGTCAGCCTTGCTCATTGTTGGAGATTAGCTTAGAGTAATTCCTGGAACTGCACTAGGCAGTTTCCCTAGTGCAGTTAGGATTGCATATCTGTTTTGTTTGTCTGTTGCGATTGTCCTGTCCCAGCGGTGGTCGACAGAAAATTGTTCTGCGTGTCTGGGTGCTAACCGGAACAGCAGTTGTTACTGGTAGCCCCTTCTGATCTGTCTTCCTGGATCGCACTAGCCTCTTGCGCTAATGCTGTGGATCCTATCTCTCACTTGTTCCTATTTTCGTGTATCTGTCTTGTCTGCTACGAGCGCTTGCTGGAGGCTCGGTGAGGTAACCGTTAAGCAAGCGCTCGCGTCCTCTGTTTCATGTTTGTCTGTCGGTGGTCAGTTAGGCGTGCTAGTCTCTGTTGTGCTTATCACGCGGAGACCGCGCATAAACGCATGCACTGTTGCGAATGAGTGCGGTGTTCGCGTTTAGCTAGCGTTTGTTATTTTTTCTTATCTTCTCATTGTATGATTTGCTGTGCCTTTGCTACTCTCGTGCTCTGCCTTGCTGTAGCCTTGTGTCACCTCTGGCAATCGCCTCTCTCGCGATTGCGTTCCTACTTCATATCTGCGGTTGTGTGTGCACCGTCGCGGGTTGGCGACTAGTTTGGTGCACATACATACAATCTGTCCCTGTGCTCATTTCCTTTCGCAATCGCTCCTCTTGCAATTGCGTTCTCGCTGGGTTTCTTCTGTTGTGTGTCCACCGTCGCAGGTTGGCGGCTAGATTGGTGGACATACATACATTCCTCATCTGTGCTTATTCGGTCTTGTGTCCCTGTTAGCAATCGCCATCTCTGGCGATTGCCTTCTCACTTTGTCTTCGTGGTTGTGTGTTCATCGTCGCAGGGTGGCGACTAGTTTGGTGGACACACATACCCTCTGTCGCTTTGATCTCTCTCTTTCAGGGCTATCTTGCCCTGCGTTTCTTCCCTTCGTGCAAATCCTGTCTGGCATGTGTGGTAGGGCAGAGGAGCTGTTCCTCTGCACTCCACAGCGCCACCTGCCGACAGGAATTTCCCTCTACAGGTGCATTGCACCTTTTGCTGGGTTCCCTCAAATTACACGCTTGTAGAGGATTTCCGCAGTGTCAGCGCACGTCTTGTGCGCTGATCAGGGAGAGAATACCACAATTGTTACAGTATGACCAGCCAAACCGAAATTCCCAGTGTAGAGGGAATTTCCGATTTGTACGATTTGGTCGAGTATGGGTCCTGTGTCTTTAAGAGCTTTAAAATGCTAAACTCAGAGACCAAAGCGGAATTTCTCTCTGAATGTGTGAGGTTTTGCCTGAATCAGTGGCGTACATAGGGCATTTGGCACCCGGTGCTGGGTATTAAAAGACACCCCCCCCCCTAAAAAAACGGGCGTGGCCACAACCTGCAGAGTGCTTCGTGGCAAAAATGGGCGTGGTCATGACCAGATGAGGGCGGAGCTAACTGCATTTTAAAGTATTAGCTAGTATAGTTTCCCCCAGTATAGCTAGTACAGTTGCCCCCAGTATAGCTGCCCCCAGTGGAGCTAGTATAGTTGCCCCCAGTGAAACTAGTTGCCCCCAGTATAGCTAGTTTAGTTGCCCCCAGTATAGCTAGTTTAGTTGCCCCCAGTGTAGCTAGTATATTTGCCCCCAGTATAGCTAGTATAGCTGCCCCCAGTGTAGCTAGTATATTTGCCCCCAGTATAGCTAGTATAGCTGCCCCCAGTGTAGCTAGTTTAGTTGCCCCCAATATAGCTAGTATAGCTGCCCCCAGTATAGCTAGTATAGCTGCCCCCAGTATAGCTAGTATAGCTGCCCCCAGTATAGCTAGTATAGCTGCCCCCAGTATAGCTAGTATAACTGTCCCCAGTATAGCTAGTATAGCTGCCCCCAGTATAGCTAGTATAGCTGCCGCTAGTATAGCTGCACCCAGTATAGTTGCCCCCAGTATAGCTAGTTTAGTTGCCCCCAGTATAGCTAGTATAGCTGCCCCCAGTATAGCTGCCGCTAGTATAGCTGCCCCCAGTATAGTTGCCCCCAGTATAGCTAGTTTAGTTGCCCCCAGTATAGCTAGTTTAGTTGCCCCCAGTATAGCTAGTATAGCTGCCCCCAGTATAGCTAGTATAGCTGCCCCAGTATAGCTGCCCCCAGTATAGCTAGTTTAGTTGCCCCCAGTATAGCTAGTTTACTTGCCCCCAGTATAGCTAGTTTAGTTGCCCCCAGTATAGCTAGTTTAGTTGCCCCCAGTATAGCTAGTTTATTTGCCCCCAGTATAGCTAGTTTAGTTGCCCCCAGTATAGCTAGTATAGCTGCCCCCAGTGTAGCTAGTATAGCTGCCCCCAGTATAGCTAGTTTAGTTACCCCCAGTATAGCTGCCCCCAGAATAGCTAGTTTAGTTGCCCCCAGTATAGCTAGTTTATTTGCCCCCAGTATAGCTAGTTTAGTTGCCCCCAGTATGGCTAGTTTAGTTGCCCCCAGTATAGCTAGTTTAGTTGCCCCCAGTATAGCTAGTTTAGCTGCCCCCAGTATAGCTAGTATAGCTGCCCCCAGTATAGCTAGTATAGCTGCCCCCAGTATAGCTAGTATAGCTGCCCCCAGTATAGCTAGTTTAGTTGCCACCAGTATAGCTAGTACATTTGCCCCCAGAATAGCTAGTATAGTTGCCCCCAGTATGAGGAAAGCCTCGAAGGAGGGGTGGTGACCTGTGTCCCCTCCTTCTGGCGCTTCCCCCTCCTAATAAGCAGCAGCGGGCAGGAGCGGCGAAGAAGACTTACTCACCTGCTCCTGGCGATGGTGCATAGCGTCATCCTCACGCGACGCTGGTCTCCGACTTCTCTGTCACTCACTGTGCTTCCGCCAATCAGGAAGCACAGTGAGCGGTGGAGAAGGCGGAGACCAGCGTCACGTGACGATGACGCTATGTGCCATCGCCTGGAACGCAGGAAGGAGGTGAGTAAGTCCTCTTGCCCGCTGCTGCCCGCTGCTACTAATTAGGAGGGGGAAGCGCCAGAAGGAGGGGACCCAGGTGAGGGAGGTGGGGGCCTCGGCCCCCCTCCCCGCCGCTTTCCCCGCCACCCCTCCTTTCCGTGCTGCTTCCCCCTCCTGTCCTGCACACAGTGCACAGGCCTCTGTGGGAGGCCTTGATGACACCCCCTGGGGCGCCCGACACCCGGTGCGGGGCGCCCGTTGCCGCCCTATGGTAGGGACGCCACTGGCCTGAATCCCACCTTTCAGATTACTGATCCGTCCACGTCGGCTCTTCAGTTTGCCTATGTGCTCTTAAAAGGCGATTTGTTCACCTGGGCGTATGATGTGCTAAAAAACAATTCTTGGAATGATAATCTGTATCAGTTTCTTGCAGTGATATTCTCTCACTGGTTTAAACTGCCTGGCTTACCACCTGCTCTGATTGAATGTGTAGCTGCTGATAAATCAGCTGATCTTTCCCTTCCATGCAAAACCATCCCGTATGATAATCAGTTCAATGTTTCTCTTGCCACTTCAGGTTCTAAACAACAGACTTGCAAAGTTGCTAAAAGGGGAAAAACTAAAAAACGCAAGCATCGGAATAAAACACTCCCTATTGATGTTTACAATGATGTTGTTCAGTCTCCGGGTTTTTTACCCCAATCCAAAGCTTTTGTGGATCCTTTAATAGGCAAATTCATTTTCTATATTAAAGGAATAAGAAAGTCTATGCATGTACCTGACCCCAACCCATATGAAAGCGACTTAGATACAGGGTTATTTGAGCCCCCATTTGCTTCCTGGGATATTGGGGCCTTGCTGGAGGAATTTGATTTTGATTGGAAAGCCTTTTGCGATTTTTACATCGCAAAAAGCGAAGATGTCTTGAATGATTGTCTCGATTCTATGTACCGTTTGATTGATTCCGATGAGTGTGACAGGTGTTTCGTGGATCCAGTGATGTGTGTGTGGCAGACGATTTTGGATGAGTTGCACACACACCAACCAATTGATTCTAATAAAGAGACATCGTTGTCGGATGATTGTTCCTGCCTTTCTGGGGTAAAGCATGTGAGTCTTGACATTGTGCAATCTGAAATGAGTGGGTGTGCCACTGTGGTTGATTCCTGTGCGAATCCTGGAGGATTCGCTCCTGACAGTGTGCAGTTTGAATCTGTGCGATCTGATGCCTGTTTCTCGGATGTTCCTGCAGATTGTAATCGGCATGAGTCTGCCGGCTTCCTCAAGGATGTATTCCACAAAAGACCGGCACCACACTGAATATCTGTAGCTCTTTAAGATTTAATAACAGCAGACATGATTACAACAACAGACATGCTGTTTCGGCCTCTTCTGGCCTTTGTCAAGTTGTTCAATGATCACGTATATTATGCTGTATACAACACATACATTTAAATAGAAAAACACACCCACATAGTGTACCCATGACCAATCATAGGAAGCGCTAACTGGAGGACCTAATGGGAGACTTATGACGTCCAAAATGGACCAATGAAAGCTGCACAGTTTAAAATGACACTCACCAATCAGGTGCGCAGGAGGGTTCCTCGCTGCAAGCAACCCTAATGGAAACGTACTTGCGCATCATGGTTCCATAACCGCCGCCTCCATCCACGGAAGCGAGCGGTATGACGACAGCGTCATGTGATCCAATCACATGACTCAGTCAGCTGACTAGTGTCAGCCAATCATATGCGCCAGTCCGTCACCCAGTGCACACGCAGCCCACGCATCATAGCGGAGGGCGGTGCTATCGCGGCCGGCAACGTTCCCATAACAACCAGGACGCACCTCCATACACACAGACCGCAGCACTCACCGCACCACAGCGGGGTTAAAGGGGAACTCCTCTCGCACTCCATCCACTTCCTATGTAGGTCTGAAACATAAAAGAACATATATTAAAACATCAAAGTGCCACACATACAATACTAATATCACAACAGGGATGTATAAATGAGTCACCCAAAGATTAAATACAGAAACCCAAATCTAGCTCACGATTGAGCCCTGCCCTCCCCATGGCATCCAGTCGCCTGATCCAGCCCGCCTCCCTCCGTAAAAGTTCCTTAAGTCTATCCCCTCCTCTCCAAGTTGATGGAACCCCATCAATGGCCATTACCCTGAGCTGGGAAACACTATGCCCACAGGTCTTGAAATGCTCCGCCACTGCCTGCCCCGCCGTGCCATTCCTAATGGCCGATTTGTGTGCAGAAATCCTGACCTTGAGACACTGTGTAGTCATACCTATGTAGATGAAACTACATGGACACTTTAATAGATAAACAACGTGACTAGAGTCACATGTATAGTGCCCCCTGATATGGTACACAGTGCCCAAGGTGGGATGCAAAAAAGTATTGCCACGTATGACACTATTGCACATATGGCAGGACAGGCAGGGGAACATCCCAGTTCTACCAATGTGAGGCTGAGTCTGAGGTGCCTATTTTAAACGCAGTTTGTCGCGTAATGTAGGAGCGCGGCGAAACGACATCATAGGAGGAAACCTAAACTCAGGCACCGTGGGGAAACCATCCCTCAACAGGTGCCAATGTCGACGTACCGTCCTTGCAACCACATCGCTGCAAACATTAAAGGTCGAAACAAAGGGGATACGCGGTACACCCCTCAGTCGACGACCACGATAACATTGCTTTTCACTCAGAACTTCTATGGGATAACCCCTAGAGCGGAACCTCCCACAAAGCTCATTCTTACGATCAGCACATCTCTCAGGCTCACTCACAATCCTATTCACCCTCGAAAACTGACTTCCAGGAATCCCATCCTTGACACCTCCCGGGTGAAAACTCCCGTAGTGGAGGGTGGAATTCCTGTCCGTCGGCTTCGTATATAGATCGGTGGATATCGTCCCATTATTGCAACAGACCAGGACATCAAGAAAGGGCAACTGTCCCATGTCCCAATTTGCCATCAGCTTAATAGCCGGGCACTGCTGGTGCACTGTCTCCAAGAATGTATCTAATGTGTCACGTGGCCCCCTCCATATGCAAAATACATCATCTATATATCTCCACCAGCATAAAGCATGCTGGCGGAACAAGGGGTTAAGGTAGACGAAGGTCTCTTCATATAGCCCCATAAAAAGATTTGCATAGGAGGGGGCCACATTAGAACCCATAGCAGTGCCTTGTAGTTGACCATAGAACCGCCCCTCAAATGCAAAATAATTTTCTTTAAGAACAATTTCAAGCAACTGTATCAAAAACTTGCGTTGCGGGGTGGTACAATCAGATTGCATCATAAGATACCAGTCTGTCGCCTCTACACCCCCATCATGTGGGATGGAGGTGTAGAGGCTTTCAACATCCAAAGTCACCAATGCAACGTCCCCTTCAAGTGATGGCAGACTTCTCAATTTATTCAAGAACATGCCTGTATCTCGCAAGTAAGAATCCAGAGACTGAACATTGGGTTGTAGGAGTTTGTCTAAATATTGAGCCAAAGGGACAAAGACCTCAAGGATGTGTGGGACCCCTTGTCATTTAGAGACAAATCTTTAAGATCTTCCACCTGTGATCCTGCTATGGGGAAAATTCCTAAACTATGCAGCATCAAAAGTAAAATTAATTTGTCTAATAAAGTTTTTCCTGATGTTGTCGCTATTTCTACTGCAAATGCGTCTTTGTCTCACCCTGTTCACACCTGTAAGGGCCCGTTACCTGGTGACAGTTGCTCCATTGTTTCGGTCCTGAACGCCTTACAGTCTGCTCCGCAGATCGCTATGGAAGCGTCAGTTTCACAACCTAAAGCGATTTTTGATTCGCAAGTTTTGCGTTCTGACTCCTCGGATTTGACATTGTTAGCCGAATCTAAGAGTGAGACAGCGCTTCGGTTTTGCGAATCTGATGCTGAAGCTTCTTTGCTTTGCCCAGAGAAGCTTTCTCTGAATCTGCCCTGTACCATGAATGAAAACATGATCTCCACTCACACTGACATTTGTGAGTCCCTTTCTTGTTCTGAGGAAAATGCTGATTCTGCACCCTGTACTCTGGATGAGTTAAGATGGCCTTGTTTAGAGTCTCCTGCAGTGTCCCTAGAGGCTCGTCTAGGTATTGCCACTATACTCACCTGTTTTTCTGCAGTTTTGGAGTTGCAAGCTAGTTTGACTGCTACGCAGAATTCTGGTTGCAGCGAGATTAAAGTTAGGGAGTCAGTGTGTGTTCCAGTAAATATTCCTGTACGTTCCGCTCAAGATGATGAAATTCAGTCTCAGTTTATGGTGGAACCTTCCCTGGGACATCTGCCCTGTCCACAAAATAAAGTTCCAGTTTTGCCCTGTAACATGGATAGTTCAGAATCCTTCTTAGAAAACCTGGAAAATGATGTTCCTGAGGTCTTGTTTGATGTTCTGGAGGTCTCCGAGTTCCTCCCAAAGGGTGCAGAACTTGTAAAAGATGTCTTCTGCCCCCCAAGTCCTTGTGAGGTGTTGCCCACTTCAGTAGGCATTGCTGTTGTGCTGACTACCTTTGCAGCTCTGGTGGAGCTTCACTCATATGTAGTCAATGATGATATTACAGTCACGGAAAATTCTGAATTTATGTCCGAGTCTTCTTTTGAAAGACCAGTACCTGTGACCTCCACTCATGATGATTCTCTGCCCGGTACTGGTTTTGGTCCTGTCGTGTCGGACTCTGAGGTCGGCAGTTCCCCGACATGTTCTGAGGTTTCTCCTGTGCTGGTGTACCCCAATGTGCTCTGTGACCCAGAAAGCCCAAGTGTGCCTCGGTTACCAGCATGCTCAGATGCTTCCTCGGTGGAGACATGCTCTGATATGGCCTGCCTGCTTGCATGCCCAGAAGTGATCCCTGAAAGTCCTGATCTTGATGGGTGTCTTCGTAATTCTGAATCCGGAATTGTCATTGGTTCCATAGGGGTTCTTGATAGTTCTCCATGTGAGCCTGGTGATTGTTCTGCCCTCTTGGGATCTCTGTGGAGCTTCAAAAGGTTCTGGGAGATTCCGGGAGAAATTTTGTTTGGTACCCTGGATAAGATCAACAGTGGCTTTTGTGTTGTAAGGGACACTTCGAACAGGTATTGTGGCAGGTTTGGTATTTTCGGACGCTCCCTGGAAGGTGGTGGGTATTGTCTGGAGGGTGTCGATGGCTTCTTCTCTGGCGTTCACAGTCCTGATGGGTGTTATACTGAGACTGGTAGTACTGATGGGCATGTTTCGGTGGCGTTTGCTTCCGATGAGGTCGGTCTCGGCTGGACTGACTCTGGAATTGGGCCTTGTCGGGCTGTCCTGACCTTCATGAGTCTTCAGTTAGAGTCTTTTGCAAATATCAGGTTAGAGGGTCGTCTGGTATCCGACCCTAGAGGGGGGGGGGGGGGTACTGTGAGGATCCGCTGGGCTGCCTGCGCAGGCAGGCAGCCTTTTGACCACTGTTCAGGTCTGCATTCTGCAGGTCTCTGGAAGAGAGACTTTTTGTCAGTATTGCAGCTTGCTGCTGAGGAGTTTGCATACACTCACTATGCAAATCCCCTACCTGCCTCCTTTGATGACTGGCAGTATAAAGAGCTATGTTTCCCAGAGCAGAGTCCTTGGCTGGTCATATGGGTTAGTTCCTGTGAAACACTCGGTGGAGTGTCAGCCTTGCTCATTGTTGGAGATTAGCTTAGAGTAATTCCTGGAACTGCACTAGGCAGTTTCCCTAGTGCAGTTAGGATTGCATATCTGTTTTGTTTGTCTTTTGCGATTGTCCTGTCCCAGCGGTGGTCGACAGGAAATCGTTCTGTGTGTCTGGGTGTTAACCGGAACAGCGGTTGTTACTGGTAGCCCCTTCTGATCTGTCTTCCTGGATCGCACTAGCCTCTTGCGCTAGTGCTGTGGATCCTATCTCTCACTTGTTCCTGTTTTCGTGTATCTGTCTTGTCTGCTACGAGCGCTTGCTGGAGGCTCGGTGAGGTAACCGTTAAGCAAGCGCTCGCATCCTCTGTTTCATGTTTGTCTGTCGGTGGTTAGTTAGGCGTGCTTGTCTCTGTTGTGCTTATCACGCGGAGACGGCGCATAAACGCGTGCACTGTTGCGAATGAGTGCGATGTTCGCGTTTAGCTAGCGTTTGTTAATTTCCTTATCTTCTCATTGTATGATTTGCTGTGCCTTTGCTACTCTCGTGCTCTGCCTTGCTGTAGCCTTGTGTCACCTCTGGCAATCACCTCTCTCGCGATTGCATTCCTACTTCATATCTGCTGTTGTGTGTGCACCGTCGCGGGTTGGCGACTAGATTGGGGCACATACATACATTCTGTCCCTGTGCTCATTCTCTTTTGCAATCGCTCCTCTTGCAATTGCGTTCTCACTTGGTTTCCTCTGTTGTGTGTCCACCGTCGCAGGTTGGCGGCTAGATTGGTGGACATACATACATTCCTCATCTGTGCTTATTCGGTCTTGTGTCCCTGTTAGCAATCGCCATCTCTGGCGATTGCCTTCTAACTTTGTCTTCGTGGTTGTGTGTTCATCGTCGCAGGGTGGCGACTAGTTTGGTGGACACACATACTCTCTGTCGCTTTGATCTCTCTCTTTCAGGGCTATCTTGCCCTGCGTTTCTTCCCTTCGTGCAATTCCTGTCTGGCGTGTGTGGTAGGGCAGAGGAGCTGTTCCTCTGCCCTCCACAGCGCCACCTGCCGACAGGAATTTCCCTCTACAGGTGTATTGCACCTTTTGCTGGGTTCCCTCAAATTACACGCTTGTGGAGGATTTCCGCAGTGTCAGCGCACGTCTTGTGCGCTGATCACGGAGAGAATCCCACAATCGTTACAGACATGTTTCGGACTCCAAGTCCTTAATCATAGTCAATATATGTAAATACGTCAGAGGGCAATATGAAAGCTTGGCGGATGAGCTTTTTGTCCCTAGGCCTTCTCAAAGGACGAGCGGACATGATCTGCACATGGAGGAAAAACGTTTTAGCTGTTTATTCAGGAAAGGGTTCTTTACAGTAAGAGTGATTAAGATGTGGAATGCATTGCCACAGGAAGTAGTTATGGCAAATTCTATATCTGCATTTAAAGGAGGCTTAGATGCTTTCCTTGTGTTGAAAGACATCCATGGCTACAATTACTAGGTAATGCCTAATGATGTTGATCCAGGGATTTTATCTGATTGCCATCTGGAGTCGGGAAGGATTTTTTTCCCTTTTGGGGCTAATTGGACCACGCCTTGTAAGGGTTTGTCGCCTTCCTCTGGATCAACAGGGATATGTGAGGGAGCAGGCTGGTGTTGTACTTTGTTCTCTGGTTGAACTCGATGGACGTATGTCTTTTTTCAACCCAAATAACTATGTAACTGTGTAACTGATGAGTTTTTTACAAATATCTGAAGCTATATTTCTGCTTTCTATCATTCTGAACAAATTCCAGTCACAGTATTAGAGCCAGTGAAGATTGTTTCTGTATGCTGGATGTGCTGGACACAGCCCTCCATAGTAATGCACACAGTGAGAACTGTTCTCTGTAAATGTCATTTTTTGCTTCACATAAAAAATGAAATGATGAAAAAAAGCATTGATATTGCTATTTGCTTTGCTAGTAATTACTGAAAATATACTGTATGTGGCATTTAGAAGCTTAGTTAACTTTGATAGTTGTCCTTTAGAATTTTTCCCTACTTTACCTCCGCCACTTGGAACGAACACTTCATGCTCTTGAACCTGAAAGTCAAACTTAAGGTGGCCATACACTGACAGATTTGCAGTAAGATGCCTGTCAAGTCGAATCTGACAGGAATCTGATATGTGCCACAATCTAGGAACAGATCTTCAATAGATTTCAGAAAGAAATCTATTGAAAATCGATCTAAAGGCATTACTGCACCATTAGATCCAATGCAACTCTATGGGCCATCGATCTGCTGCCAGCAGCAGATCCACCAAGATTTTCCATCCTGTCAGATAGATCAAATCGAAATTGATCAAAATTAGCTGCAAATCGATCGGTCGACCGTGCGTCGATTTGCGGCCAATCGATCAATTCGATCAACTCGACCAGTGTATGGGCCCCTTTAGGCAATCTGTGGTCCGACCTTTAACCTCCTTAGCGGTAACCCCGTGCTGGACACGGGGTAAGCCGCCGGAGGGTGCCGCTCAGGCCCTGCTGGGCCGATTTTCATAATTTTTTTTTTTTTGCTGGACGCAGCTAGCACTTTGCTAGCTGCGCCAGCACTCTGATCGCCGCCGGCCCCCGCCCGATCGCCGCTATCTGCTGCGGCGCGCGGCCCCCCCCCCAGACCCCAGCGCTGCCTGGCCAATCAGTGCCAGGCAGCGCCGAGGGGTGGCCCGGGACTCCCAATGACGTCCCGACGTCAGTGACGTCATCCCGCCCCGTCGCCATGGCGACGGGGGAAGCCCTCCAGGAAATCCCGTTCTATGAACGGGATTTCCTGATCGTGGATCGCCGAAGGCGATCGAAGCGGGCGGGGGGATGCCGCTCAGCAGCGGCTATCATGTAGCGAGCCCTGGGCTCGCTACATGATTTAAAAAAATAAATAAATAAAAAACATTGCTGCGCTGCCCCCTGGCGGGATTTTTCATACCGCCAAGGGGGTTAAGCAAAGAGAACTCCTACATGCGCAAAAATCAGTTCATGTCTCCAAGGAGCAACAAATTGCACCAATATTAAAAATAAATGGGCTGAGCTGGCAATAGGTACAGCTGCAGTCTGCAAATAACACAAACAAGGGGAGCCATGCTGGGAGTTAAATAAATTCCTCAAGGCTACGTTTACATTGGGGGTTGTATTCCCTGATAAAGGAGGAAGGCAACCAAGGGAGTAACTAGAGGGGAGCAGTGCTTGTAATCGCAAGGGGGCCCAGAGCTGTGGGGGCTTCAAGTATTAAAATTCCCTTCCTCCGATACAGGAGACTATACTTCAGATCAGGTGTTCTGTGGCTACACTTGTTATGGGTGTGAAGACCAATAGCCACACTTGTTTTATGACCCTTGTGAGATGGGATGGCACCAAGGGGAGGCAAGGGAAGGGGTGTGGACATTGGAGGGCACCAGCAAAATTTTGTGCAGAGGCCCCATAAATTGTGTTACGCCACACTGAATGCAATGGTACGGGAAAGTCGCCCTGTACGTTATCCGTGCATTGCGCCACATACAGTGAAGCAGTCAGTAAAAAAGAATGCTTCACTGTCCCTTTTAACGCGTGTGTTTTATGTGCATTGCATAGGGATGCCGCTCACTGTTGAACCGCACCGGCAGCACTGACAATGTCGCATAGGTTTTGCATTGCAGTCTGATGTTCAACATTACAATGCAGCCGCAAGGTCACACCGCTCCACTGTGAATGTGCATTAAAGAGACAATGGCCTCAATTCACTAAGATCATGCTGGAGATAATAAGGCAAGAGAAAACTTACCTCCACACAGTGAGAGAGTTATCTTATCTCTTCATTCCTTAAGTTACCTCCTCTGTAGTTATTTTACCTCCTCTGTAGTTATTTTACCTCCTCTGTAGTTAATTTACCCTCTCTGTAGTTAATTTACCTCCTCTGTAGTTATTTTCACACGCCTGTCTTTAACTCTGGAGTTATTTTAAGGATTGGAGAGTTAACTTAAAGACAGAAGAGTTAACTTTAGGCTTGCCTGAGGTAAAATGTTTCCTGAATACTACATGCCTTATCACCATGGTAACAACTCTAGAAGAGTTATTAAAGACAGGAGATAAGCTTAGTGAATTGAGGCCTATGTAACAAAATTTTGAGCCTTATTTCTTCTATCCTATAAGTTCCTATGCCTGTTCTAATGTGGTCTGTCTTACTGCAGCCTTTTCTAGTTGCACTGTCTCTGTAATAAATCTTATCTTCTTTCCTCTGTCGGCTCTGTCGGGCTCAGGCTGGAATGTGTGGAATGTGCAGCACTGCTAGTCATCGGCAGAAGCTTTACACACCCCCTCCAAGCTCTCCTCTCAGCCTATCACACTCTGGCCATGTCTTTTGTTTGTAAACACTGCCTAAAACTGTTAATTCCAAGCCAGGATGGCAGCAGAGAGTGACAGAAACAGCACAGATGGGTCCAGGAGAACATAATGAATAGAATGGTATGCTTTTTATTGTAAGAATTTTAGAGTACAGATTCTCTTTAAGCATGACCGCCAATAACCGCAAGTTATGTATTTTGACACAGGAAAAAGGCATACAGAAAAAATGAGCAGTTCCAAGTTCTATTTCCGAGGACGGAAAAACGAAAAACACATTAGATGTGAAGAAGCCCATTGACTGTGTACGAATGAAATCGCCGCCGGGAGATCTGGGTGTAGGATACAGCCAATATATGGCTTACCCTGCTCCTGCACAAGTCTCACGGGCGTTAATTACTATTCCCCCTCCAGGGCTACGTGGCTGGTGGGGAATGAAATAATTCGGCTTCCAGCTATTGCTGGCGGGCAAATTACAGTGTTTCAAAAGTAACCTCAGCTCCGTCTTCTGATGGCGCCTCAGTTACTCAGTGTGTGCCGTTATAGCTGTAATTTCTATTGCGGTCTATGGTGGCGCCGGCTGCGCTCAAATCTCCTGCGCTTTAATGTACGTGTTCGCATTGACTAACATGGGCCTTTTTTTTATGCATTTCTGCAACATGGAAAAATACAAAAAAAATGCAAAAAGAGACCTAATTGAGACTTGAGCATGTGATCATGGCAGGCTAATCAAATTGCATGATGGGAGAAGATGCCCCAATTGTGATATAATATGTAGTGAGTGGAGGTAAGTAATAGGAAAAGTCTTACCTCGTGATAAGAGTTTAAGATTTTTATTGTTAGGCACCAATAAAAAGACAACGCGTTTCATGGGACCTGCCTGCTTCCTCAGGTCAATACGAGACAGTGTCTCAAATACATGTTTCAAAGCGCCAAATCTTGTCTCTTTGTCTCCTTTTCTTACAGTTACCTGGGTTTCCAAACCTGAAATTCTGGACTTCACAGAAAAGTCTAATCAAATTGATCACCTGTCTAGGGGGGAATTAGTCACTGTTTCTATCAGCATCCTTTCGGAATTACAAAAATTCTACATTGATTTATATGCGTCTAGAGCAGGCTTTCTCAACCAGGGTTCCTTGAGGACTTTGGAGGGGTTCCTTGGCATTTTACCCCATCGTGGGGGAAAAGTATAATAGAGCACACTATAATAGGTGGTACTGTAACAAGAAGCACTAAATTGGGGGTCAGGAGACAGTATAATGAGTGGCAGTGTAATAGGATACAATTAGCAGCCTAACCTATTTAAAGACCATGCCTCCTGAAAAATAAATGTAGGGGTTCCTCGAGACAAAAAAATTGTTTGCAGGGGTTCCTTGAGATCCAAAAGTTATTTACAGGGTTCCTCCAAGGTAAAAAGGTTGAGAAAGGCTGGTCTAGAGTAGCATATAGCTCTCAGGATCTTAATAGTTATCTTTCATCTATTCCCTTGTTGGGTCTAGATGAATCAGATGCAGCCCTGCTGGAGGCACCTATTATGCTAGACGAGTTAGAAATCGCAGTAGCCTCATTTCCTAATAATAAAGCCCCAGGCTGCGATGGCCTACCACTAGAAATCTATAAAAGATACTCTGAGCTATTACTTCCCAAGCTACTGGAAGTGTTTAATACATCATTCGAATCAGGTTTTTTGCCTACTTCTTTGACCGAGGCTGTAATTATTCTCATTCCTAAGCCAGGTAAAGACACTCTTAAGGCGGAATCCTACAGACCCATTTCACTTTTAACATCAGATGTAAACATTCTCACAAAGGTCTTGGCAAATCGACTGGCCAAGGTGGTTGCTACAGTGGTTAAATCTGATCAATCAGGGTTTATCCCATCTAAATCTACAGCGATCAATATTCGTAGAGCTTTTTTGAACATGCAACTTCCAGCTGATAACACCGGTGAGAGAGCCATCTTGTCCCTTTATATTGCCAAGGCCTTTGATAGTGTTGAGTGGCAATACTTATATAAGGTTCTCGAACTAATGAAGTTTGGACCTAATTTCCGTAAATGGGTAAAGATCCTCTATAACAATCCCAAGGCTTGCCTTAGAGTCAATAACTCAAACTCAACAACTTTTAGTTTGGGTAGAGGCACCAGGCAAGGGTGTCCTCTATCCCCCCTTTTGTTTGCTTTGGCTATAGAACCCCTTGCTGAGCTGGTCAGGTGTAATAACTCAATTAAGGGTTTCAAATTTGGGGCTATTGAGGAAAAAATTGCATTATTTGCCGACGATACCCTATTGTTTGTGCAAGATACTGATAACTCTTTAACCACTTGAGGACCTAGGGCTTTCTACCCCTTAAGGACCGGCCACTTTTTTTCCATTCAGACCACTGCAGCTTTCACGGTTTATTGCTCGCTCATACAACCTACCACGTAAATGAATTTTGGCTCCTTTTCTTGTCACTAATAAAGCTTTCTTTTGATGCTATTTGATTGCTCCTGCGATTTTTACTTTTTATTATATTCATCAAAAAAGACATGAATTTTGATTGAATTTTGGTATTCCGTTAGGAGTATGGTGAGTTCATAGAAGATTTTATTTTTTGTCAAAAGTTAGCGGAAAATGACACTTTGTGAAAAAACACAATTAAAATCAATTTCCGCTAACTTGTGACAAAAAATAAAATCTTCTATGAACTCGCCATACTACTAACGGAATACCTTGGGGTGTCTTCTTTCTAAAATGGGGTCATTTGTGGGGTTCCTATACTGCCCTGGCATTTTAGGGGCCCTAAACCGTGAGGAGTAGTCTTGAAACGAAATTTCTCAAAATGACCTGTAAAATCCTAAAGGTACTCATTGGACTTTGGGCCCTTTAGCGCAGTTAGGGTGCAAAAAAGTGCCACACATGTGGTATCGCCATACTCGGGAGAAGTAGTACAATGTGTTTTGGGGTGTATTTTTACACATACCCATGCTGGGTGGGAGAAATACCTCTGTAAATGGACAATTGTGTGTAAAAAAATCAAAAGATTGTCATTTACAGAGGTATTTCTCCCACCCAGCATGGGTATGTGTAAAAATACACCCCAAAACACATTATACTACTTCTCCCGAGTACGGCGATACCACATGTGTGGCACTTTTTTGCACCCTAACTGCACTAAGGGGCCCAAAGTCCAATGAGTACCTTTAGGATTTCACAGGTCATTTTTGTTTCAAGACTACTCCTCGCGGTTTAGGGCCCCTAAAATGCCAGGGCAGTATAGGAACCCCACTAATGACCCCATTTTAGAAAGAAGACACCCCAAGGTATTCCGTTAGGAGTATGGTGAGTTCATAGAAGTTTTTATTTTTTTGTCACAAGTTAGCGGAAATTGATTTTAATAGTTTTTTTTCACAAAGTGTCTTTTTCCGCTAACTTGTGACAAAAAATAAAATCTTCTATGAACTCACCATACTCCGTACGGAATACCTTGGGGTGTCTTCTTTCTAGAATGGGGTCATTTGTGGGGTTCCTATACTGCCCTGGCATTTTAGGGGCCCTAAACCGTGAGGAGTAGTCTTGAAACCAAATGTCGCAAAATGACCTGTGAAATCCTAAAGGTACTCATTGGACTTTGGGCCCCTTAGCGTACTTAGGGTGTAAAAAAGTGCCACACATGTGGTACCGCCGTACTCAGGAGAAGTAGTATAATGCGTTTTGGGGTGTATTTTTACACATACCCATGCTAAGTGGGAGAAATATCTCTGTAAATGACAATTGTTTGATTTTTTTACACACAATTGTCCATTTACATAGAAATTTCTCCCACCCAGCATGGGTATGTGTAAAAATACACCCCAAAACACATTATACTACTTTTCCTGAGTACGGCGGTACCACATGTGTGACACTTTTTTGCAGCCTAGGTGCGCTAAGGGGCCCAACGTCCTATTCACAGGTCATTTTGAGGCATTTGTTTTCTAGACTACTCCTCGCGGTTTAGGGCCCCTAAAATGCCAGGGCAGTATAGGAACCCCACAAGTGACCCCATTTTAGAAAGAAGACACCCCAAGGTATTCTGTTAGGAGTATGGTGAGTTCATAGAAGATTTTATTTTTTGTCAAAAGTTAGCGGAAAGTGACACTTTGTGGAAAAAAACCAATAAAAATCAATTTCCGCTAACTTTTGACAAAAAATAAAATCTTCTATGAACTCGTCATACACCTAACAGAATACCTTGGGGTGTCTTTTTTTCTAAAATGGGGTCACTTGTGGGGTTCCTATACCGCCCTGGCATTTTACGGGCCCAAAACCGTGAGTAGTCTGGAAACCAAATGTCTCAAAATGACTGTTCAGGGGTATAAGCATCTGCAAATTTTGATGACAGGTGGTCTATGAGGGGGCGAATTTTGTGGAACCGGTCATAAGCAGGGTGGCCTTTTAGATGACAGGTTGTATTGGGCCTGATCTGATGGATAGGAGTGCTAGGGGGGTGACAGGAGGTGATTGATGGGTGTCTCAGGGGGTGGTTAGAGGGGAAAATAGATGCAATCAATGCACTGGGGAGGTGATCGGAAGGGGGTCTGAGGGGGATCTGAGGGTTTGGCCGAGTGATCAGGAGCCCACACGGGGCAAATTAGGGCCTGATCTGATGGGTAGGTGTGCTAGGGGGTGACAGGAGGTGATTGATGGGTGTCTCAAGGTGTGATTAGAGGGGGGAATAGATGCAAGCAATGCACTGGCGAGGTGATCAGGGCTGGGGTCTGAGGGCATTCTGAGGGTGTGGGCGGGTGATTGAGTGCCCTAGGGGCAGATAGGGGTCTAATCTGATAGGTAGCAGTGACAGGGGGTGATTGATGGGTAATTAGTGGGTGTTTAGGGTAGAGAACAGATGTAAACACTGCACTTGGGAGGTGATCGGACGTCGGATCTGCGAGCGATCTATTGGTGTGGGTGGGTGATCAGATTGCCCGCAAGGGGCAGGTTAGGGGCTGATTGATGGGTGGCAGTGACAGCGGGTGATTGATGGGTGGCAGTGACAGGGGGTGATTGATGGGTGGCAGTGACAGGGGGTGATTGATGGGTGATTGATAGGTGATTGACAGGTAATCAGTGGGTTATTACAGGGGAGAACAGATGTAAATATTGCACTGGCGAATTGATAAGGGGGGGTCTGAGGGTAATCTGAGCGAGTAGGCGGGTGATTGGGTGCCCGCAAGGGGCAGATTAGGGTCTGATCTGATGGGTAACAGTGACAGGTGGTGATAGGGGGTGATTTATGGGTGATTGATGGGTAATTAGTGGGTGTTTAGAGGAGAGTAAACGCTGCGCTTGGGTGGTGATCTGATGTCGCATCTGCGGGCGATCTATTGGTGTGGGTGGGTAATCAGATTGCCCGCAAGGGGCAGGTTAGGGGCTGATTGTTGGGTGGCAGTGACAGGGGGTGACAGGGGGTGATTGATGGGTGATAGGTGATTGGCAGGTGATTGACAGGTGATCAGTGGGTTATTACAGGGAAGGATAGATGTAAATAATGCCCTGGCGAATTGATAAGGGGGGGTCTGAGGGTAATCTGAGCGTGTAGGCGGGTGATTGGGTGCCCGCAAGGGGCAGATTAGGGTCTGATCTGATAGGTAACAGTGATAGGGGGTGATTGATGGGTAATTAGTGGGTGTTTAGAGAAGATAACAGATGTAAACAATACATTTGGGAGGTAATCTGACGGCGGGTTTGCGGGCGATCTAATGGTGTGGGTGGGTGATCAGATTGACCGCAAGGGGCAGGTTAGGGGCTGATTGATGGGTGGCAGTGACAGGGGGTGACAGGGGGTGATTGATGGGTGATAGGTGATTGACAGGTGATCAGTGGGTTATTACAGGGAAGAACAGATGTAATGAATGCACTGGTGAATTGATAAGGGGGGGTCTGAGGGCAATCTGAGCGTGTGGGCGGGTGATTGGGTGCCCGCAAGGGGCAGATTAGGGTCTGATCTGATAGGTAAAAGTGACAGGTGGTGATAGGGGGTGATTGATGGGTGATTGATGGGTAATTAGTGTGTGTTTAGAGGAGAGAATAGATGTAAACAATGGATTTGGGAGGTGATCTGATGTCGGATCTGCGGGCGATCTATTGGTGTGGGGGGGTGATCAGATTGCCCGCAAGGGGCAGGTTAGGGGCTGATTGATGGGTTGCAGTGACAGGGGGTGATTGATGGGTGATTGACGGGTGATTGACGGGTGATTGACAGGTGATTGACAGGTGATTGACAGGTGATCAGGGGGGATAGATGCATACAGTACATTGGGGGGGGGGTGGTCTGGGGGGGGTCTGGGGAGAATCTGGGGGGTTGGGGGGTGATCAGGAGGGAGCAGGGGGCAGGGGGGGGTATTAAAAAAAATAGCATTGACAGATAGTGACAGGGAGTGATTGATGGGTGATTAGGGGGGTGATTGGGTGCAAACAGGGGTCTGGGGGGTGGGCAGGGGGGGGGTCTGATGGGTGCTGTGGGCGATCTGGGGCGGGGGGGGGAGAAAATCAGTGTGCTTGGTGCAGACTAGGGTGGCTGCAGCCTGCCCTGGTGGTCCCTCGGACACTGGGACCACCAGGGCAGGAGGCAGCCTGTATAATACACTTTGTAAACATTACAAAGTGTATTATACACTTTGTATGCGGCGATCGTCGGGTTAACATCCCGCCGGCGCTTCCGTATGGCCGGCGGGATGTTGCGGCGAGTGAGCGGCGACAGGCGGAGGCGGAGGATCGCGTCACGGATGACGCGATCGCTCCGCCCATGCCCAAACAAGGACCGCCGCATTTTGTCAATACGGCGGTCCTTGCGGCGTCTGCTTCCCGGCCGCCATTTGTCTATACGGCGGTCGGGAAGTAGTTAAGACATGCTATGTCAGCCCTCTCTGATTTTGGTAGTTTCTCAGGCCTTACCGTTAATTGGGACAAATCGTGCCTATTAGCGCTAGATAGGTGTGATCCACCTCTTCCCCAGTGCTGTAGTCAGATACAAAAAGTAACTTCATTTAAATACCTTGGGATTGTTATATCTCCAGATATCTCTCTATTTGAATCTCTGAACTTGTCCTCATTGTTGCTTAAAATTCGACAGAAGCTTAAGGCATGGTCAAAATTACCTTTATCCCCAGTAGCTCGGGTCAATTTATTGAAAATGGTTACGATGCCTCAGTTGCATTATGTCTTGCATAATTCTCCAACTTGGCTGCATCTGAAGATTTTCAAAACAATTGATAACATTTTTAGGGATTTTATCTGGGGCAGCGGTAGGGTTAAAATAAAACTGCAATACCTACAATACCCTAAGGAGGGAGGGGGCCTTGCAGTCCCCAATGCATGGGTTTATTTTCTCGCTTCTCAGGCTCAGCACTTGGTAGGCTGGGAATCAGAGGAGCTTTCGGACTCTTCTAGGCAGATACTTAATTTTAAATTGGGCTTTTCCTCTATCTATGCAGCATTGGAGGCCGGGTGTGTGGGTCTTTCAGTGGGGGAAAACTGCACACTATGATTCTGATGCAAAAAGTCTGGGACAGAATACGCTCTATGCAGAATATAGAGGGAATTACATCCTATACACCAATAATCCAAAACCCCTGCTTTGTTGAGCTACGTGAACTCTCATTTCTTCAACAATGGGCAAAAAAAAGGCATTTCCTACATACCGTATATACTCGCATACAAGCCGAATTTTTGACCCCCAAAAAGGGGGTCAAAAGTTGGGGGGTCGGCTTGTATGCGAGTCTTCCCTGGTAGTATAGTGGTTAGTGGTGGGTGGTGGGTGTTCCGCACCCCGCTCCCCCCCCTCCCCGCTCCCCCCGCGGCCGCCGCTGCTATTACCTGCAGGCAGCGGCCGCTTCCTAATCCGCATTCCTCTTCTGAAACTTTTCAGCGTGTATATGCTGTGACGATGCAGGGGCAGGAAAGAGCGGTTCCCTTGGTAACGGCGATACAGATCGCCGCTATAGGGAGACGCGCTCTTTCCTGCACTCTGCATCATCACAGCAGCAGCGCCGGGCGCGCTGCTGTGATACACGCTGAAAAGTTTCAGAAGGGGAACGCGGATTAGGAAGCGCCTGCTGCCTAAGCAGGTAATAGCAGCGGCGGCCGCGGGGGGAGCGGGGAGTGGGGGGGGGGGCGGGAGTACTACCTACCTATGCTGGGCACTATACTGGCTAAACTGGGCACTATACTGGCTAAACTGGGCACTAAACTAGCTAAACTGGGCACTATACTGGCTAAACTGGGCACTATACTAGCTAAACTGGGCACTATACTGGCTAAACTGGGCACTATACTGGTTAAACTGGGCACTATACTGGCTAAACTGGGCACTATACTGGCTAAACTGGGCACTATACTAGCTAAACTGGGCACTATACTAGCTAAACTGGGCACTATACTGGCTAAACTGGGCACTATACTAGCTAAACTGGGCACTATACTGGCTAAACTGGGCACTATACTAGCTAAACTGGGCACTATACTGGCTAAACTGGGCACTATACTGGCTAAACTGGGCACTATACTATCTAAACTGGGCACTATACTGGCTAAACTGGGCACTATACTGGCTAAACTGGGCACTATACTAGCCATACTGGGGCACTATACTAGCTAAACTGGGCACTATACTGGCTAAACTGGGCACTATACTGGCTAAACTGGGCAGTATACTAACTAAACTGGGCACTATACTGGCTAAACTGGGCACTTTACTAGCCATACTGGGGCACTATACTGGCTAAACTGGGCACTATACTGGCTAAACTGGGCACTATACTGGCTAAACTGGGCACTAAACTAGCTAAACTGGGCACTATACTGGCTAAACTGGGCACTATACTGGCTAAACTGGGCACTATACTGGCTAAACTGGGCACTATACTAGCTAAACTGGGCAGTATACTGGCTAAACTGGGCACTATACTAACTAAACTGGGCACTATACTGGCTAAACTGGGCACTTTACTAGCCATACTGGGGCACTATACTAGCTAAACTGGGCACTATACTAGCTAAACTGAGGCACTACCTACCCATACTGGGCGCTATACTGGCTATACTGGGCACTATACTGGCTATACTGGGCACTTTACTAGCTATACTGGGCACTATGCTAGCTATACTGGACACTACCTACCTATACTGGGCACTATACTAGCTATACTGGGACACACTGGGGGGCTGCACCAATCCAGCATTTCCTACCCCCGGCTTATATGGGGGTCAATCATTTTTCCCAGTTTTTTCAGGGAAAAGTTGGGGGGTCGGCTTATATGCGGGTCGGCTTATATGCGAGTATATACGGTAGTTCAAACTTTGAATGGTACGGAGGCCTATCCCCCCACAACTTTGCCAGAGCTACTTAACCTGCTGGGCGGTCTGGACGAGCACAGCTCGTCCAGTACCGCCGGAGGCTGCCGCTCAGGCCCTGCTGGGCCGATTTGGCTGAAATAAAAAGCAGCACACGCAGCCGGCACTTTGCCAGCCGCGTGTGCTGCCTGATCGCCGCCGCTCTGCGGCGATTCGCCGCGAGCAGCGGCGAAAGAGGGCCCCCCTAGCCGCCTGAGCCCTGCGCAGCCGGAACAAAAAGTTCCGGCCAGCGCTAAGGGCTGGATCGGAGGCGGCTGACGTCACGACGTCGGCTGACGTCGATGACGTCACTCCGCTCGTCGCTATGGCGACGATATAAGCAAAACAAGGAAGGCCGCTCATTGCGGCCTTCCTTGTTTATTCTGGGCGCCGGAGGCGATCGGAAGATCGCCTCCGGAGCGCCCTCTAGTGGGCTTTCATGCAGCCAACTTTCAGTTGACTGCATGAAATAGTTTTTTTTTTATTAAAAAAAAACCCTCCCGCAGCCTGCCTGGCGATCTTAATAGAACGCCAGGCAGGTTAAAACCCCTTTATCACCGTTATTCAGCTTCCAGTATATTCAATACGCTCATGCAATTCGCAAACAGCAAAAATCCTTTTCACTTCTATTGCAACCCTCACCATTATTTAACTTGATAGCTCAGACTGCCTCTAAAACTGGATTTATTTCACAATGCTATGCTATGCTCCTAGATCTTTACTTAAAGAGACACTGAAGCGAAAAAAAAATGATGATATTATGATTTGTATGTGTAGTACAGCTAAGAAATAAAACATTAAGATCAGATACATCAGTCTAATTGTTTCCAGTACAGGAAGAGTTGAGAAACTCCAGTTGTTATCTCTATGCAAACAAGCCATTAAGCTCTCCGACTAAAGGTAGCCATACACTGGTCGATTTGCCATCAGATTCGACCAACAGACAGATCCCTATCTGATCGAATCTGATCAGAGAGGGATCGTATGGCTACCTTTACTGCAAACAGATTGTGAACCGATTTCAGCCTGAAACCGTTCACAATCTGTTGTGGTGGTGGTGGTGCTGCCGCCGCTCCCCCTGCCCGCATACATGCATACATTACCTGCTCCGCCGGCACGACTCCCGGGTCTCCGCTCTTTTTCTCCGCTCTGGTCTGGTCTCCGGCATGCTTCCCTTCTTCCTGTCTGGGGGAAGTTTAAACAGTAGAGCGCCCTCTACTGTTTAAACTTCCTGCCGGGACAGGAAGAAGGGAAGCATGCCGTAGACCAGACCAGAGCGGAGAAAAAGAGCGGAGACCCGGGAGTCGCGCCGGCGGAGCAGGTAATGTATTGCGGCTCTATTGCGTCGATCGTCGGGCACTCGAACGCCGCTAGCGATGCGCTCTTAACCCCGGGCGATCGACGGTTATTTCCCGCACGGCGCGATCGGACGGAATGGATCGAAATTCGGCGTGTAGCATGAACGATTGGCAGCAGATTCGATCCCAGTGATCGAATCTGCTGTCGAAACGGCGGCAAATCGGGCCAGTGTATGGCCAGCTTAAGTCTTAGTCGTGGAGAGGGCTGTTATCTGACTTTGATTATCTCAACTGTAAGTGAACTGTTTACTTTTTCTCTGCTAGAGGAGAGGTCATTACTTCACAGACTGCTCTGA
Source organism: Hyperolius riggenbachi (assembly GCF_040937935.1). Lineage (NCBI taxonomy): Eukaryota > Metazoa > Chordata > Amphibia > Anura > Hyperoliidae > Hyperolius > Hyperolius riggenbachi. The sequence continues at coordinate 211,698,714 of NC_090656.1, forward strand.
AAGACTCATTTTGAATGCTGAGTGTTGTGTAATCTGCACATATTATAGAATGATGCAATGTTAGAAAAAACACTATATACCTGAAAATAAAAGTATGAGAATATTTTCTTTGCTGCTAATCTTCTAGTAATTATTCATAGTACACAACCAATTCACTATATCATTTTTTTTTTTGCTTCAGTGTCTCTTTAAAGAGGAGCTGTTAGGTATAAGGTCTCAGAGAAAAAAACACATATATCAGTAGCTAAAGATTGGCTGTACTTACATTACATATGCATTTCACTGTCCACGTTTGGATTTCACAGAATTTTTATATAGTATTTGCAGAGAATGATGCTCCTGACAGCTCATGGCAGGTTCCATGTTTGTCTGTCTCCTATGAAGCCAATTGTGTCATCTTGTCCTCCCTGCTTCCTGATGATTCGACTCAGAAAAAAGACAACACTACTGTGCAGTGAATATTAATTAGCCATGTGGCTAGGAACAATAGCGTACTCATGCAGTATACTCTGCCCGGAGATTTTTCAGTGCTGTGAGCTGGACTGCGTTACAAGCTGTTGTAACATGAGCCTGTAACTTCTCACTAGCAGCCGAGAGGAGGACCCAAGGTGGGAAGAAGCAGCCCCAGAATGCTTTGCAGTGTGGTATGCGGCCTCTCGGCCTCTTAAAGGGAAGGTTCAGGGAGGGCTGTAAAAAAAATAAAAATCAATATCCACTTACCTGGGGCTTCCTCCAGCACGTGGCAGGCAGGAGGTGCCCTCGCCGCCGCTCCGCAGGCTCCCGGTGGTCTCCGGTGGCCGACCCGACCTGGCCAGGCCGGCTGCCAGATCGGGCTCTTCTGCGCTCCAAGACCTGGCAATTCTGCGTCCCACGTGGGCGCGCTGACGTCATCGGACGTCCGCCGGGCTGTACTGCGCAGGCGCAGAACTACTGCGCCTGCGCAGTACAGCCCGGCGGACGTCCGATGACTACAGGGCGCCCGCGTAGGACGCAGAAGTGCCAGGCCTTGGAGCGCAGAAGAGCCCGACCTGGCAGCCGGCCTGGCCAGGTCGGGTCGGCCACCGGAGACCACCGGGAGCCTGCGGAGCGGCGGCGAGGGCACCTCCTGCCTGCCACGGGCTGGAGGAAGCCCCAGGTAAGTGGATATTGATTTTTATTTTTCTACAGACCTCCCTGAACCTTCCCTTTAAGAGCTTGGGAATAACAGCCTTGCTGTTCAGCACACATCAAAAGTAAGAGAGATTTTTAACTTCAGTATTGCCTTTTTGGCTTCCTTCTAAACACAGGAGAATAGAGGTTTATTATTATTATTTAGTATTTATATAGTGCCGACATATTACGCAGCGCTGTACAGTGTATATATATATTGTCTTGTCACTAACTGTCCCTCAAAGGAGCTCACAATCTAATTCCTACCATTGCCATATGTCTATATTATGTAGTGTAAGTACTGTAGTTTAGGGCCAATTTTTTTTTTTTAGGGGGAGCCAATTAACTTATCTGTATGTTTTTGGAATGTGGGAGGAAACCGGAGTGCCCGGAGGAAACCCACGCAGACACGGAGAGAACATAAAAACTCTTTGCAGATAGTGCCCTGGCTGGGATTCGAACCAGGCACCCAGTGCTGCAAGGCGAGAGCGCTAACCACTATGCCACCTTGCTGCCCCAAATTAGCTTTTGCAGCCTGACAGTTACTCTTTAAAGAGATTTCCCCTTAAGTGCTATGACAAATGGGTGGAGGAGCTGGGTGATCTTTCAGTTGAGGAATGGGCCGAGATTCTCCAAAATGTCCCATTAGTATCTACTAATGCCACTCATAAACTATCCCAGCTAAATATACTCCCAAAAGACTGCACTCTATGCACTATAGAGCTGATCCCATTTGTGCTTGTTGTAGCAGGGATCATGGGGATCTTATCCACATGCTTTGGCATTGCCCTAAACTCCATCGATACTGGAATGCCATCCTAGATACAATTGACTCTCTTCTTAATCTCCCTGTACCAAGAACCTTCCAGTTTTGTATATTGGGGTTATTTACTGGGGTTAATATCCCTGAACCAGCTCAAATTATGCTACATAGAATGCTATTTCAGGCCAGGAAACTCATTCTCTCTGCCTGGATCAACCTAGCCCCTCCATCTGTATCTTTATGGATAACTCAACTCAATTCATATTTAAAACTAGAAAAGTTGGTTTACCAGCACAGAGAAGTACCCCATAAATTCGAAAAAGTGTGGGCTCCCTGGCTAGATTCTCCTGGTCTTCCCGACCGCGCACTCATTATCCCATTCAAGTTCCGTCGTTTTCACGTGAGAAATGTTCACCTCCCATTCATTAGCCTATAACTTTATCACTACTTATCACAATGCACTGATCTATATCTTGTTTTTTCCACCACCAATTAGGTTTTCTTTGGGTGGTACATTTTGCTAAGAGCCACTTTACTGTAAATGCATTTTAACAGGAAGAATAAGAAAAAAATGGAAAAATTCATTATTTCTCAGTTTTTAGCCATTATAGTTTTAAAATAATACATGCCTCCATAATTAAAACTCACGTATTGTATTTGCCCATATGTCCCGGTTATTACACCGTTACAATTATGTCCCTATCACAATGTATGGCGACAATATTTTATTTGGAAATAAAGGTGCATTTTTCCATTTTGCATCTATCACTATTTACAAGTTTAAAATAAAAAAATATAGAAATATTTCATCTTTACATTGATATTTAAAAAGTTTAGACCCTTAGGTAAATATTTACATGTTTTTGTTTTTTTTAGTGTAATGTTTTTGTTTTTTTTTATAGTAAACATTTTATTTGGGTAGTTTTGGGAGGGTGGGAGGTAAACAATAGATTTATAATGTAAATGTGTGTTAATTTTATTTTTTTTTTCTTACAGGTGTAGTATTACTTTTTGGCCACAAGATGGCGGCCATGAGTTTGTTTACATGACGTCACTCTAAGCGTAACACACGCTTAGGCCTCGTTCACATCAGGGCCGTTTCTGTGCGCTTTCCACAGCGCACTGCCCTGTGCGATCAGCAAGGTATTGATTTGTCCATGTAACTAAATGTAGCTGGTTCACATCTATGCGCTGCGCTGAGCAGCGTTACAAAAACGTAGTGTTGCAGGCATTTCTGTGCGCTGAGCTGTAAAGCGCACAGCAATGCAAGTGAATGGGTCCGCTTTTTTAGCGCACAGAAGCGCGTACAAGCGCATAGAAGCGCATGCGTTTTTTACCCCTAATTGGAGAAAAAAATACATTTACATACAAAAACAAAGTTTTATTGACAACTGCTGCTGCTACAGTAAGCAAAACGTGCTTTAAAGAAGCGCAGCGCAACGCACAGAAACGCGGACTAAAGCGCGCACAAGCGCATGCGTTTTTTACCGTGCGCTTTAACACGTTTTTCAGCGCAGCAGATGTGAACGAGGCCTAACAGTGACGCATCGGGGAGGGAACGGCCAGAAAAGGCGCACCTTCCGAGAGAAGCTGTCGCTTTTTCAGCGGGGGAGAGGAATCAATGATCGGGCACCATAGCCCCATACATTGATTCCCTGGCTACCGAATCCGCGGCAGGGAGTGCGCGTGCATGCGCGCGATCGGCCGCGGGAGCGCGCATGGTTCCTGGACATAGAAACTACGTCCAGGAACCAAAATAGGTTATTGATAGATTATTTATGGCAGGCAGCTGAGATGCTGTGGTGGAGTTCATTGATACCAAGGGTATTTCTCATGGATCTCTCTACTTTTTCTAAAGTTCTATTGGCTGTCTCTGAGTTAATGAGCCTCTGCTCTGTCTCATATGCTTCATGTCAAGTCATCTGTACCACTCTTACCTTTGTTCTGTATATTTGCTGCTGCTGTAAACCTCTGTTATTCTGTATAAAAATGTTGTTTTATATATTTGCCGTTTTGCTTTAATAAAGGCTGATTTAAAAAAAAATTGATCACCTGTTTCTAGTCTAATGCAGCTTAATTTCCCAGATAAATAAATAGGCAATGCTTCATAACTTGGTGCCATGCACATTTACTGTTGTTTTGCTTTGTCTCTTCATCATAAAAAACATTTTCAGGCACAGAGGAAGGTGGAGCTTGGGCAAGCAGAGTTCAGGTAGAGGTCAGAGGGCGTGGCAGTGGCCACACTTTGAAATTACTGCAGCCTTAGAAAATGTGTTCATATGCTGTAAAGCTATCGCACTGAAACATGGGAAAGCTTCTTAGAATCAGCAATCGTTACACTTTGTCCGTGGGTTAATGTTTGCTTGAAATATGGATATCCTTTATTTTTCAGACGTCCGCCTTTAAGGAACAATCACTGCCAGTTGAGCGCCCCTTCCCCCGTCTCTGGGGGAAGTTAATGAGGGCCGTATTCCACGGGGGAAACAGAGACAGAGTCAGCAGTATCAGTATATATGTACAATCCTGCCGAAGCTAATTAAAACCGGGTAATTAAAAACCAATTACTTTATCCGGTGTGTACAGCGGAGCGTGATACGGGTTGTATTTTAAATAAAGATAATTTGTTTTGTAATAATATTTGGCTTTTATGCAGGCGGTGTTGTTAGTTGTGGCGCGGAAGCGGGGCAGCCTAATCCCACGCAGGCTCTAGAAAGTATGACTTCCATACCCGAGACTTAAAACAGGATTTAGCTGGGTCTGATCAGATAATTAAAGGGATAGATTTCACAGAATGTTATATAATTCTCGGCTTTTCTCTGCAAGGGAATTTTAAATGATATTAATTTGCCTGCGATTTGCACAGGGGTGGATCTGTTAAAGGGCGCTTATTGCCAATCCGCTAAATATAGGGGAACTACAGGAACTCTTTTGCCTGTTAAACATATTTGGTTATCCACTTAGCCACGCTCTACAATAGGGTCAATTAGCCTATAAACAATGGTAACAATGTCCACAGAGTAAAGCTTTGCTGACAGTAAATGCCACTGCCCCGCCTCCTCACTGCTCTGCAGAACATTACCACTGCCCCGCCTCATAACAACTCTACAGACACAATACCACTGCCCCGCCTCCTCACAGCTCTGCAGACACAATACCACTGCCCCACCTCCTCACAGCACTGCAGACACATTATCACTGTTCCGCCTCCTCACAGCTCTGCAGATACTTTACCACTGCCCCGCCTCCTCACAGCACTGCAGACACATTACCACTGCCCCGCCTCCTCACAGCTCTGCAGACACAATACCACTGCCCCACCTCCTCACCTCACAGCACTGCAGACACATTATCACTGTCCCGCCTCCTCACAGCTCTGCAGATACATTACCACTGCCCCGCCTCCTCACAGCACTGCAGATACATTACCACTGCCCCGCCTTCTCACAGCTCTGCAGACACAATACCACTTCCCGCCTCCTCACAGCTCTGCAGACACATTATGACTGCCCCGCCTCCTCACAGCACTGCAGACACATTACCACTGCCCCGCCTCCTCACAGCTCTGCAGACACAATACCACTGCACCACCCTCTCACAGCACTGCAGACACAATACCACTGCCCCGCCTCCTCACAGCTCTGCAGACACAATACCACTGCCCCGCCTCCTCACAGCTCTGCAGACACAATACCACTGCACCACCCTCTCACAGCACTGCAGACACAATACCACTCACCCGCCTCCTTTCTCTTTCCAATTCTGCAGACACAGTGCCACTGCCTCGCCTCCTTTCTCTTTTTAGCAGTACATTGCAATGGATCAGTGGCGTAGCTAAGGAGCTGTGGGCCCCGATGCAAGTTTTACAATGGGGCCCCCAAGTACTCTATACATAACAATTGATACGGTGCACCAAAACCTGCCAAGGAGAACTACAGTGTCAGAGGTGCAAGTAGGGGATGGGGAACAGTGTGTTAATGATTACCACTATTCAAAGTATCTATAGAAGTGATTATTATGAGCACAGGACCAATAGAGAGCTAATTCTGCAGTTAAGGAAAGGGCCCCTCGGGGCCCCTCTGGCCCAAGGGCCCCGATGCGGTCGCAACCTCTGCACCCCCTATTGCTACGCCCCTGCAATGGATTTCAGAATGAGCAGTTTCCATTCATTTGTAGAGTGAGTGGAGCATAATATGAATGTTGTCTGGCAGAGCACAGCTTGGAGCACGTTATTACGATGGAACTCAACAACATATCATGGTGGCTGTGCAGCTATAACTTGCTTTCAAAGGCACCGCAACGTGCACAGTGTGAACTAGGCTAGCTTCTTGTAGCTGACCTTCCATGTGCACCATCTGCCCTTCCATTCCATGTGCAGCTCCTTCTCTGCTGTTCTGAGCTAGTGGATCCTCCAAGTGGAGCCCAGTTGCTCAGATCTACGCACAAGTTCCTGTTAACTGGGCATATGTACAAGCCCTTGTTTTCAATGAGCATGGATGGAAGAGAACTGCACATGCCCAGTTCAGATGCTTACTATGCTGCTTCTGGTGCTTCTGGTTAAGCATCAGGAGAAGAGACACTGGGCCGAGGGAACGGGAGGACCTAGGAGTCAACAGTATACAAACGAGTGTATGTGGTTTGCAGCTTTTTAGTTCAGGTGTGCTTTAAGATGGGATTGTCAGCCATAAAATCAAATTCCATTTACCCACTGCTCTGTGTTTATTATGCAGTCTACAACCTGACCCTGCATTGCTAGAATTCCAATATAATCATAAATGTTTCTGCTGTAATGAATCTTATCTCAGTCAACCCTCCTCCACTCTGGTACATTTCCGAGGAGAGGGAAGCTTGTCTCCCCTCCCACATTCCTGCTCCTCACTGATTGGCTGAGGGCAGTTCAGTGTGACACAAGGCTGAGAAGGGAAATACACCTCACCTCTCTGCAGAAGCTGCTGAAATCTGATCTCTGCTGGGCTTACATATGTTTAGAAAGCAAGCTAGATATAACAGTGCAGTTTCTAAGAGGAAAAAAAAGAGTAAGAGAGGAAATTACATCAGGATTGGCTTCAGTCAGAGGCAGTAAAGATGGAAAATCCCTGAAACTGTTTTCTCTTTATTTACAATATAAAATTCACTGAAATCAAAACATGGGCAGTGCAATACATGTGTTATGTAAGTAGAACAAATATTTATCTTCTTATATATGTGTTTTTTCCCCCTGGGATAATATGGTCTTTTCTCCTTTAAAAGTATCGTTTGGGAAAACGTTGGCGTCACTATTCAGAAGACATCCACAATGAAAACCCGCCCTCCCTGTAAAGTTAGGATTGTTGTGTTTCAGTCGAGGTAATCGGTCTCTCGAGGAGAAGAAGTTTTCTCGGCAATAAACAGTCGGAGCTTTACAAAGAAGATGGCGGGGGATTTAGCGCTAAGCCCGTTCCCTGATAAGAGGAAAGAATATTGCAGCATTCAGCCCACGACGCACCAGGAAAGGCAGCGCAGTCCGTGGAGCTCTCCTGGAGAACAGTGAAGAGGTCATTACATGGGATGGATAGAAGGGATCATTTCGAGGACACCGACTCTCAATCCCCACCATCCACCAGATCTTATAGACTTCATTTACTCCAGGAGAGAACAGTCTGTGCTGGAGCTGCAGCAGCCCACGCAGGAAGACTAGAACTACTTCTGCAAAGAATTACGCTCCACTCATACAACTTTTATAGAGTTTTTTTTTTTTAAGCCTCAGTTTTTATATGCATCTAATAGAAGATTTAGGAAAAGAAAAGAGATAAGAAAAGTTGCAATTCATAGATCTTCACTTTGAAAGTGGACCTGAACTCTTGCACAGAACAGAAGGAAAACGCAGAGAAATGCACCCTGTATGTACCTGTATTTAGAGCCCTTCTAATTCTCCCTCATCTGTGACTAAACACAAGTGTAATTTGATCTCTCAGCTGTGTCAGCTCAGGAATCTCTGCAGCCCTCCGCAGAGTAGCTAATTTGTAAACACAGGATGTTAATCCTATGTCTGTTTCCGTGAAAGCAGGAAGTAGACACACTGCAGATTCATTACAGGGTTTGTATCAGCTGTAACAAAGAAATGTTTTTCTTAGAAGGTTATAATGATGTTGCCCCTATTGCTCATGGGACTAAAAGTGCCCATACATCTACCAATGATTGACCACAGACCGATCTTCCCACTTCCGTGCCCCTTCCCCCGTGCAGTGTAAATTCTCACCTGCCCCACAGGTGTGACTCCCGGCGTCGTCCTCTGTTGTCCTCTGTGTGTGCCATTACCGTTACCGCGAGCACCACGTAGGGCTTGGAGACATTTTACTCTTGGGAGGACAGGGGCAAGGGGTCTGTGGCATAAATCTTTCATCGTGATATCAAACGCCATTACCGCCCGATCGAGCCCTTGTGACTAGGATTTTCGACCATTCCCAATTGGTACAATTAATGTAATGTATGGGCATTTAAAGGGAACCGAAACGGACCCTTATGGAGATGAAAAACGTGATTTTGTCATTGAGTTCTGTCTGTGCTCCACCCCCTTGCAGTCTGAACAGCAGAGAAGCAGCCTCGCCCACATTATGGTGTTTGCAATAGAAACAGAGGCGCCAGCAGAATAAAATTGATCATAGGTAAAATCAGATAACAATGGGGGGAAGGGTGGACTTACCTCTCCAAAACCAAACACAACACCTATGTATGGTAATTCAAGTTTTAATTTTTACTCCAGAACAAATGCAATGCGTTTCAGGGGTGTCAAGCCCGCTTCCTCCGGAAAAAATACAGATAGGAGTAACTCAGAAGTTGTGTAGCCACGTACAGCACCTCACACGTACAGAGGCTCTGTACAACTTCTGAGTTACTCCAATCTGTTTTTTTGCTGGAGGAAGCGGGCTTGACACCCCTGGAGTAAAGATTAAAGCTTGATTAACCATACATAGGTAGGGTTGCCACGGTGCCACCCAGCCGGTATCTGGCCGGCTCAGCCGGAAATTCCATTACAAAGTCGGTGCCGAAATTTTTTTTTCCGGCAAGTCATGAGTGGTTGCCTGAGTCTGGCAACCCATATTGGCAACCCATATTTGTGAGTATATTTCTATTGCTGCTACCTTAATATTCCATCACCATCAATAATACACTATTGGGGAATCTCGATTGTGTCTTTCTTTGTTTTGCATAGCCTGGTGTGAACGTCTTGAGCTGGGCTTCAGTAAAGCTGATACACACAATTAAATTTCCCATTAGATCGATGGGTCGAAACGTTCATTTCCGGCATGCCCAATCTTCTCCTTATCAAGAACAGGATCGATTTTCAGATCAGATCGCTTCCACCGTCAATCTGATGTGGAATTGCATGGTGTGTACCAGAAATAACATCAGCTACTGCAGGCCCTTCTGCTGATCTGCACAGTCTCTGCCACAGAGCACATGGCTGGAGAACATTAGTCCGCAGAGCTGAGCCTAAAGTCTCTGACTTGTCAATTCTTTCTGCGCTTATTTGGATCACGCTAACATCTTGACAAATCAAGGGCCTTTTTTCCTGACAGAGAGGTCACAGGCTCATCTGTATTCCGGGGATTATGGGGCTGTTTCCACTTATCTCGCCTGCCCTTGACACTCTCCTCTGGTCTCAGTGAGTCACTCTTCAGGCTGGTATAGGGGTTGACAGTGAAACGCGTAGAGCGAGTCTTGTATATAACGATCCCTAAGCTGGAGGCTAAAACAGTCCATGATTGACTGCCAGCCAGGGCCACCTCACCCATCATCACCGCCATCCAGGATTAAATGACCCCTCCACTGCCAATCTACTGCCGCTGAGTATGTGTTTAACACGTTACCTCCCATAAGTGCGAAATGCATAGTCTAGTGAGCCAGTGTAGGCAGTCAGTTGTCCTCCGCTAATCTGAATGCTAGGAGCGTGTCATTCTGTATAATCATGGCAGCCCTTGTTTAGAAACTCCCAATTTTTTTTTTATTCCATTTTGTTGCTATAAGATGAGATATGAAATCCACCTATAGTGAATCCTCTGAGAAATTGAATTTTGCAACTTGATACATTTTTAAAGTGGACCCGAGCTCAGAACTTCCTCTCTGCTCTAAAAGATAAGCAACAGCATAATAACCTTTAAGGAAAAAGCATTTCTTTGTTACAAATCCAAATTAGGGGCCGCGATCGCAATCCTGCCATATCCAGCTTGCTTCCAAGTGGAAATATAGGATTTCCCTGTAAAAGACCTTCAGATAGTGCAATATTGCATAAGCTGAACCACCCAGTGCTTCACTCTAAAAACGTTGGTGCAGAGAGAGACCTCCACCTAAAATACTGTAAAAGAGAAGAAGGGCTTTTTTTTAGAGCACCCCCTTAGCGGGTCACAGTCACCGGACCCTTCTTGTGCTTTAAGCCTATCAGCCCTCCAGCCTGGGCAGCACACCTTAAAACAAATCTTCAAGATACAAAAAGCAGGACTCGCATAGCATAAAAATCCTTTTACGTTTATTGCTAAAAATTTGCGTACCTGTCCCCGCTTGATTCACTTCCTCCTTGCGTCCCGCGTGGAGCCCCTGATGAGTCACATGACGAAACGCATAGGGCGGAGCCTAGAATTCACGCGGGACGCAAGGAGGAAGTGAATCAAGCGGGGACTGTGGCGTGCAGCGGGATCCGACCGCGGCGGTGCTGGCACCAACAGATAAGCGCTTGTTACAATTATATCTGGTACGCATATTTTTAGCAGATTTTAGCAATAAATGTAAAAGGATTTTTATGCTATGCGAGTCCCGCTTTTTGTATCTTGAAGGTTTGTTTTAAGGTGCGCTGTCCAGGCTGGAGGGCTGATAGGCTTAAAGAGACACTGTAACATCAAAAACATCCCCTGGGGGGTACTCACCTCGGGTGGGGGAAGCCTCGGGATCCTAATGAGGCTTCCCACGCCATCCTCTGTCCCACGGGGGTCTCGCTGCAGCCCTCCGAACAGCCGCCGACAGACCCGACTGTCAATTCAATATTTACCTTTGCAGGCTCCAGCGGGGGGCGTTGTTGCGGCTTTCGGCTCCGAAGTAGACGGAAATACCCAATCTCAGTCGGGTCCGCTCTACTGCGCAGGCGCCGGAGACTTGCACCTGCGCAGTAGAACAGACACGACGGCGATCGGGTATTTCTGCCTACTTCGGAGCCAACAGCCATCAGAGCGCCTGCGCAGGAGCCAGGAAGGTAAATATTTACATCCCCGCTGTTCAGAGGGCTGCAGCGAGACCCCCGAGGGACGCAGGACGGCGTGGGAAGCCTCATTAGGATCCTGAGGCTTCCCTCACCCGAGGTGAGTACCCCCCAGGGGATGTTTTGATGTTACAGATTCTCTTTAAAACACAAGGAGGGTTCCGGTGAGTGTGGCCCACTAAGGGGGTGCTCTAAAAAAAAACCCTTCTTCTCTTTTACAGTATTTTAGGTGGAGGTCTCTCTCTGCACAAACGTTTTTAGAGTGAATCACTATGTGGTTCAGCTTATGCAATATTGCTGAAGGTCTTTTACAGGGAAATCCTATATTTCCACTTGGAAGCAAGCTGGATATGGCAGGATTGTGATCACGGCCCCTAATTTGGATTTGATCGTCATTGGAGAATATATGTGTTCTGGTGAAGTCTGCGGATTCCCTATCTGGTGACATTGGTGTTATATATATATATATATCGATAATCAAACGTGCTGTGGAGCGCAAGCCTCTGCCTTTGGGTACTTGATTTCTTTGTTACAGCTGATACAAATCCTGTGATAAATCTGCAGTGTGCTTACTTCCGGTTTTCATGGCAGCAGACATAGGGTTAACATCCTGCGTTTACAAATTACCTGCTCTGCCAAAGCAGCCGGCTGACACAGCTGAGAGATCAAATTACAGTGGTGATTAGTCGCAGATGAGGGGGGATTGGATAAAGGTAAACTCTCTAAATATATACAGGGTGCATTTCTCTGTTTTCCTTCTGTCCTGTGCAAGGGTTCAGGTCCACTTTAACTCTTTACCTCCCATAAGTGAGAAAATGCATAGTCTAGTGAGCCAGTGTAGACAGGTGTCCTCTGCTTATCTGGATGCTAGGAGCGTGTGGTTCTGTATAATGAAACTTTTTTTAAATCCCTTTTATTGCTATAAAGCTGCGATATAAAATCCACCTGTGGTGAAACCTATCAAAAACTGACAGAATGTGGCAATTTGGAAAATATTTAAAGCAAACCTGAATTAAAAAAATAAAAGTGAAAATAAACATACACAAGTTATGCTTACCTTCCATGCAATCTCCTTTCTCCTCTCTCCTGTTTCTCCACTGTGATCTATGAAATTCTCTGTCCTCCAATATGAAGAAGTCCATTACCCCATACAGCTTCCTGGTCAGTACACTGTTAAACTGTAATATCGCCCACTTGAGTCATAGGGAAACATGGACATTACCTTGAACATCAGTTGTCCTGTTAGTTATAACTGACAGCAACTTATATATACTGCAACTGACAGCAACTGATTTATTTCAGTTCTGACAAAATCGTGTAAGAAATGGAAGGAATTGTTGTAAGAAAAAAAATGGTGAGCTTCTGAGGAAAGGAAAGTGCAGGAAACAGGAAGTGCAGCACGGCTTCAGAAACGTCACTGTTAAAGAAAACCTGTAACAAAAAAAAGTTCCCTTGGGGGGTACTCACCTCGGGTGGGGGAAGCCTCCGGATCCTATTGAGGCTTTCCCTGCCCTCCTGTGTCCCACGGCGGTCTCGCTGTGCCCCTCCGGGCAGCAGGGATGTAAATATTTACCTCCCCGGCTCCAGCACAGGCGCAGTATAGGCTCTCCGCCCGGAGATAGACGGAAATAGCCGATCGCTGTCGGTCCGCTCTACTGCGCAGGCGCAAGTCTCCTGTGCCTGCATAGTAGAGCAGACCCTACAGAGATCGGCTATTTCCGTCTATCTCCGTGCTGAGAGCTGCAACAGCGCCCCCGCTGGAGCCCGGGAAGGTAAATATATCAAGCATTGTCAGGCTTGTTGAGCCAGGATTGCGGGACGCTTTGGGGAGCCAGCGCTGGATTGCCTGCAGCTACAGGGGAGGGGGAAGCCTCATTGGGACCCTGAGACTTCCCCCTCCCAAGGTGAGTACCCCCCAGGGGAATCTCTTTAATGCTGTACTAAAGCTAATAAAAGAGCTTAATACTTTACCTGAATGGTGCTGGCTTCCTGATTCTACCGAGTAGAAAAGGAGGACAGAGTCATTTGAGTACTAAGTTGTCCGGCCCTGCTATAAATTGTTAAAGCTGCAGAGCACTGAATTGTAAAAAAATAGGCTGGTCACTAAGGGGGTGTAAGCGTGTGGTCCTCAAGTGGTTAATGCAATGTTCTATGCAAGACAATGATATGGCCTATCGATCGTCCGCTGCTCCTGCCCCACCTCCAATCTACCTAAAGGAAACCTAAAGTAAAAACAAAATGGCCAATTAACTTAACTGGGCCCATGAAGTCTTCCTGGTTTCTCGCTGTCATCCCACACTGCTGAGTTCCTTCGGCGTCCCTCCTTAACTCTGGATGCGCAGCCCCATGCCGTGCGCCTCCTCCAACGCGCTCCCATGGCTGGAAGTGCTTTGTGCTTATGTAGTAAACAAAAATTGCTACCACGCATGCGCAGAATGCTCCCAGCTCCAGGAGCGCGACAGAGGATGCGCACGGCATGCGCAGTGGCTGGCCGACTCTTCTGTCGGCCGAATTACAGAGGGGGGCATTGGAGGAACGACTGAGCCTTGGATGCCAGAGAGGACCAGGAAGACTTCAGGGGGCTGGAGGAAGCCCCAGGTAAGTTAAGGGTCAATTTTTCTTTTTTTTACTTCAGGTTAGCCCTGTCCCTCTTTCCTCCTCATTTGTCCCTCTTTCTATATAAATATATGTATTTCTCTACTAAGAAATGTGTTTGATTGACTCTAAACTTTATTCCCATCCTTTAAATTGATATATTACTAATTTTTAAAATGTTAGTATGATGGAAAATGAACCAGGATAGAAAGGACAAGTGTGGTTTGAATTATAAAACAACATATTTTCTTATGAAATCTTTATGGTATGCGTGACTAGGGGTGAGACGGGGCATGATGAGGGGTGTGGCAGGGGTGTGGCTTAAGTATCCTTCTTTCTCATCTCAAAAAGTTGGGACGTATGTTCATCTGAGGGCCCTATGAACATTTTGCTATAGGGCCCCATGGTCTCTAGCTACGGCACTGTTGAGAATATAATTTGACAATCTATCACACATCCTAAAACGCTGCACTTGGCAACCAGAGCCGGTGTGGTGACATTTTTTGCAACTTTATCAGATTTTGCAACCAGTTGCACTTATTTATAGCTATAGCTATCAGAAAGTGCAACCTAACCATTGACTTCAACCTATCTGTATCAGAAAATGCAACCCAACCAAACCCTATTCTCACACAGAACCCTCCCCTCTTGCTCAACTAATAACCCCCCCTGGAGGGAACAATCCCCCCTCTTGCTTAACTAATAACCCCCCCAGGGAACAATCCCCCCTCTTGCTCAACTAATAACACCCCTGGAGGGAACAATTCCCCCTCTTGCTCAACTAATAACCCCCCCTGGAGGGAACAATCCCCCTTCTAGCTCAATGGGATCTGTGGTTGCAAAAAATTACAGGCGTGTTAACAGAGAGGAGCCACGCCTACACAGTCATACACTGTCCTCTATGGCAAGTTGCAAAATATGATGGGTAGCAAAATTTTTTACTACATCGGCTGCCGGGAAGTACATGCAGTGATTGCCGCAAGTGCTGGACTCTTGCAACTGGCTGCACGCGCCCTGCATATTAACAGGAGCGGCTGACAAATGGTTAAGTGTTCTGCTGTCAGCCTCTCGTCTGAGAGAGCCCTGAGAGGGAGGGTTTGATATGTGTCCCTTGACAGTGTTAGAGGCATTCATAGCATTGTACAGCTCTGAGGCACACGAACAGTTAACTTCTACCATTTTCCGCATCACTGTTCCCCTTATAGTTCAGCGCGTGGGCGTTTGTCCTTGAGCCAAACATCTGGCAAAAGTAAACAACCTCAGAACAAGTGTATTGACAGGGGACTCGGCCATACGCTAATAGTCAATGTAAATTCTGCTATCTAAACATTGGACACTTGTCAGGTGGCACTTTGGGAAGATCCGCTGTGAAGACACCTTGTGCAGTCAATGGAGAGAGCAGGGGGAGATGCACAGACAGTAACAAGCTGCAGGAACACTTTAAAGTTCCTGCAGCTAAAATGACATTAGTTGAGGCAATACAACGTCCTGGCGGGTCACAGATGGGGAGGGCAGTAACATCAGGGGACACCTGAAGGCAAGGTCGGATTTCAGGCAAGGCCACAACGGCCATAGCCAAGGGTACCAGGAAGCAAGGGGCAGGCAGTGGGCTGACACACGTATTCAGTCAAGCTGCCAAACATGTGAACTGTTGCAGTCAGGCAAGTGTCTGGGACTTGGGGATGGAAGGGGCAGCGAAGGGGGGGGGGGGGGGCAGCTTACTGTCTGTAACCTGAGCCATCACTCACCGCCACCGCCAGCTGAACTTCAAGTCCAACCCAACTCCAACATATCAGAGCTGTGGAGGGGTGAGAGAGGTCTTAAGATCAAACTATACCTGACTCGGTAATGGCCGGGGAGGTCACGCAGAGCCACTTGGGTTGACTGATAGGTCAGAGAAACCCGACGGCGCAAAGAGAGGGACCTCCCTGAAGAACAATAACAAATTGGATTGTAGCTGCAGCAGGGCAGGAGAGAAGAGAGACAAGGAGGTATGCATATCGTCTGTGCTATGTACAGTCATTTCAAATAAGCAGGTGTCCATCCCAAATAATAAGGTGTCCACTACCGATTTTACCAAACGATCAACCTTCCAATCTAACAATTGTGATTGGAAGGAAACAATCCGAAAGCATGGATTGGGCCCATAAATGGAAACTTTATAACCAATCTGATCATTTTAGATGTAATCGATACGCAAAGCAAATTGATAAAACAATTGACAAATTGATTGTTTGTAATCGATTGGCACCATCAACACTGTCCAGTCTGATCAATTGGAAGGATGATTGTTCAGTAAAAGGTCACCATTAATGGGAACCTTTAAATACATTGATTACTGGCATCTATAAAAGTGAGTGTGGGTGGGGGTGGGTTCCTGTCGGGTGGCTGGTGATAGTGGCCTTGGGCGGTAAAAGCTATAAATCCGGCCGTCTGTAGTTTCTCTGGCAAAAATAGTTAGGATTGGCTGCTTTGGCTGATAACTTCATTCATATGACCCTGCGATGCCTAGTGCCCCATACGCGCACACTCATCGCCGCCCCTCGCCGCGTGACGTACTCCTTGCTGGACAGGAAGTACGTCACTGGGATTCCTGAGTTTCCCGTTGTACTCATGTCGTTCCGTGCATGCGAATCACACCGCCACCGCCAACTAGTTAAAAATTTCTGTGTTGCCAAATTACATTCAATTAAAGTGGACCCAAATTAAAAATACAAGATTTCAGGGATAAAATCTATTTTCTAAATTATAATAATAAATAGCAGCCTTTTTTCAGCTGCATGATGACAAATATAAAATATTTTACATTTATTGGAGAAACTCCTCCCTTCCTTTCAAATTTTTTCAGCTTTTTCCGGCAAACTGGTGGAGTAGATGGTGTCTGGCAATGGAGGAATTGCTAATGGCTGCCCCCAGTATAACCCTAGCTATGAAAAGAGAAGGGTGAAAAGCATGCACTGAAATGATCATAGGTTTGAAGGAGTGTTTATTTATCTTTGTATTTGTCTGGTTTGAGTGGTGCAACTAAATATCTTTAATTAAAAAAATGTTTGGTTTGGGTCCGCTTTAAGTCGCTGCAAAGGTCCAACAGTAACGCACTGTTGACTTTGCGGTGGGTAGGCGGTCGATCTGGAACTTCCGGTGCAACAGGAGGCAACGCGGTAAATGTGTTAGGCCCCATTGCCTTGCATTGTCGTTGCGCAACAGGAGGCGGAGCGGTAAATGTGTTAGGCCCCATTGCCTTGCATTGTCGTTGCGCAACAGGAGGCGGAGCGGTAAATGTGTTAGGCCCCATTGCCTTGCATTGTCGTTGCGCAACAGGAGGCGGAGCGGTAAATGTGTTAGACCCCATTGCCTTGTATTGTCGTTGCACAACAGGAGGTGGCGTGCTAAGTGTGCTAGGCCCCATTGCCTTGCATTGTCGTTGCGCAACAGGAGGTGGAGCGGTAAATGTGTTAGGCCCCATTGCCTTGCATTGTCGTTGCGCAACAGGAGGCGGAGCGGTAAATGTGTTAGGCCCCATTGCCTTGCATTGTCGTTGCGCAACAGGAGGCGGAGCGGTAAATGTGTTAGGCCCCATTGCCTTGCATTGTCGTTACGATACCCTGCGTTAAAATAAGGTGACGCAACCCACACTTGCAAGGCAAGTGTAAAAGGGGCCTAAAACTATTTTATTCTCATCTCTTTCCGGATATACGTCTATAAGTGTTTTATAGCTGAATACGCTGCCGTCTGGCCCGGGTGATGCATTTGATAACTTTTGGTGGAATCGGATATCATATAGCGATAGCAGAAATCCGGCAGCCGCAGGCCATTTTCGTCCTTGTTCTCAGCGATCGCGATGTAAGATTATATTGTAGAAACTGTTCGCAGCTGAACAACAACAAAAAAAAAAAAACAATTTCTGTTACTTTTTATTTTGTCTGCAAAGTTTTGCCGTGAGCAGAATATTTATACTTCTATGAAAACACAGTTTTGTGCCGCATCATTTTACGCCGACCCTCAATTTCAGCTCGACCTGGCGCCCGCGGGGCTGAACAGGCAAACTTTGTACGCGGAAAGCGGGAGCTCCCAAGTGGATTGTGGGAATGAAACCTCACCAGATACAAGGCTCTCCTCTTCGCTCGCTTCCTGTCTCTCACAGCCAACTATATTTGGAGTTGACGAGTCAGAGGGGAGCCATTTTGTGCCGCGCATAAAGCGATGTTCTAGGCAAACAGTTCTTGTGGGGAGCGGGTGAGTGACACACGAGCGGCATAAACATACCAGGTGCAGCTTATATCTCCTTGTTTTATTTTTATTATAAAGACGTTATGGGGGAGATACATTTATTTTACAGGCTAATTTGTACCATGTTGCACTGCACAGAAAGGTAATGAAACCGCCTGTGGTGTCCTTTAAAAATAGATACAATATGAATTATATTCAAGTGTGAAAGGTTATAGGCGAGTTTAGATATAAATAAAAAACTTTAAAGGAGACCTGAAGTCAATGGTAAAATAAAAAGATTAGCCACTTACCTAAGTAGAAGAAAGGCTCTAGGTCCTATTGAGCTTTCCCGCTCCTCTCACAGGTCTCTCACTAGAGTTGTGTCGAACCTCCGATTTTAGGATCGCGAACCTCGAATGCGAACTTCCGCAAAAGTTCATGTTCGCACGAACTTTGCGAACCACAATAGACTTCAATGGGCAGGCAAACTTCCAAAACTACAAACACTGTTTCTGGCCACAAAAGTGATGGAAAAGATGTTTCAAGGGGTCTAACACCTGAAGGGGGTCAATGACTACAAGAGGGAATTTTTTTTCCAAAAAGACCTTATACTTTTTGAGAAAATCTATTTTAAAGATCTTGTACTGAGCGTGGAAAATGTTCCAACCGCCGCTGACTTTAACGGTTAATAGCAATGCTCCCTTAAATGCCAGAAACACCACATTTGCATGGGAATGTTAAGAAGAACAGTGGGAACAATAGAAAATAAAAAAATTTCAAACAGAATTTTAAAAGTTTAAAGGAAAAAACGTATACATTTAAATGCCGGTCAATGACAGATCGTGGGGAAACAATTCCCGCCGACTTTAGCAGTTAATAGCAAAGGCCCCTTACATCCTAGCGACACCAAATTTGCAGGATATGTTAAAAAGATAGTGGGAATCAATATTTAAAAAAAATAAATTTTTTTGTTCTGTTCAGAGTGTGGGAAATTTCCCCCAAAAATGATGTGGGGTCCCCCTTACCGAGCTCTCTGTAACCCCTTGTCCCCCATGCAGGCTGGGATAGCCAGAATGCGGAGCTCCGGCAGCATGGGGCTTTGCACCCTGAGCTATACCAGCCTGCATGGTCCACGATATGGGGGGCTCCGGGGGAGAGGGGCGGCCAAGCCTCCCCCTCTTCCCCCGAGCCCTTGTCCAATCCATGGACAAGGGGCTCTTCCCTCCCTCCGGTGCCCTAGGAGGAGGTGGGGGCAATGACTCCCTGGGGGAAGGGTTCATGGTGGCCGCTGGTAGTCCCCTTTAAGTAGGGGACCCCAGATGCCCACCCCCCTCCCAGGAGAAATGAGTATAGGGGTACAGAGTATCCCTTTCCCATTTCCACAAAGGGTTAAATGAAATAAAAACGAAAAAAGTCTTTTAATGTTCTTAATTAACCAGAAATACTTACCTGTACATTTAAAAAAAAAGTTCCCACCCCAATATCCTCGGAAATGTCCCACGCCTATATCCTCTCCTCCGCCGACCCCCACACAGCTATACTAATTAGTATAGCAGAGAATGCATCCTACGCATAGCTGCCGGCTCCCGCTGTCTTCCCCGCCTCCTGACCTCTCACCCTCACCTAGTATGGCACCTGGTGCACCCATGGGTGCACCGGGTGCCAGCCTAGGTGAGAGTGACAGATGATGGCAGATGGGGAGAGACAGCGGGATCCAGCAGCTATGCATCCGCACAGGACACATTCTAAGCTATACTAACCGGTTCATGAATGATCCAGTTCTTTTTAATGAATTGAATCGAATGAATCGGTTCAGAGCCGATCAATTCAATCCATTAAAAAGAACCGGATAATTCATGAACCGGTTAGTATAGCTTAGAATGCGTCCTGTGTGGATGCATAGCTGCCGGCTCCCGCTGTTTCTCCCCACCTGCCATCACCTGTCACCCTCATCTAGGCTGGCACCCGGTGCACCCGTGGGTGCACCAGGTGCCATGCTAGGTGAGAGGTGAAGAGGCGGGGAGGACAGCGGGAGCCAGCAGCCATGCGTCCTGTGTGGACGCATTGTCTGCTATGTGGGGGGGGGGAGATCTTCAATCAACTTCATTGAAGATCGCAAGATGAAAGGATATTGGCATGGGACATTTCCGAGGATATTAGCGTGGGAACTTTTTAAAAAAGCTACAGGTAAGTATTTATGGTTAATGAAGAACATTAAAGGACTTTTTTCGTCGTTTCCTTTCTGGAAATGGGTAAGGGGTACCCCTATACTCATTTCTCCTGGGAGGGGGGTTGGCATCTGGGGGTCCCCTTCTTAAAGGGCTATCCCAGCCTGCATGGGGGAAAAGGGGTTACAGAGAGCTCAGTAGGAGGGACCCCATGTCATTTTTTGGGGGGACAACAGCAAATTTGCAGGATATGTTAAAAAGATAGTGGAATCATTATAGCCGAGACATTATAGCAGAGCCAGAAGGGGGCAGGCTTGGGCTTGAAAAGACATCAGAGAAGACAGACTCAGCTATAATGATTCCTGAGCAAAGCCAGACTGAATGCTCAGTCGGGGATTTTATCAGGGCTGATAACAAGCAGGCTGAACAGTGAAGAATGAAACAGAGAGCAGGGTAGGTGTTTTCTCTAATGTTCCCACTGAAGTATATGGTAAAATATATGAGGCATTAGGGTGCTTCGTCTCTGGTTCACTTTAAGTGTCCCTCTCATCTCAAAAAGTTGGGATGAATAGATTGGCCAAAACCTTGTGAGTTGACTCTGCATTCTCTGACTGGTTCAATGCTCCCAAGTTCTGTGGGCTAAAATTACCGAGTTGCAGTAATGCAGTATTTCCGCAGAAATCCGATTTCTGGGCAGAAATGCTGATTTTAATTGGAAATTGTAACGATCGGTGTAACATAGAGAGGGTCTGATTACCGGTGAACTGCAGTATCACCGAGAATACAGAATATACCCGATTATTGATGATCTGCAGTATCACCGATAATCAGATATATCTACTAACCTCTGGACACCTGAGATAACAAGTGAGTGTTAGATGCAACAGCAATACCTTGAGTACTGCACAGAAGTATGTTCCTTCCGTTGGCCTAGACTCTCCCGGGGGAGGAGCTAGGCTGAGAGTAGGAAGGACAGAGTGTGAGTGACACCAGAGAGAGGGTGTCACTAACAGGTCTGGGAACTGCCTCTAACAGTAAGGCCAGTTCTCGAGTTCGGGCAAGCCAAGTCGTTAACACACAGACAGATGAGGTACAGATTCCGGAGACAGATACGGAATCCGATGAACTGGCAGGGTTTGGCAACGGAGTATCAGAATAGCGGGGTACAGAATCAGGAGGCAGATACAGAGTCCAGGAACGAGCAGAGTTTGGCAACAGGATATCAGAAATAGCAAGGTACAGGATCAGAGTTCAGAGGAATAGTCAGGCAGGCAGAAGGTCATAACAAATAATACAATTCAATATTCCTAATGCTAAGGTGTAAGTTCCTTGATCATCAACACCTTTGGAAACTATGCTAGGACACAGATACAGACAAGGCCTGAGTGCTACCACGTAGTGATCGCAACGCCAGACACCAGAGAAATGACCAGCACCCAGTATATATACTATAGCGCTCTCCAGCGCCACCCCCAAGTGCTGGACCAATGAAAGGTGTTGAAAATGTAAGCTGACCAGCTTGGTCAGCTGACTCTTCTCTGGTTGTCATATAAGCTCTGCCTCTCAGCGCGCGCGTCCTTCTGAACCTGTGTGGACTAGCAGTCCCAGCCACACCAGACATGTTTTGCAATGTATCCGCTGATTCGGGCGCGGGGGCCGCCGCACTGCTCTCCAAGCAAGCGGCGGCTTCCCCGCGTCCAACGACAATGTCAGTAGTAATGCTATGTGCGCAATCCGCCGCATCCAACGCGGACTCCACCGCTCTGCCCATGCGGCATGCGGCGGTTTCTTCGCGTTGTGCCGCCATGTTGGACGCGGAAACAGCCGCCTTACTCTGAGCACTTGCGGCGGCTTTTCCGCGTTTCCTCACAGAAATGCGGAATTTAATTTCCATGAAATCCCAATGAGCATTCACACACAGGAGTTTTAAGACCTCTAATTAGTTATGAGTCAGTTTAAATCTTACCCTCCTCCCCACCGGCATGTATCTGGGATTAATAAAAGAAAACATGTCTGCTTTTAATAGATTTTCATTAGATACAATAATTACATCAAATCTAATGTTTAATCTATCAAGAATAATATATTTTTCTCCACTTCTCATACTGGTAAAATAGCTAACAGTGAGATGGTCCCTCTAGACTCGTCCAAGCACACACACATGTTCAATCACTTACACTGTCTTCAATAGAAATCCCATTTCTCATCCTTGGAGGAATGAGTTTTGCACTATAAATGCCACGCGATGCGCAGCACAGATAGGACAATAGAAGTCAGATCAATAGCGCTCCGTTATTATGGGAAGGTGCTCATCGAGGCCACGCCGAAATCAACAGCACAATCTATGTATTATTATTCTAATTTATTCATAAAGTGTCGACATATTTCACAGCAACGACCTTTCCGCCTCGACAGATCCCATCCAGGCGGCGAGGCGGACTTCCTACCCAGAATCCTCCAGCCCAGTTCACAGGCAGCTGCGGAGGCCTCCGTGTGCCTAGGACGTTATAAAATATTTCTTGTTATAGAGGATAATAAGACTATTGCGAGTCAGTTGGCGCTCCAGGGTCAGCCAGGCGGGAGCGGCTCCTTCCAGATGTGATTATCACAAATCCGGCAGCTCGGCCTCGGCGCATGGAGGGGGGCTGCGCAGAACGCCACGGG
The DNA here is from genome assembly GCF_040937935.1 of Hyperolius riggenbachi. Classification (NCBI taxonomy): domain Eukaryota; kingdom Metazoa; phylum Chordata; class Amphibia; order Anura; family Hyperoliidae; genus Hyperolius; species Hyperolius riggenbachi. The sequence goes on from NC_090656.1 coordinate 211,721,488, forward strand.
GGTGTCGCTGATCTTATCCCACGTCCGCGTCTCAGGCCTTCCTGTCCTGTGTTTAATTATGAAGGGGAACGGTGGTAAGTAGCGACAGATCCTATCAGCATTCAGCTTCTGTACCGCGGCGAAAATCTGCTGCTGATATCGAAACGCCAATTAGTAATAACAAGACTGCCCGTCTCCATTAAATCTACCTCCGTTCCTGGGTTTTTTATCGTCTCATGATTTACTTTAAAGCGTAACTTGGTGCTAGGCTGGAATAGTTGTCTATTATTATAACAAATTATTTCTATAGGGCAGGGAGTGCACTTGACGGAATCGCAGACGCATATGGGAAACCGTGCACCACCGCACTGGTAATACAAGTAATTGGCGGCAGCCTCAGTTCTGGTAGTGATAGCGTCCGTTATACCGCATACACGGTAATTTACTGCATTCGGTTAATGCAGTTTGCAATTCTGGTCATAAAATGTGCGGTGTTTTGCAATATTTTTTCTGAAAATTGGAATTCTCATGGAAATTGGGGGCGTATTAGCAAATCATTTTTGAATTTCCTAAATTCTAAATACTATTCAGGCTGTGTAACAGAGAAAAACAGAAGAAATAAAACTATATACTTTACACAGGTTGCTACATAACCAAATACACCTCCCCCCCAAAAAACAAAAACACCTTCCAAAGACTATCTCTAAACTATTATTATTTACCACATGCTGCATTTACTGTATTTTCTGCACTTTTGCCGCAGTTTCAGAAAATTACAAAAGAATGGACTCAAGCCAAAAAAATCTAAATTGACCCCCCCCCCCCCCCCCCCCCTCCAAAAAAAAAAAAAGAGAGAGAAGAAAAGAAAATACTGATTGTGGTATTTTGGTGTTTTCCCAACCAAAAAATAAAACTGCACACAGCTGCCAGTTTTCACATTGTTTTCACTGAAAAAAAAAAAATCGGGCAACCTTCTGCTTTTTTCTACAGATTGTACGCTTTAGTGATTCTACTGTATTTCGCTACACAACATAAATCACAAATGACGATGAAAAATCGTACTCTGAGAACGCAAATGAAAACGAGATCACAGAGTGCTGAAAAAAAAAAAAAAACATCCACAATATCAAAATGACAGGTGTGATCCCAGCCTTATTATGCGTGGACTGTTTAAAAATGATTTGATCTGATCGCCTCCTCCTACACAAGGTGTATACTTTGATTATTATTATTTTTGCCGTCTCCCAGGGCCGCTCTAAACCTCTGCTGGTCGTCCTGGTGCAGTCGCACTCTCTTGTGCATGCGTGACTGGACACGTTTACCAGAACGGCGGAGGATCAGAGGGGGAGCCCACAGCCTGAAGAGGGCTGGAGGAAGGTAAGTATAAATTCTTTGCTTTTATTTGTCTCATGTACGCTTTAGGGTGCGCAGTAGGCCCCTTTTACACTTCGGCTGTTACATTGTGTTGCATCACACAAAAAACACAGTATCCCGTTGCAGTAAGTACAGATATTTTACTATCGGGATTACTGGGCGCCCAAATTTCTGAGCACCTTTTTTTCATGTACACGTACTTGTAAAAGGCTATTAAACCACATACACAAAACCTGTATAAAGCTATGGCCTAAACTCAGGCATGGTCCGCCCATGATGCCAAGTGAGCCAACTTCCTCGGGCGGCAGAAGTCTGGGGGCAGCACCAGGCAGAAAACGGAAGTGAAGAGAGTGCCTGGCCAACCTATACTGGGGCAACTGTACCTAGCTACCAATACTGGGGGCACCTATCACTGGCTACCTACCTATACTGAAGGTGTTTTTTGGGGGTGCTAACCGCAGCTATAACGTGCGGTGCAAATTGCCGGGTGCTGTGCGATCATTCCAATTGGGGGGGAGGGTTAACGCATCCTCAGGGCCGGAGCTACCATAGGAAAAAATAGGCAATTGCCCCAGGGCCCCAGAGCCTGTAGGGACCCCCAAATTGTCCCTCCCCCATCTGAACTGTTGCTCCCCAGGGACACTGCAGAGTCTGTTAAGTTGGGGGATGATTGGGGGAGGGTCAGCAGCTAGCTGGCTGCAACAAAGGGCCTCTGATGACGCTTTTTGGTCAGGGTGGTGTCTGTTGGGGGGCCCCCAGGCTAATCTTGCCCTAGGGCCCCATTGTTACTTGAACCGGCCCTGCGCATCCTTACAAGTTTGCCTCAGGCAGGAAAAAGTCTAGAACTGGAACTATTGTTTTAAAAAAAAAGAAGAAGAAATCAGTGGTGATTAAATAATGTGTGAATTTTCCATAATGATGAAAGGATTAGTGAGGAAGAGCAGAGATCGTCCCATCATCTATAACATGTCTGGAAATGAGAGAAGTCAATAACTCGGCAATAAAGGCCAGCAGAGGCGTCGCGGGTGACACTGACTGATTAAGGCGTCCAGTAAATGATCGGCCAGAGAGCGGTGATGATGAGTTAGCGGTCATTCGCTGCCATGCCCCAGAAAGTGATCATCAGACCCGCGTCTCACCTACAGACTCCTCTGACTATGGGCGAGTGATGGGGGGAGGGGCGGAGGGGGGCGGCGCAGTCTGCGTCCGTCCATCCATTACCGCCTGATGACTCTTCCATCGCCTTTCTCTGAATAAAGATTTATAGCCTGTATTGCAGCATCCGTCTTCGGGGTATTCACACTGTACAACGTAATAGATCTCTGAGATGTAATTATGAAAATGACCCAATTGCGAAAATGTATCTAATTAACTTGTAACGAGAACGAACGCTTTACTGAACAAACAAGTGAGGATGGATGGATTACAGCCAGCGGTTACAAGTCACTGCCTCGTCCGCTGATGGTCAGAGGTGTGGTCCTTTTTTTACCAAAAATAAAACAACAGAAATGTTATAAATGTTATAGCAATTTTTTGTATTTAAAGGACACCTGAAGTGAGAGTGATATGGAGGCTGCCATATTCATTTCCTTTTAACCACTTAACGACCGCCTAACGCCGATAGGCGTCGGCAGGTCGCAGTGGTGTTTCCATGGAAACGGCCGCTCGTTCTTTCATGTCAGTTCACGGAGGGTGTCTCCGTGAACAGCCTGCGAGCCTCCGATCGCGGCTCGCAGGCGAAATGTAAACACGCAGGGAAGAAATCCCCAGTGTTTATGTTGCACGTCGCTGCTGTTGCAGCAGCGCCGTAAAGGAGATCGTCGATCCCCGGCCTCTGACAATAGGAGAGGGAGGGAAGGAGAGGGAGGGGGGAATAGCGCTGCGGAGGGGGGCTTTGAGGAGCCCCCCCGCTAGGCACACGTGAGCGGCGGCGATCAGAACCCCCCCAGCAGGACATCCCCCTAGTGGGGAAAGAAGTGGGGAAGTCTGATCGCCCTGCCTCAAACCTGATCTGTGCTGTGGGCTAAAGAGCCCACGCAGCACAGATCAACCAAAACACCCCTGGTCCTTAAACAATACCAGTTGCCTGGCAGTCCTGCTGATCTTTCATGTATCAGAAGTGCCTGAATCACACAAATGAAACAAGCATGCAGCTAATCCAGTCAAACTTAAAAGACCACTATCACGAAAAATGGAAAATACATGTGAACACACACAAATGAGTAGTGTTTCTTCCAAAGTAAAATGAGCTTTAAATTACTTTTCTCCTTTAAATTACTTTTCTCCTATGTTGCTGTCACTTACAGTAGGTAGTAAAGTTCTGACAGAACTGATAGGTGTAGGACTAGCCCATCTCCTCATGGGGGATTCTTAAAGGCAGGGAACACACTAAGCAGAAACGCTAGCGTTGCAGAAAATACAGTGTTTATGCACGTAACGTTAGTCAATGGGCAGCCTCAAAAACGCATGTGTATGCGTTTTGACATTTTTTAAAACGCTGCTTTTGTTGCATATTTTTTTAAAAACGCATAAAAAAACGCGCATAATGAAAGTCAATGGTGATGCAATGTAGTGCGTTTTGTATTATTATTATTTTCATGCGTTTTTATATGTGTTTCTGAAAAAAAATATGTTTTCTGATGGATTTCCGCTTCCTAGTAAAAACGCAATAGAAAAACGCATATGCATTTTGTATATGCGAACCGCAAACTCATTAAAACGCACGCAAAAGGCAAAAAAAGCATGTGCAGGAACAAAAGACGCAAACTCATAGATAATACATGGAAAACGCAATGTAAACGCGCAAACGCATATGCATTAAAACGCAACGTTTTCCGCCCCCTCCGCCCATGTGTGGGAGGTCCACGCATGCGCAGAAGACCCTGACTGGCACGACTGAGCCTGTTGCCGGGGCTGATTGCAGCTGAATGGCAGACCGCGGGAGGACAGCAGGTATTTATGGGGCTGGAGGAAGCCCTGGGTACAGCTCTGGTTTGGCAGTTCCTCTGTACAACTGCCAAAAAAGTGTGCAGCGAGCAGGGGGGCTGGTCAGCATCTTTGTATAAAGTAGAGTGACCAGACGTCCCGGATTGCTCGGGACACGTCCCGGATTCGGGGTCCGCTGTCCCAGGCTTAATGAGGTCCCGGGAAACGTCCCGCTTTGAGCAGCGGGACGTCCCGGCCTCGGGACTCTGGCCACTCTCTCCTCAATGAACTGGCAGCGGCGTCTATAGACGCCGTGCCAGTTCATTGCCCGCAGCCCCGCTCCAGCCTCCTCTTCCGGTGTCTGTTTCCGACACCAGCAGGCGAGCAGGGCTACGGCGGAGCCCTGTACTGGAGACCTATTTGTGTCACTAGTACAGGGCTTCGGGCGCCATCTTGCCGTAGCCCTGTCAGCGCGGGAGACCAGAGCAGGAGGAACAAGACGGTCCCGGGACGGAGCAGCGCGCCAGAGGCCGGACACTTCTGCCAGGTGAGTAAATGCTTTCTTTTCCAGGTGAAATGTTTGCCCGCATTGTTTCTTTTCTGGTGAAATGTTTGCCTGCATTGTTTCTTTTCCAGGTGAAATGTTTGCCCGCATTGTTTCTTTTCCAGGTGAAATGTTTGCCTGCATTGTTTCTTTTCCAGGTGAAATGTTTGCCCGCATTGTTTCTTTTCTGGTGAAATGTTATTGTTTGCCCGCATTGTTTCTTTTCCGGTGAATTGTTTGCCCGCATTGTTTCTTTTCTGGTGAAATGTTATTGTTTGCCCGCATTGTTTCTTTTCTGGCGAAATGTTTGCCTGCAGTGCGTTTCTTTTCTGGCGAAATGTTTGCCCGCAGTGCGTTTCTTTTCTGGCGAAATGTTTGCCCGCATTGCGTTTCTTTTCTGGTGAAATGTTTGGCCGCAGTGCGTTTCTTTTCTGGTGAAATGTTTGCCCGCAGTGCGTTTCTTTTCTGGCGAAATGTTTACCCGCATTGCGTTTCTTTTCTGGCGAAATGTTTGCCCGCAGTGCGTTTCTTTTCTGGCGAAATGTTTGCCCGCATTGCGTTTCTTTTCTGGTGAAATGTTTGGCCGCAGTGCGTTTCTTTTCTGGCGAAATGTTTGCCCGCAGTGCGTTTCTTTTCTGGCGAAATGTTTGCCCGCAGTGCGTTTCTTTTCTGGCGAAATGTTTGCCCGCATTGCGTTTCTTTTCTGGTGAAATGTTTGGCCGCAGTGCGTTTCTTTTCTGGTGAAATGTTTGCCCGCAGTGCGTTTCTTTTCTGGCGAAATGTTTACCCGCATTGCGTTTCTTTTCTGGCGAAATGTTTGCCCGCAGTGCGTTTCTTTTCTGGCGAAATGTTTGCCCGCATTGCGTTTCTTTTCTGGTGAAATGTTTGGCCGCAGTGCGTTTCTTTTCTGGTGAAATGTTTGGCCGCAGTGCGTTTCTTTTCTGGTGAAATGTTTGCCCGCAGTGCGTTTCTTTTCTGGTGAAATGTTTGGCCGCAGTGCGTTTCTTTTCTGGTGAAATGTTTGCCCGCAGTGCGTTTCTTTTCTGGTGAAATGTTTGCCCGCAGTGCGTTTTCTTTTCTGGTGAAATGTTTGCCCGCATGGCGTTTCTTTTCTGGTGAAATGTTTGGCCGCAGTGCGTTTCTTTTCTGGTGAAATGTTTGGCCGCAGTGCGTTTCTTTTCTGGTGAAATGTTTGCCCGCAGTGCGTTTCTTTTCTGGTGAAATGTTTGCCCGCATTGCGTTTCTTTTCTGGTGAAATGTTTGCCCGCATTGCGTTTATTTTGTACTGACATGTTTGCCCGCATTGCATTTACTTTATACTGACATATTGCCTATTGCGTTTATTTTCTGGTGTCCGGGGTAACTGTTACTGCATTTATTATTTAATGGTCATAGATGGCTATGTTTGCTGCTTTGTGGTTACGGTATACTATTAGCATCACACAGTTTCTGCACACCCATGATACAAAGTCTCATTTGTCCACATCATGGCGTAAACACTGCTTTCTTATGCCTCGCTTGTTACATAATTACGTTAGCTCCGCCCATACAATGTCATGGCCACGCCCATTTTTTCGGCGCGGCCCCCCTCCCCCAGTCTTCGCCGCTGCACGCTCCTCACTCCTTCCCACTTTTCGCCGCGGCGCCGCCCCCCCCCCCCGCCCTCCCCGTCCCAGGTTGGACCCACAAAAATATGGTCACTCTATATAAAGACCTGTTTCCTGCATCGCATCCCACCACGGGTACTTCCGTTTGCTGTTCAAACAACCATAAGTGGCAGCATGCAGCTTCCTGTTAGCGGCCATTATGAATCGAATGTGTGCTGCAGAGATCTGCTACATGCTATCCATAATTGTGCTGCATCGCGTTGGGAAATTTGCATCAGTGGAAACAGTTCCGTTGATTTACATTAGAGGCGGTTTAATTGCGATGCGATTATACCACACTGCGTGTAGTGGGAATGGGCCCTAAATCATTTTCAGGGAGTGTCCTATTAAACAATAAAGGCCATGCTGAAAATCCCCCATGAGATAATGACCTAGTCCAAAACCAGTCAGATTTTTTTGCTAGCTACTGTGACAGCAACATAGGATAAATCTATGGCTTATTTTACTCTGGAAGGAATGAACTCAGGGTCGGACTGGGCCACAGTAGTACAGTTTTTTCCCTCGGTGGCCCCCCCCCCCCCCCCTCCTAGGGTTGCCAGGTCGGCTGATGGAGAAAACCGGACAGGGGGTGGAGTTAGGGGCGGAGTCAGAAGCGCACTTTTATGTAGAGTGGGGCTAAGCAATGGGCTTTTTAAAAAATGTTTTTTACAGTATTTATATCGCACTGACATCTTCTGCAGCACATTACAGAGTACATAGCCATGTCACTAACTGTCCTCACCAGTACATGCACATAAGAGACCACTTTTCACCAGTAAATGCACATAATAAGAGACCGCTTTTCACCAGTAAATGCACATAATAAGAGACAGCTTTTCACCACTAAATGCACATAAGAAACATCTTTTCACCACTAAATGCACATAAGAGACAGCTTTTCACCACTAAATGCACATAAGAGACATCTTTTCACCACTAAATGCACATAAGAGACATCTTTTCACCACTAAATGCACATAAGAGACATCTTTTCACCACTAAATGCACATAAGAGACAGCTTTGCACCAGTAAATGCACATAAGAGACAGCTTTTCACCAGTAAATGCACATAAGAGACAGCTTTTCACCAGTAAATGCACATAAGAGACAGCTTTTCACCAGTAAATGCACATAATAAGAGACAGCTTTTCACCAGTAACTGCACATAATGACAAACAGCCAGTTGTCCCCAGTATATGTAGCCAGGGATATATGTGCCCAGTATATGTAGCCAGAGGTATATGTCCCCAGTATATGTAGGCAGGGGAATATGTCCCCAGTATATATAGACAGCGGTATATGGGCTCAGTATATGTAGCCAGGGTGTATATGGGCCCAGTATATGTAGCCAGGGTGTATATGGGCCCAGTATATGTAGCCAGGGTGTATATGGGCCCAGTATATGTAGCCAGGGTGTATATGGGCCCAGTATATGTAGCCAGGGTGTATATGGGCCCAGTATATGTAGCCAGGGTGTATATGGGCCCAGTATATGTAGCCAGGGTGTATATGGGCCCAGTATATGTAGCCAGGGTGTATATGGGCCCAGTATATGTAGGCAGGTGTCGTCCCCCCCCCCCCCAGGAGGGAAGCAGTCAGCGCAGAGAAGAGGGAGAGCGGTGAAGAAGGGGGCCATCTCCCCCCCCTTCACTCACCTTAGGGTCCTCTCCCTCCCTCGCTGTCTCCTCCGATCGGTGTGTGCGGTGGCTGGCAGAGGGGCGGAACTTACCTTCCGTGTCTCCTCCGTCTGGTGACTGGTCTCGTCGCAGGCGCCGCGCGGGATGAGTTGCCACTACTCTGGTCTGATGCAGACCAGAGCAGCGGCTGCGGCACCAGAACTTCCGGCCGGCGCTTGGAGCGACACGGAAGGTAAGTCCCGCCCGCTGCCAAGCGCCACCGCCAGTCAGCCACACACAGATCGGAGGAGACAGCGAGGGACGGAAAGCATCTAAGGTGAGAGAAGGGGGGGAGATGGCCCCCTTCTCCACCGCTGCCCACCGCTTTCCCTCCACTGCGCTGCTCTCCTCCTGCTACAGGCGGCTGTCAATACTGACAGCCGCCGGAAAAGGCATCAAACCGGACATCTTAATTGTCCGGTTTAGCATGCCTTTTTGCACCGGACACAGCGGCCAAAAACCGGACTGTCCGGTCTAAAACCGGACACCTGGCAGCCCTACCCCCTCCAGGCCTCTGGTGCCCCCCCCCCCCTTCTTGTCTGACAGAGCTCCTATTGCTGCCTGCAGCACAAAAATTCTCTTCGTAGTGCTGTAATCACTCATGCTAAGAGCAGTGGCGTAGCTAAGGAGCTGTAGGCCTTGATGCAAATTTTACAATGGGGCCCCCCAAGCACTCTATACATAACAATTAATACGACGCACCAAAACCTGCCAATGGCAACTACAGTGTCAGAGGTGCAAGAAGGGGATGGGAAATAGCTTGTTAATGATTACCACTGTTCAAAGTATCTATATAAGTGATTATTATGAGCACAGGACCAATAGAGAGGTAATACCAGAGCAGGGACAAGGTCCTCCAGCACCCAAGGCTGAGACACCAAAGTGCGCCCCTCCATCCCTCCCACCCCAGCCGTCACACACTGATTGCTATTAGACTAAGAGGGCCACAGGGCCCACAACCTCCCCAACACCTTAATATCTAGTTATCTGGCGTGCAGTCACTGCTATGTATCCCCTTTTCTTATTTCTTTCTGCTTCATACACAATTAAGAATGGCTGCTGAATGAATTGTGCGCCCCCTCCTACACTGCGCCCTGAGGCTGGAGCCTCTCCAGCCTATGCCTCGGCCCGGCCCTGGGTAATACTGTAGTTGAGGGAGGGCCCTTCGGGGGCCCCTTTGGCCCCGATGCAGTCACAACCTCTGCGGTCGCAACCTCTGCAAAGTAGGACATTACTTTATATTGAAGGAGGGGACTCTATGCAAAGTTTTGCTGGGCAGCAGTGTCTCTGAATTACTATGCTGCTAACATCATGTACATTTGGCCCTGTCCATAATACATCATGACCACGCCCACCTTCCGGTGCATGGTCATGCCCTTTTTTCACCATAATCATGGGATGTGTGGGCCCCAGGTTGAAATTTCTTTGGTGGGCCCCCAGTGTCCCAGTCCGACCCTGAATGAACTTATTTATGTGTGTCAATGTGTTTTTTAAATTTTACAATTTTTTGTGGGATAGTGGTCCTTTAAGTCAAACATCTGCATGCTTGTTTAGGGTCTATGGCTAAAAGCATTAGAGGCAGACGATCAACAGGACAGGCAGGCAATGTGTATTGTTTAAAAGGAAATAAATGTCATCCTCCATATCTCTCTCACTTCGGGTGTCCTTAACCTATATAAGGGAAGGAGGGGATAACTATTAGACACCAGGGAGGGAACCCTATATTGGAGGTGGAGGGGGCAGCCACTAAATACCAGGGAGCCCTTATGGGGGAAGGAAGGGGGAACCATTTGATGCCAGGGAAGATAAATAGGGGAGGGAGGAAGGAACCACTAGACCATGAAGGGAGTGAAGCACTAGACCACCAGAGAATGTACACGGCCGGAATGTATAAAGCAGGCCCCTCATGGGAATGTGACAACCATTGTTTACTGTTAAGGTTATTTACATGGGCAGACAGTGGTAAGGTAAAACAACCCTGTTAATATCATTATGAGGTGATTATTATGGCTTCTATGGCTGAGGTAGCCTACCCCTGATTGGCTGCTACTCTTTCCTTAGTAGTGAGGTAGAGAAATGTAGGCCTGTTTTGGATTAGTCAGGTAGGAGTATAGGTAGAATCTGCCAGGTGTTGCTAGGCCTGAAACTTTGTTGCAGCAGCCAATCAGGGGTCAGTTCAGGGTATATAGGTAGATGCCGGTCAATGTTAATCTGCCTTTGGTTTCCAGCGTGGATGGGACAAGCTCCCCACCCACCCTCCCTACAAGAAAGAAGATACGTTGTGGTCAAGCTTTATTGGTCTTCACGAAGGGGTCCTTGCGGTATTTAATATTGTGCTAAGTGGGGTCTGAACTGTAATGGTGGACTTGTCCTGGAGTTTTTTGGTTATTTATGGATTATTCATTTAATTTTAATAAAATGATTTGGAACCTCTTTTGAACTTTATTTTAAACCAATAAAGATTTTCTCTTTGTTATGTGTAAGTTATTTTAGTATGAGTAAACATTGGGTGTTGTCTACAGTCCCATGGATATGGGGATGTTGAAAGTAGTGGCCTGGGTTTCTACCCTAGGTTTATACACAAGTCAAACATTTAATTCTGGCTTCTCAATGAAACATATGTACCTCAGCTTATACTCGGACCGGTTTCACGTATATGTTATGGCCAAAACTAGAAAATGTCAGTTTCTAGAACTGGCCGATTTGACGTCGGACAAAGTCCAAAATGCTGGGAATTTCTGACATTGGCTGGACAGTTTGCAAAATGGCCAAAGTCAGTTGGCCAAAGTCCAAAATGCACAAATCTCAGAACATCCCGGGTCCTGACGGTCACCATGAATGGCACTCGGAACTTCCTCTCTGCTCTGAAAGATACAACATAATAATCTTTTAAAGAAAAGCATTTCTTAGTTACAGCTGATACAAATCCTGCAATAAATGTGCAGTGTGTCTACATCCTGCTTTCTTGGGAGCAGACATATTGTTAACATCCTGTGCATTTTAAATTAGCTGCCCTGCTGTGGCAGTCAGGTGACACAGGGGAGAGATCAAACTACAGTGGTGATTAGTCACAGATGGGGGGGGGGATGCTTTGCTGGGAGCTTTGCATGGGCGCTTTGCATGGCTGCGAGCTTTGCATGGTCTGGGGGCGGCTTTGCATGGCTGGGGAGGTCTTTGCTGGGCGCTTTGCATAGCTGGGGGTGCTTTGCTGGGGGGCTCTGCATGGCTGGAGGGGGAGGTCTTTGCTGGGTGCTTTGCATGACTGGAAATGCTTTGCTATGCATTGCTGGGGGGTCTTTGCTGGGGGGGCTGTGCATGGCTGGACGGGGGGGGGGGGGGGTCTTTGATGGGTGCTTTGCATAGCGGGGGGGGGGGCAGATTTGCATGGCCGGGGGTGGCTGTGTGCCTTTTAGGTTGGGGGTGCTTCGCTGGGCTGAGGGGAAAGCTTTGCTGGAGGCTGCCAGCGCTACTCAGACCTCCGATCAGGGCGACCAGAGAGGCGGAGGGAGGCAGCGCGCACGCTACCCGCCCGGACCCATACACTTCATATACAGAAGTGTTCAATGATGTCACTTCTGCATTGAAGTGTTTGCGTCCTGCGGGTCGCGTGTGAGCTGCCTCCCTCCGCCTCTCTGGTCGCCCTGATCGGAAGTCTGAGTAGCAGCAGCGGGGGAGGAGCGATGAGCCGGGCTTCCTGGTGGCATGGAGCAGTGAGCGAAGCTTCGGGACTTGGCCGGCCACGTTAAGTCACAACGCGTTCTGGCTGGCCAAAGTCTGAAATTCACACCCATTTTGTACACTTGCCGGATCAGCCGGCCACTTCGCATTCTGATCGGGCAGAACCCGAAGTGGCCAGACTGGATCTGGCCGTAACATATACACAGTAAGTCATTTTTATTTTCTTTGTTAAGACCTTTTTTATTTTCCTTGTTAAACATGGACGACTATGGACAGTCCATAACTGGCTGTGTCTTTGGACCTTGGGCAGCAGGTATCTGCAGCCAGGGCCGGGCCGAGGCATAGGCTGGAGAGGCTCCAGCCTCAGGGCGCAGTGTAGGAGGGGGCGCAGAATTCATTCAGCTGTCATTCCTAATTGTGTTTGAAGCAGAAAGAAATAAGAAAAGGGGATAGATGGCAGTGACTGCAAGCCATATAACTAGATATTAAGGTGTTGGGGAGGTTGTGGGCCCTGTGGCCCTCTTAGTCTAATAGCAATCAGTGAGTGACAGCTGGGGTGGGAGGGATGGAGGGGCGCACTTTGGTGTCTCAGCCTTGGGTGCTGGAGGACCTTGTCCCGGCTCTGTCTGCAGCAGGGTTCACAATGTGCCAGAAGCCCCCAAAAGCCCCGGCACAGCCGCTACATCACTGTCAGCGGTACAGTCAGCGGTACGAGCCGCTCCCCTCCACAGGCAATTGACTCTGCATACATCATCTTTCTTTTTTTCTCCTGCTCTTGTTAATTAACTTTTCATGCAATGATTTGTGAGCTGAGCGCTCACTCGCTGTCACCCCACCAGTTCCTTCCGAGACTAATGTGAAATATTTACTGTGCTATCAGCAACTTCACAATCCAGCGGTAAGGAGCCATAAAGGGTAGCTCCACCCAGGAAATGTATATCGCTGAAACGCACAGGCAGAAACCATTCAACTGAGTAAAGGATTGGTTAGCTGATGTCCATCGAGATCGGCTCACTCAGCTGTGCTGTATGGGCATAGGGCAGGAGCGTAACAATAACCCTGCAACCCGTCCTCGGGTGCAGTGTGGTGCGGCAATGGAGCTTCATATTGTACCTCCTTCTGGTGGCAGGACAGGTCCTCTTCACTCCCTCTTCAGTGTAGCCACCGTACAACCTATCACCTAGCAGCTCGTATGGTCGACAGCAGCTCAGTGTTTTTTATTTTATGTCAGGCTCACTTCAAGAGAAGACTTTTTGCTTGTGGCTAAGTTGTGTGGGTGAGCGGCTGGTGACTGTGGGCCTTGGGCGCAAAAAGGTACAAATCCGGTGTGGTGAAAATGTTTGCAACTTTATAATATTTTGCAACCGGTTGCAATAATGTATACTTATAGCTATCAGAAAGTGCAACCTAACCATTGATTTCAATGTATTTTTATCAGAAAATGCAACCCAACCTAACCTTATTCTCACACAAACCCTCCTCTACTGGGCAACTAATAACCCCCCTGGAGGAAAATAATACCCTCCCCCCCCCACCTTGGTGGGCAACTAATAACCACCCTGGAGGAAACTAAACACCGACAGTTGCAAATAATGACAGCCGGGAAATGTGAAGGAAGGCGGGGCATGAGCAGATGAGCACAGTCCATTGAAGTTGCAAAATATTATAGGTTGCAATATTTTGCATTACACCGGCTCAGGGAACAGGGGTGCTGAGTAGGATGGGGAAGCCTCTTACACTGGGCTGGATTTACCATAGGGCACTGTAGGCACGTGCCTACAGGCACCTGATAATAGAAAGGCTTCTCACTCTGCTCCTCGAGCACCTCCCTCCCTGCTTTCCTATGCAGAATCCTGAGCACAGTGTAAATGATGAGAGGCTACTCACCCTGCTCGTGACATTCCACTGAGGAGATCTCAGGGGCAACGTAATACTGAGGATAGCTATGGCTACCTAATACTAAGGGGCACCTGTAACTACCTATGAAGGGCAAGGGAACTAAAGGAGAAGTGACAGCTGGGCCAACCAGCACACTTGTGGTGCTGTTCGATGGGAGTTTGTAGGTTAATAGATGGCAAAGTGTAGGGTGCCAAGACCTCTGTGCCTATAGGCTCCTGTGATGTAAATCCGGGCCTGCTCTTACAGGTTTTTCTTACAGGTTCACTTTAAGGACAAGATCACAGTTGACAGCGGTGGGTTCCATGTGTTTTTGCATTTGGGAGTGCCGGCGGTGTGCATCTAAGCAGGAAGCAGCTGCCCACCAAATGCATGAAAAGAAAAAATATATAAATTCTCAGATGGCGGTAAAGCAGTTAATGGAGATGGGATGACGGAGTCTGACAGTCACTTTACAAATGCGGCCACCCAGCACCGGCGATCAGCTAGGAACGCCATCAGTAAAAGCAGCATTTCCATCATCCCCTGATATCTGCTAAATAAGGCCCGGTTCACACTTGCGGTGGCCCTCCGGAATCGCCGTGCCGGAGCCGCACCGCTTGCGGAACGGACGCACGGCATAGCAATGAAAGCCTATGCGTCCGTTCACATGCGTCCGTTCTGCCAAACCGGAGCCGGACCGGATCCGGGCCGGATCCGGACTCCGGCCTCCGTTCCAACATGCGCTATTTTTTCATCCGGCTCCTCCGGCAGCCGTATCCGGGGCGGAGCCGGACTGCACCATCCGGCCAATACAAACCAATGGGAACCGGAGAGCGCACAACACACTGGCTGAGAAATCCGGATGTTCTACCCCACTTCCTATGGGGATTGTTGCGGCGATATTGGATGGGGACACATGGGCAAGCATTTTGGAGTGGAGCAGCACAGCTGGATCCGGATTCGGAGATGTTGGCAGCATGTCGGAGGTGGAGGTGAGTGCTAAACAGCAGAGGGCCTGATTCCACAGGTCCCCCTTCTGCTGACCTCCCAGACCCCAACTTTTTTTTTGTTTTTAACGAACTTTTGCCAAACGGATCCGGATCGCATCCTGATGGACACCTGATGCAACCTGACCGGATCCGGATCCGGTCCGGATCCGGTCAGGTCATCCGGTCCGTTTGGCAAACAACCGCTAATGTGAACCGGGCCTAACATAACATATTCCAAAGCATGTGAGCGACTGCCATCTTCCCGCCATTGTTCGCAGACGTCGCTTTGCGAGAGCCAAAAAGTGAAAAAAAATAAAACATGAATTCTCAACCAAGATCTTAAGGCTGTCAGCCAATTAATCACTCTATGTGGATAAAAGGGTAAATCAGAGGACAGAAAAAAACAAACTCTCGCCTCCGAGGAAAGGGGGGGTGATTTAATTAATCGCCTTGTCCGTGCCTCAGCTGCAGTGTGAAAAATATCACGAGGATACGAAGTGTTATTTGAGATCGGGCCGGTTGGCGTCCTTTGGAACCGGCTGGCGAGACGAGACATAAAAGGAAGTAAAGTTAATGAATTTCGGGCGGCGCGGCTGTGATGTCTCTGCGGCTGTTTGTGTTTACTTGGCTTTTTAGTTGTCTGTGACTTTGTTCCTGCCCTGTGCGCTCCGCTGCCGGGGACGGGACGTCAGATTCTTCCGCACTAACCGCCGCAGAGTCTAATTACTTGCAGTGCAATTTCAGGCCGTTTCATGTGAGCTCAATTAGCAAGGATTATTCAGAAATTGTTTTAATATTGAGCCATTGATACTGAGGGCCAGTTTGTGCTTATGTTGAGTGTTGTCAGTTGCTGTGCATTGTGGGAAGAATTTACAGGCACAGGGCTAACTGGCAATCAGGCTGGTTCTAGCTACAATTGGACCCTGGGGCAAAAGTAACTTGGTGGCCCCCCTAAGCATTGCCTCCCCCCCCCCCCCAACCTGTGAGCCGACGCCAAGGACCCTTCCCACCACACTCCCAGCAACATTAAGGGTCCATTACATGTCCCCCAAAGCATTGTTGGAGACCCCATTATTCCCCTCCTCCTGTGTACACACAATGGGGTCTTACCTAATCCAGGCAGGACACAGGAGGCAGCACCATGCTCTATGCTCTGGATTTCTCTCCACGGTGCCTCTACCTCGTTCCCTGCAGGCATGTATGGGGTCACCATAGCTGGAGGGTGACACCCACTTTGGAGGTCCCCTACAGGCTCTGGGGCAGTTGCCCTCTTTGCCTCTAAGAAAAAGCCGGCCCTGCTGGCAATGACTGTATGAATGTTAGAGCAAACCTGTAAGTTAGATACCTGTGTAGAGGGAAGCATCTGGATGGTCCAGAATCAGATGATAACTGCAGCGGTGTAACCATAGCCTATAGGAACCCCACCATTGCAGGGTGGCCTGGGGACTGAGGGGGCCTGGTCATGTGGCAAGCAGAGAGCAGAGCAGTGGCCTATATTACCTTCTGCGACAGGTCCTAAAAGTAGAGGCCTGGGTTTCTACTCTAGGTTTATACACAAGTCAAACTTTTTTTTTCAGGATTCTCAAGGAAAAAATAAGTACCTCAGTGATCAGGGCCGGGCCGAGGCATAGGCTGGAGAGGCTCCAGCCTCAGGGCGCAGTGTAGGAGGGGGTGCACAATTCATTCAGCTGTCATTCCTAATTGTGTTTAAAGCAGAAATAAATAAGAAAAGGGGATACATAGCAGTGACTGCAAGCCAGATAACTAGATATTAAGGTGTTGGGAAGGTTGTGGGCCCTGTGGCCCTCTTAGTCTAATAGCAATCAGTGTGTGACAGCTGGAGTGGGAGGGATGGAGGGGCGCACTTTGGTGTCTCAGCCTTGGGTGCTGGAGGACCTTGTCCCACCTCTGTCAGTGATCCCCGGCACAGCCGCCCCACACATCACTGTCAATGGTACAGTCAGCCGTACAAGCTGCTCCCCTCCAGCGCCAATTGACTTTTTAATGGCCAACTGAAGTGAGAGGTATATGGAGGCTCCCATATTTATTTTCTTTTAAACAATACCAGTTGCCTGGCAGCCCTGCTGATCTATATGGCTGCAGTAGTGTCTGAATAACACCAGAAACAAGCATGCAGCTAATCTTGTCAGACCTGACAATAATGTCAGAATCACCTGATCTTCTGCATGCTTGTTAAGGGTCTATGGCTAAAAGTATTAAAGGCAGAGGATCAGCTGGGAAGCCAGGCAACTGGTATTGCTTAAAAGGAAATAAATATGACATCCTCTTTAGCCCTCTTGCTACAGTTGTTCTTTAAAGAGAGTCTGAAGCGAAAATAATTCTTGCTTTTTACCTGCTATTTAGTTTAAGCAGTATGAGGAGAGGTGAAACGCAGCATTCCTGCGGCAAAATGAGGGTTTTATACACCCCAAATCCCCCCGGGGCAAACATCCACGACGTGCTGTAGCTCTTCCTCTACTGAAGTCAACCTGCGCGCGGATCTCCGCCTCTACCCGCCCCTCTCAGTGAAGGAAGACTGAGAGAGGCGGGGAGAGGCGGCAATTGACTCCAGTAGGGGCAGAGCTACAGTGCAAAGCTCTGCCTCTTTCAGGAAGCGCTACCGCATTTTGCCCCGGGGATTTGAGGGGTATACAGCCCTCATTTTGCCACTGGAATGCAGCGTTTCACCTCTCCTCATACTGCTTAAACTAAATAACAGGTAAAAAGTTATTTTCGCATCAGCCTCTCTTTATAAACCTCCCTGGCGTTTTAAATCCCCGCAGCCACATGGCCGCGGGTGTTTTTTTTCACCTATTTTTTTTTTAATCATGTAGCTAGGCCTAGCGCTAGCTACATGATTCCCCCCTCCCTCCCGATCGCCGCTGAACGGGATTTCCTGTAGGGCTTCCCCCGTCACCATGACGACGAACGGAATGACGTCATCGAGTCCCGATTCACCCCATAACGCAGCCTGGCGGTGATTGGCCAGGCTGCGCAAGGGGTCTGTGAGGGGTGCCCCTCTTTCGCGGCGGGTAGCGGCGCCGATTGGGTAAGACACGCAGCTAGCAAAGTGCTAGCTGCGTGTTTAAAAAAAACAATTATGCAAATCGGCCACCAGGGCCTGAGCAATCCAGCGCGGCGTTACTGGACAAGCTGAGCTCGTCCGTAACGCCCAGGAGGTTAAGGATGCACTAAAGCAAATGACCTTATATTTAATTAACAGAAACAATGAGACACATATGCGATAGAAGTGTAAATAAACAGAACCATCACACTAATCACCTATTCAGTGGGCATTCCGTCACTTGTGATAGTGACGGGGTTGCTGATTGGCTGATTCACTTGTGTGGGTCAACAACAGCAGTTTCTGAAATTAGTTTTCCTCCCTTGAAAGATGTGGTAAAAACGGTGGTACATTGCTACCTTCGGGAGGTCCATCGCGCCACTGACAAAATGACTCTACCTAGTTACGTTGTTTTTACTAGTAGGTAGTGTAGCTTTTGAGGCCCCTGGCACTTGAGCAGGCTCTTTTGTGGACACCTCTGTGCATCCATCCCCCCACTAAGGTGTGTTACACAAGAAAGAATAAATAGGGCCGGTTCAAACCTCTTTAAAAAAAATATCCGTGGGATACGTTTTTAAAGCTCTGCAGAAACACAGGAAACGGATCCTACATTAAAAATAGGACCTGCTTCCACTCGTGCAGAAAACACAGATCACACACGGATCCGTGTTGCACGGAAAGAAAACGCCACGGAGAGTCCGGATTTTACACTTTTTCCCGGACTGGACGGGAAAACATGTCCAATGCAACCCTATGAGAACAGACACTGTCTCGCTCTCACTAGGCTAGTCGCCACATCCGCGTCGCCTGTTTCGACCGCATCCCGTCGCCGTTGTGACGTCATACTCAATCCACACATCCGTACAGGTATGTATGAGAGCTCCCTGCCACCCACTCTGCCAGGGGGGTAATTAGAAATCTCTGCCCCCCCCCCCCTGCGACACTTTGGTTGGGGCCCCCTCCTGGATGGGGCTGGGCGCTGTACAGAAGAACCTGCTGCGCACAGAATAGGGACTGTCTTCAAATCTTTGTATACAAACCTTTGTATGATTTGTTATCAGTGGCTGAGCAGATGCAGTCATTAGGACAATTGTGCAGAGAATAGAAAGCTTTTTCTCTCTGTGCCCAGACCCAGACTGGAGCCTGTCCCGCGTCAGTCACGAGCTCCAAATCACGTAGAGACGACGCTACGTCACTGCGTAGGCGGGATTACCCGCATATATGCAGTGCCTGTTTGGCGCCGTCCTCCAGTGAAACTCAGCGTGACCAAGCGTCCGTCGAGGACGCGAAACGGCCGTTGCTAGGCCCACCGTCATCCCCACTCCCACCTCTGCCACCTGCAGTGATACCAAGCACAGCATAGGTATGCCCGCACTACATGTTGTTCCCTGACTGCCATTGTATGATGTATATTTGAATTAAACACAAGCAACAGACGGATGGTGCACGCTCTCGCTGTTCTTCAAACCAATGATCTACATTCTTCCTTCTGTTATAATCAGCGTAGCACACGTCTAATAATAGCATCTGGCTCAGACAGGTAACTGCAGAGGATTGTTTGGCCACTAGAGATACCTTCTCTATAACATGTAGTCACAATTAAAGGGGAAGTGCCACACAACTTCTGTTCTTTAATTACAACCCAGACTGTGCATTACTACAGGACACAGCACTTGGGGAGGGGTAGAGAGGTTGGGGGAGGGGGCGCCATACACAAGAGCCTGCTGAACACTGAATAGGGACTGTCTACAAATTTTTGTCTTCAAAACTTTGTATGATTCCTTTCCAGTGGCTGAGCAGATGCAGTCATTAGAACAATTGTGCAGAGAGCAGAAAGTTTTTTCTCTTGCCCTTAGTTGTCAGTCTCTCAGGACTGGGCCTCCTGTGGCTTCTGGGCCCCCTGCAGCTGCATCCCTTGCAGGGTCTATTGTTATGCCCCTGCACTCTGCATACCCTGCCAGGCTGGGGAAGGCACACTTCAGGAAAAATTCAGCCCTGCAGCCAAATACAGATACTTTATTTGGCTGCTAAAGGGTTAAGAGGCCACAGTTTATTTCTGCTGATATATCTTATTGTTTTTGCACAGATTTATCTGCAGCGCTGGGAACAGAAGTTAAATGAAGTCGTTTTTACACAAGAATTACAGGAAGTGTCATATTTAAGACTATTAATAAAACTTCCCTGAAGATGTAAAAACAGGCTCCTTTTATTCCACTGTCATAAAACAGACAAAAAATATATATAGAGTGCAATAGAAAAATTCCTCGAAGAGGCTGAAATATTTCTTCCCTCAGTTAATTATTTCCAATGACTTTGGCATAAGAGGACATAAAACTACACAAGAAAGGTTACACTGTGATCCATTGTTCTTACATAGGAACATTTTAAATCATATTTAGTGTCTGTAGGGGGAGGAGTTGTGATAGTCATTATTCAGCAGCTCCAGGCTGAATTTACATACGGTAAGTCTGCACATGTATGCAGCAGTGACTGGGAAATGAAGGGGGAGGCGGCTTCTCCATACTCTACCGAGTACCCTGCTTTCAGCAGCAGGGGGCAGTGTAATGGTGCCCATACATGGTACAATAAAAATGTTTGGTTTTCCCGTTTATTCGATCAAAACGATGTAAACGAATGAAAGTCGAAAATAATCTTTTTGTTTCGATCATGGAAATTGAACGATAATCCAAAGTTTTTGGTAAAAATCTGATTGGACATGTTGGAAAAATCATTATATTTGCTTATTTTTCCCGGATTTTCTGATATGGTACCTCAAAAACAACTATGCGATATTAAAAAAATTGTACCATGTATGGCAACCATTAGTGAGCTGTCCAAAGAGCAGACTTGACTCACCAATGGCAGTTAATATGCCGCATTTGCCCGTCATGCTAAATATTTTACGCCTGACTCAGATGCTGCCTGATGGAATGAAAAGTTTTCATCTAATAATTGTTTTAGTGTCCACAGCTTTGCTGTAACCTCCCTAGCGGTATGATTACTTCCAGATTTAAAGCGGTGCAATTTTGGACTAGTCCATCACTTTATGGGGATTCTCAGTAGTTTCTTTATTTTCGAAAGCAGTCTCTGGAAGGCAGTGGGGCACAGTCCAGCTGCCAGAATTGTGCATGAGAATAGCCAGTTTGGCTGGCATCTTTGTATACCGTATATACTCGCGTATAATCCGTCCCGCATATAAGCCAAGGTACCCATTTTTCCCTAAAAAAAAAACCAGGAAAAAATGATTGACTTACATATAAGCCCTTACCTCAGTATAACCCCTCCCTAGTATAGCCAGATGTGCCCCCAGTTCTACTAGGCAGCCACCATCCCTGTGGCCAGATGTGCTCCCCAGTATTGCCCCCTCCACAGTATAAATAGCCAGATGTGCCCCCAGTATGTGGCAGCCCCCCTCTTCATAGCCACACATGCCCCCCTCCCAATAGTGATGTGTCCCCAGCAAGAGGCAGCCTCCCCCCCCCACTCCCCATAGCCACACATGCCTCTAGCATGAGGCAGCCACCCCTTCCCATAGCTACATATGCCCCTAGTGTGAGGCTGCCCCCCTCCCTACAGCCATATGTGCCCCCAGTGTAAGGCAGCCCTCTCCTCATAGCCAGATGTGCCCCCAGTATGAGACAGCCCTCCTCTCCATAGCCACACATGCCCCCAGTATGAGGCAGTCCCCCCTCCCAAGAGCAACATGTGTCCCCAGCATGAGGCAGCCTCCCCCTCCCCATAGCCACGCATTCCTCTAGTATTAGGCAGCCCCCTCCCCATAGCTACATATGTCCCTAGTGTTAGGTTGCCCTCTACCCGTAGCCAGATGTGCCTCCAGTATGAGGCAGCCCCCTCCCCATAGCTACATATGCCCCTAGTGTGAGGCAGGCCCCCTCCTCACAGCCACATGTGCCCCCAGTGTGAGGCAGCCCTCTCTCCGTAGCCAGATGTGCCCCCAGTAATAGGCAGCCCCCCTCCCCATAGCTACATATGCCCCTAGTGTGAGGCTGCCCCCCCTCCTCACAGCCATATGTGCCCCCAGTGTGAGGCAGCCCCCCTCCCCATAGCTACATATGCCCCTAGTGTGAATCAGCCCTCTCCCCGTAGCCAGATGTGCCCCTAGTATGAGGCAGCCCCCCTCCCCATAGCTACATATGCCCCTAGTGTGAATCAGCCCTCTCCCCGTAGCCAGATGTGCCCCTAGTATGAGGCAGCCCCCCTCCCCATAGCTACATATGCCCCTAGTGTGAGGCTGCCCCCCTCCTCACAGCCATATGTGCCCCCAGTGTGAGGCAGCCCCCCTCCCCATAGCTACATATGCCCCTAGTGTGAATCAGCCCTCTCCCCGTAGCCAGATGTTCCCCCAGTATGAGGCAGCCCCCCTCCCCATAGCTACATATGTCCCTAGTGTGAATCAGCCCTCTCCCCGTAGCCAGATGTGCCCCTAGTATGAGGCAGCCCCCCTCCCCATAGCTACATATGCCCCTAGTGTGAGGCTGCCCCCCTCCTCACAGCCATATGTGCCCCCAGTGTGAGGCAGCCCCCCTCCCCATAGCTACATATGCCCCTAGTGTGAAGCAGCCCTCTCCCCGTAGCCAGATGTTCCCCCAGTATGAGGTGGCCCCCTCCCCATAGCCAAATGTGCCCCCAGTATTAGGCAGCCTCCCCCCACATGATAAGCAGGGTGTGCAATAGGAGGAAAGGGAAACCTATATGGGGGATGGAGTGGGCAACCACTAAACTCCAGGGAAACATAAATAGGGAGGGATGTCAAAAGTAGTGGCCTGGGTTTCTACCCTAGGTTTATACACAAGTCAAACATTTTTGACCTGTATGCCTCCCAGCTATTTGCAGTGTGTAGTGGTATGGATCCGCTTGTCTTTGGAGTTACTCAGGGACACGAGTACACCCAAAATCAGCCCAAGGAGGGCCAAATATATGTATTTCACCTGGAGGTCAAATACATTGAATAGATGGACTGCGAGGGAATGGGGAGATGGCGAGAGGACCGGGGAGGCTCTATGGGATCCACAACCTGCCCTCTCCATAGGTGAGTATAGTATCAGACTCTTTTTTTTATGCTCGCTTTAGGATTGCTTTGTTAATAATACTTTCTGAAGATGATGGAGAACCGCACACAGGTTGCCTGGTACATTGTGCTCTTGTTGTGCGTTCGTAAAAGTCGGTGTGATATTTGTCAGGTAAATATTGCACAGAACCGCCGGTGACTTCATCCACCCTCCGAAATCCTCTCGGCGGACTCTGATTTATGTAAGCAGCGTAATTTACACCTCTCCCCACTGACATGCCGCTCTCTGTAGTAATTGCTTTCTTAGAAATGTAATTGAAGAAAACTGATAAATCAGGGTTGCAAACAGACACACAGAACTGCTGGAAAATGGAAAAGAAACCTAACTCCGCCGCTAACAATTGTATCCAGCATTAGGAGAATGCCGGCAGTGCCTGATCATGGGGGTCTGTCAACATCCAGCAGCAGCTGCAGCTAGGCCACATGGACAGCAGTTGGCGCTGTGGAAATGCATTACATTGGCCTCAATTCACTAAAAGCAGTTTGGTAAAATCAGGGCTGGATTTACCATGAGGCACTGTAGGCGCGTGCCTACAGGAGCCTTATGGGACAAAGGTGGCTCCCCTCTCTTTCCGAATGTCCCCTCTCTCAGCAGAGCTGGAGGGTGACGTCACTCACCACCCGGGTCCAGTCCGGGCAGCCGGGACACGTAGTTAGGGGTGGAAATTCGAGGCTTAATCAGTGCCCCCTGTGAAAGTACCGTTGTGGGCAGTGTGAATATTGCATCCTCCCTGCACCGCACCCAGTCTGGCCACACCCATACTGCCATTTGCCCCTGCTCTTCTCATCTTGGTGGGGGGGTGTGCTTGAGGCAATGAAAGGTGGTGACTTTGTTGTGTGTAGCCCCAGATTAAAAGTAGCCCCACCTCGATTGTGTGTAGCCTGTTTTGTATGGTAACTAGGGCAGGGCCATATATAGAACGATTACATTTTTTCAAATTTTGTTAAAGTAGAGGGGGCCTTGTCCAAGTTTTGGAATCTCTCCCATCTATTGGCTGCAATATCACACTCCCGAGCATCTCCCTGTACGGTGCCATGTGGCTAGGAGTTATACAGGCCGCTAGCTGGCAGCCTCCGCATTCTCCTCCTCAGCCTCTGCTGCTTCTCCTAACACAGGACTATAATGTAAAGTGTCTTTTTATGGAAGTCCCATTAAGTTTTAGCGAGTCATAATTAGCCAGCATAAAAGCTAATTGTCTAATGCCTGGGTACATATTCCTACACCCGGTAAATCAGGACCTCTGGGTGGAGGGGAACGGCGCAGACGGGACGCCATTAGGGCTTGGCAGCCATCGGGCGATGCGTCTTTCGTGGAGAAAATACAGCAGTCTCCTCGTACCGCCACTCCTGCAGAACCCCGCGCAGCTGCTGAGTGACCCATCTATCACTCACGCCTGCGCTAACTACCCCGCTACACGGAGGGAATGAACACATTACACTCCCAGGAGAAATCCACGAGAAAACAGAATGATTCATCAATCTCCGGCCCCGCTACAAAGGTTATAATTCCATATTATCCCCACGCCATTCCCTGCAAGACTGCCATCAGTATTTTGTATGTTTAAAGGGAGCCCGGGGTGAGAGGGATATGGGGGCTGCCATATTTATTTCCTTTTAAACAATACCAGTTGCCTGGCAGTTCTCCTGATCCCATGTCGCTAATACTTTTAGCCATAGACCCTGAACAAGTGTGCTGCAGATTAGGGGCTTGATTCACAAAGCGGTGCTAACTCAGTTTGGACGTGATAAGTTCTGATCGTGTGCAAAGTCCAGTGCGCAAAGGATTGGGGGTGTAAAGCACGGTGCGCGCGAAGTGCCCATTCACCTCTATGCGACGTTTCGCTCGCACCGCGCTGTGTACGCGCAACACTTTGCGCGCGATCAGGTTTACACAGCGGTGCTTACCCAATTAGCACCCTAGTTATCATGCCTAAAGTCTTTAGGCGTGCTAACTGGGTTAGCACCGCTTTGTGAATCAAGCCCTAGGTACGCTGACTCTGGATTAGCCATATGCTTGTTCCAGGGTTTTGACTCAGACACTACTTATACCAGAAGATCAACAGGGCTGCCAGCCAACTGGCATTGTTTACAAGCAAATAAACATGGCAGCCTCCATATCACTCTCACCTTGGGTTCCCTTTAAAGGAAATGTACAATGTGGCAATTCATCCTTGCACAACATGATGCAGGGGATCCTCAGATTATAGGGGACCCGAGGTGACAGATGTGTAAAGGCAGACATATCTATTTTCTTTTATCCTCTTGAGGACCACAGGTTTATAGCCTCCCTAGTGACCAGGCCTTTTTTTTTTACAATTCAGCATTTTACAACTTAAACAGTTTATTGCTCAGCCATACAACTTAGCTCCCAAATGAATTTTACCTCCTTTTCGGCCCACTAATGAAGCTTTCTTTTGGTGGTCTCTGATTGCTGCTGCGTTCTTTAATATTTTTTTATCAATAAAATATTATCCTTTTTTATAAAAAAAAATCCCTATTTCTTTTCAGATAGCTTGTCTGAACAGGTGTGTTTTGAGAGAACATTTGAAGGTTTCCAGGCTCGGAGCACGACAGACTGGCTGCAGGAGAGAGTTCCAAAGGAGAGGTGATGCTCGTGAGAAGCCCTGGATGCGGGAGTGAGTGGAGGTCTTTTGGTTGTTATTGTTTATATGTCGGCATAGAGGAAATAGCACAAAGCTTTACAATCTTTTTGGTTAGTGTTATCCTGTCTTCCTCAGGGCTGAGTAAAAGAGCACAGTGACTCATGACACTTGGAGGGAAGAGTAGGCTGATATTTTCCGTGATTTGGGGCCTGTTCTCGTTACCGTGGGCAGCAATGGGGGGATGGAGATGGATACAGTCAGTTCTCTGTGGGATTAAGTGGCACTTCAGATTTATCAAGCTGAAATTATTCCAGAAGCAGCGTCGTCAGAGGAGGCCACGTCAGGTAATGGCTGCGGAATGATAAAAGCGACTAATTAAAATTTCAATCTCTCGCGCGGAGAAAGGCTTATTTTTTCTCTGGCAGATGAATGGGAGAGAGGCTGAAAATGAGGAATTTAACTATAGCGTCTGATCAGACTTGGCGACCGGAGATTAGAAGAATTGCGGACTCCCTCACCCTCACTCCGGCCTGCCGCTGTTATTGAGGTCACAAGGTGCGTTCCACTTCTGCCTGGTGGTTGTTAGATCTTATTTAACTTCCTTGGTGGTAACCCAGAATCAGGCTCGAGGTGGAAAAAGAAAGCAAGTAGTGGTAATCCTGAGGCTAACTCGGGGTAGCCACCAGGAGGTATGGGGAGATTTTGCGGTGTTTCTAACTGACCTCCCCAGGGATCCAGACACCGGCAGCCATTCTACTTCCGGGCCTCGGAGGCTCTCGATCCCTCTGGTGAGATCTCTCTATAGGGTTACAGCACCACCCATAGGATGGAGGGAGTTTTGCAGCACTGGATACCAGGGAGATAAGTCTGTGCAGGGCTGCCGCAGATCTCTCTAGAGGGATGATTTTTTTTCCTGCTTTTAGGGTCTAAAAGCTCAGGAAAAATTTGCACCGCTTTTACACCCTAAAATTTGGAACTAATCATACCCTCAGGTTATGTCATTTCAAGGATTAAATAACCTTATCAGTTTTAATATCGATCGTTTCCTATCAGAGGCATAGCAATGTATAGAATATTATTCAATTTGTTATTTTTTCCTGCAATTCTTCTTTAACCCCCTTGGCGTTATGATTCTTTTCGGATTTAAGGGTCTAAAAGCGATGCAATTTTTTTTGCATGCTTCTAGATCCTAAAACTTAGTTACTCTGCAATGGAGGGGGGGGGGGGAGAGAGAGGGAAAAGTCAGGGCCCCTCCCTACAGCTGAGTCTCAGTGTGGCCACGGCTCCCCCCTTCATCACCTATACAGGGGCCACCGATACCTAGCTAACTGGGGGCACCTACAGCAGGCTTACCTATACTGGGGGCACCTATAGCTATCTACCTATACTCGGGGCAGCTATGTCTGGCTAACCTATACTGGGGGCACTTTTAGCTAGCTACCTATACTGAGGTCACCTACAGCTGGCTACCTATACTGGGGGCACCTATACCTGGCTACCTATACTGGGGGCACTTATACCTGGCTACCTATACTGGGGGCACCTATGCCTGGCTAACCTATACTGGGGGCACCTATAGCAAGCTACCTAAACTGGGGGCACCTAAGTCTGGCTAACCTAGGGCTGCGCAAACTTTAAGTGGCCTGGGCCACATGCTGCAGACCGTGAGCTGCATACCTTCAATTCCAACCCCCTCCCCCCCTCCCTGCAGAGTTGCGAGCGATGCGGCGGGTGACTTGAAACTCACCTCGATCTCCGATTCCCGTGTCGCGTCTCCATAGCAACAGGGCATCACATGACGTGACGTCAGGACGTGCCAGCATATTAGATGCTAGCTGCCAGTGTCTAATAAGCTAGCACGTCCCGGCATCACATCATGTGACACCCTGTTGCCATGAAGACGGGATGCGGGAATCGGTGACCAAGCTGAGTTTCAAGTCCCTCGCTGCTTGTTCGCAACTCTGCAGGGAGGGATGGGGGAAGGAGAGGAATCAGCACTGGCCCGCGGGCCATAGTTTGCCCAGCACTGGGCCATCCTATACTGGGGGCACCTATAGCTAGCTAGCTACCTATACTTGGGGCACCTACAGCAGGCTTACATATACTGGGGGACCTACAGCTGGCTACCTATACTTGGGCACCTATGCCTGGCTAACCTATACTGAGAGCACCCATAGCTAGGGAAAGGGAAATGATTCTTTCCGGATTAAGGGAAATGATTCATTCCGGATTTAAGGGTCTAAAAGCAGTGCAATTTTTTTGCATGCTTTTAGATCCTAAAACCTGGAAAAAAAATCATGCTGCTAAGGAGTTCTTCAGCAGCTCAGCTCTCACTTACCTCCCTGGGCTCCAGCGCTGCAGTTTTCCCTCCATCCTCCGGGTACCCTATAGTGAGATTGCCGGCTGTCGTCATGACAACAGGCAGCGATCTCACCAAAGGGGAAGCAGAGCTTCGGAAGAGAGAAAGTAGAATGGCGGCCAACGTCGGGACCCGGCGGCTA
The DNA here is from genome assembly GCF_040937935.1 of Hyperolius riggenbachi. Taxonomy (NCBI): domain Eukaryota; kingdom Metazoa; phylum Chordata; class Amphibia; order Anura; family Hyperoliidae; genus Hyperolius; species Hyperolius riggenbachi. The sequence goes on from NC_090656.1 coordinate 211,749,435, forward strand.
CCAGCTACCACAAGTTCAGCTCGGGGTTACCTCTCCTGGCACGTTTTTCTTACCCTGAGCTGAACTCAAGATTACCGACTAGCAGAGATGTTTCAAGGGGTCTAACATCTGAGTTTTTGCATGGGGGGTGGGATACACGCCAAAAGTCCCGGGGAAAAATCTGGATTTGATGCACACCAGCGTTTTAAGGGCAGAAATCACATTGCATGCTAAATTGGAGGCCTAAAGTGCTTTAAAACATCTTGCGTGTGTATACATCAATCAGGTATTCTAATTAGTGTACTGCTTCACACTGACAGACCAAACTCACTGTGTAACGCTCCGCAAACAGCTGTTTGTGTAGTGACGGCCGTGCTGGACTGGTGCGCACCATGTCCAGAGTGCAGGCGATGGTGGCTTTCTAGTCCATATGGTCGCCGGGAAGGTGAGTAGTTATACACAGCGCTTCCTGCGGCGTAATTACTCTGCGTCTGAGGGGGGAGCACGGAGGGTGGCCCGGGGAGAGGGAGGGAGAGGTCGGGCTGCCCTCCCCGCGGCTCCGGCTCCCCCTTCCTTTATGGGGGGCACCTACCTACCTACCTACCCTATACTGGGGGAAACTGCCTATCTAACCTATACTGGGGGGCACCCACCTAATCTAACCTATACTGGGGGGGCACCTACCTAATCTAACCTATACTGGGGGGCACCTACCTATCTAACCTATACTGGGGGGCACCTACCTAATCTAACCTATACTGGGGGGCACCTACCTATCTAACCTATACTGGGGGGAACCTACCTATATAACTTATACTGGGGGGCAGCTACCTAATCTAACCTATACTGGGGGGCACCTACCTATCTAACTTATACTGGGGGGCAGCTACCTAATCTAACCTATACTGGGGGGCACCTACCTATCTAACTTATACTGGGGGGCAGCTACCTAATCTAACCTATACTGGGGGGCACCTACCTATCTAACTTATACTGGGGGGCAGCTACCTAATCTAACCTATACTTGAGGGCACCTACCTAATCCAACCTATACTGGGGGCACCTACCGATCTAACCTATACTGGGGGGCACCTACTGATCTAACCTATACTGGGGGCCAGCTACCTATCTATCCTATACTGGGGGGCACCTACCTAATCTAACCTATACTGGGGGGCAGCTACCTATCTAACCTATACGGGGGGAACCTACCTAATCTAACCTACCGTATACTGGGGGGCACCTACCTATCTAACCTATACTGGGGGCACCTACTTATCTAACCTATACTGTAGGGCACCTACCTATCAAACCTATACTGTAGGGCACCTACCTATCAAACCTATACTGGGGGCACTTATTATCTAACCTGTATTGGGGGCACCTACCTACCTAGCTAGCCTATACAGGTGGCAACTATACTGGCTACCTATATTGCAGGCACCTACCTAACTATCCGATACTGGGGGCATCTACCTATCTAACCTATGCTGGGGGCAACTATTCTGGCTACCTATATTAGAGGCACCCACCTAGCTAACCTGTAGTGGGGCACCTACCTATCTAACTTATTCCGCGGGTGCCTGCCTATGTAAACTATACTGGGGCAAATACACTGGCTACCTATACTGGAGGCACCTACCTGGCTAACCTATACCCGGGGCAACTGGCTCATCTATGCCTGGCTACCTATACTGGGGGCCTATGCCTGGCTACCTATACTGGATTACCTATTCTTGGCTACCTATACTGGGGAGACCTATACTGAGTGCAACTAGACCTGGATAACCTATACTGCAGGCACCCATACCTTGCTCGGGGGGGGGGGGGGGGGCGCAATTTTTACACCCTCGCCCTGGGTGCGAAGAGGAATTGATCACGAAGAGGAATTGACACATGTACATGCCTTTTGTTTTGTTATTCCAGCTTTTCTGGCACTGCAGCCAGAAAAATTGGGCAGGCATGTACACACACCGGAAAAACTATTATAGCAGCCGCTGCTAGCATTTCGGATACTGTTAGTGGTGGCAGAGAAGGCAGTCAAGTGACCTGCAGGCAGAGATGCTGTGTGGGGAGCGACTTAGTCTTGGGGCAGGCAGTCACACGGCGTGCAGGCAGAGATGCTGTGTGTGAGGACAGACTTAGTCTTCGGGCAGGCCTGACCGTGCTTTGCAGACCACGTGGTCAGATGGACCCTTGATCCAATGCTGTGTGCCAGAGATGACACCACTTGCCTTTCAACATCACGGTACAGTTTGGGTATCACCTTTTTTGATAAATAATTGCGGCCTGGTATCTTCCACTGCGGTGTGTGGCTTTGCTTTTGTGTGCTGCTTTTCCTCAGGTGGTCATCCCATTGCAGTTTGTGCTTTGTCATCATGTGCCTTCGTAAGGAAGTTGTCCCTACGCGGGTCTTGGTCTTTCCACAGCTCAATTTTTGGTGGCAGAGAGTACAGATGGCATTGCTCTAATCTGAGGCAGACACACAAAAAAATGTCTACAACGCTGATCCCTGGGGTGATGGCACTTTGGTGGTGGCGGCCGACTGAGTGTTAGGTGGGTTGCCAGAATCAGAGCAGGAGGAGGAAGATATGTCTGTGCGGAAGCTGAGGAAGATGAGGTGTTCTGTGTTAAATAGTCAAGTACAACCTGACAATCTTGGGGGTTGATGGCACGCGCTTTCTGAACACTGTACTTTGGTCCCGGGCCGCACGAAATCACGACAGCACAACCTCGAACAGACCTGCCAGGTGGCCTGCCTCTGCCTGTTTTGCCCATATTGGGGGGATGAAGTCAAAGGTATGCACTGACTTCACTAATCCAATGTGCAGTCACACAGGTGCAGTGAACAGGTATGCAGCGACTGGTATCAATACAATGTGCAGCTGTCACACACACATGTACCGTGACCAGGTGCAGCGACTGACTGGTATATAACGAAAATCAGTAACCCTTTGCACGCTCACATGCAAATATTCAAACAAATGCATTCACAGATTCACTCATCCAGGCACCACTGTTATCCCTACAAATTAAAAGCCGGGGTCTTAGTTCACAAAGGAATGCATTCTCTTGCTTAGTCACCTACACTGTGCAGAAGTACCCAGGTAAACATAGGTGTCCTAACTCTGGCCCTGTAACATGCATAGTGCAGACAAACCTATCTAGGGATTAGGAGCACACATCCTGACGTCCTCTCCTGGGACAGATAGCGCATAATACCAATCGCACAAGGGAGCTAACATAATGTATCCATGCGCACAATGCACATACACCAGCATAAGCTGTGTGCATGCTGACAAAAAACACAAACAGGGGAAGGAGGGATGTGCCTGGATTTATGTGTTTTTTTTTTTTTTTTATGACTGATATATAACACCGCGTGCGCTCACATAGGTAGGTGCACTGAACAGGTGGGTATGCAGTGATTGGTATTACAAATGTGCAGCTGTCACACACACAGGTACCGTGAGCAGGTGCAGTGACTGGTGGTATATAACACTGCGTGCGCTCACGTAGGTAGGTAGGTGCACTGAACAGGTCGGTATGCAGAGATTGGTATTACAAATGTGCAGCTGTCACACACAGGTAGTCACTGAATGTGCTGGGCCTGGCAGTGGCACAGTAGGAATTACCAAGGCTGTATATGCCACACAAGTGTCTGTGGGACACACAAACACAAAAAAAAATAGATCACAAGAACAACAAAAGAGCTGTTGAGGATGAGGAGTACTTTTTAGCAATAAGGATCAGCTAGGAGCAAGCTAACAAGCCTAACACAAGAGCCTAACTAAGCTTCCCTATGTCAGCAGCAGGTTCTCTCCCTTCTCTAATTGCTGCAGCCACACGAGTGAGTGAAATGGCTGACGCTGCCTGCGTTTTATAAGGGGGGGGGGGCTCCATGAGAGAGTGTAGCCTGAATGGCTACCCTGTGTCTGCTGACTGTGATGTAGAGGGTCAAAGTTGACCCTAATGATGTAGTATAGGGGGCGGGTCGAACTCGCATATAGTTCAAGGTTCACCGTGAACCACACCGGAGTTCGCGCGAATAAGTTTGTGGTCGAGCCTTTCGGGCCATCTCCACCGCCAAGGAGGTTAAAAGGGAGATCCTGCAAAAAGGAGAGGTAGCTGCAGATGGGGTGCAATTTGTGGAAGAGGGCAACTATTCCTCAAGTAAGCTGTGGATGAAAGGGACAGACCGCTGTGCATTCATGTTACGTTAAGCAGAAGAGGGGCTACGTATGAAATGGGAGGGGGGCTACTCCAAACAGAAGTGTTGGCTGTTATATAGGTATGGGTAGGGGGCACAAAAACATTGGCCTAGGGGAGGTAAAAGTATAAATCCAGCCTTGACTACACAGCGATAATTCAGGTGGTGTATGGCGGCTGCCTTGTTACATAGCGGTGTGGTCAAAGAACACCTGCCTGCGCTATTATTCCTGCCGTGACACACGTCAAACAGGCCCGAAGGAATAAATGTCACAGCACAGAGCCTCGCAGCGGCTGTAATCCGCCTCTGTGTACTGTACATTAGCGAGCGGAGAAGTAAAAGGCGCGCAGGCCGCGGTCTCTCTCTGCTCTGAATTATTAATGCCCCCGTTTGTGCTGACCGGTCTATTGATCCCCCCTCCGCTCCGGAGCCGCTCGCAGGGTATTTCCCCCCAGAAGCCCTAATGACAGAGTAATACATAGCTATCGACTCTGGACTTTCAATAGCCGAGGCCTTAATGGATTATTCCATCTCAGCACAAGCACTTATTGGCACGGCCGACATTTAATTACCATCAGGATGTTTTTTTTCCCTTTTCCATCCCACAGAAAAATGGCTCTGGTTAGTTTTCTTAAAATAACTTGTGACTGCGCTGATACAGAAAGCGATAGGGCCTTTATCTAGCGCTGATCCCAGCCGCACAGGCAATGGCATAACTACAAATCATGGGGGCCCTGTTATGACTGGTGTAGCAAATAACAGATGTCTGGTTATTGGGTGATCAGCAGTATCACCAATAATCCAGACACTATACCTGATTATGTGGTGATCTGCAGAATCACCAATAATGCAAGTATAGCAAGCAACAGATGTGATAGCTAATTGCAAGGTATAGTGTTTGGAGCAAAAGTACGTACTGATAGATTTGGTTATACCTCACCAGAGGAGCTGGTGGGCACTGTCAGTACAGCGAACACCTCACCAGTGACTAGGGCTCACTGGTGAGTAAAATGGTCAGACTAATCGAGTTGGCAACAGACAGGCAGATACAGTACAGAATCGGAAGGCGGAGAGGAAACGGAAAACAGGCAGAGTCGGCAGCAAGATCAGATGGGCTAAAGTACAGAATCACTGAGCAGAGGGATAGTCAAGAATGAGCCAGAGTCATATACAGATAAATCACAGTAATCAAAGTTATCAATTATAGCTATAAAAGGTCTGAGCGCTAACACGAAGTATTCGCAACAGCAGACAAGTTGCGAGTGATTCTTCCGGGCTTAAGAGCCCGAAGAGACCCCGAGGCACGCCCCCCTGCGCCTGGCCAATCAGCGGCGAGGGGCGCATAGTGTGGCGTCAGCCGACCCGCAGGTCAGCTGATATGCCTCCTCGCGCGCACGCGTCAATGCGGCCTCTTGTGTGGAAGAGGGACCCGTCCTCGGCGTGCTAGATGCCCGAGGCACGGGAACGCTGCTAGGCAGGGAGATAGAGGCAGCTGCGGTGGCGGCGTGGTTCGCCGCAGCTGCCTCCACAATATTTGTTACAGGCCCCCAGTGAAAATTAGATGGGTCCCCCAATGTTCATACCCCTTCTCTTGCCTCCCCTTGATGCACTTCATGACCTTAGGGCCCATCTCACAATGGTCATATAATAAGTGTGGTCATCATGATCTGCACACCCATAACAAGTGTAGCCATAAAACTGCTGATCTGAAGGATGGTCCCCTGTATAGGAGGAAGGGAAGGTTAGTAGTTGGGGGCCCCCACAGCTCTGGGCTCCCCTACTTCGCTCTAGTTACACCCCTGCACACAAGGGAGATGTTAGGCTTGGTGGGGTATTCTCCACAGTCAGCATGCAACGCATGAGCTGACGTGAAGGAGGTACACACACTAGCACAAGGAAGCAGGCTATCCCTAGTATAGTGGAGGGGAGGACTGACTCCAATAGGAGACTGTGGCGCACAGAGCAGGTGCAGATCCGACAGCCACAAACAATACTTTCGCGATAACGTCTCAGCGCAAGGTAGCGCTGAGCGCATAAACCACAACTGAGGAGATCAGGACAGGTAGACAGAATGAATGCTTGCTAGCTAGCCGCTACTTAGTGACAGCAAGCGTCCACAACAAGACAGACTGGAATGAGGCAGCCAATGCGTTGCAGCGGTGGCGTGCCTCACAAAGACAGGACAGGATAGTCAGGAAATAGCAGGATCAAGATAGATGAACGTAACACAGACAAATATACAATAAGTATGTTTTCCTAGCGTATTACAATTACAGCTATCAATGAAACTATTTGTAACGTCTGACTAACATATGTATATATCGGCAATGAACCGATATATGACATAAGCAGGAACACTGACTAGGACTGGAGCAATACAGGGAACAGGACTCGCTATCTCTTCGCAGAGATGAACGCAATCCACAAACGGTAACAGAACAGGATTCAGAAGGATTCGTTATCTCTTCGCAGAGATGAACGCAATCCATAAACAGAACCAGGAGCAGGATAACTAACTCAGCACGGGTGATCACGATACGCGCAAACTACCAAAACGTGCTGGAAAGCTGACTAACTGAACACAGGATATAAACAGTTCGTGTACGTATACATCAGCGACACTGATGTATCAACGTAACACGAATACAAGGAAAATAACAAACGTGCTGGTATGCATATATATTGGCAATGAACCAATATGTGATGCAAGACCAGCAAAGTATCTTTAGAACAAGAAACACGGTCTGGGGCTGAAGCAACAGCAAGACAGGCTTAAACTGAAGCTATGATAACCCGAGGAGTCCTGCAGGAAGCAGATCTTTATACTGAGGTCATCCAGTGGGAGCAGACATGCAGATTCCCACACAGGTGAATGATAATCAGTCGCAAGCTGACAGCAGGGAAAGGCAGACAAAGCTATGCAGCTTGCATGGAAAGAGATCAGAACTGCCTGAGCTGCAGCACTACTACGGCCAGCAGTACCTGCTGCAGCAGCGATCATGACAGAAAAATGCAATTGTTTCCCCTCTGCACTTGCTCTGTGCAAGAGGGGAAACGATTGCATAGAGCAAGGCCTGCCAGCCCAGCATCGCTACCAGCCAAGCCAGCATCACCACCAGCCAGCCCAGCATCGCCACCAGCCAGCCCAGCATCGCCACTAGCCAGGCCAGCCAGCCAGCCCAGCATTGCCACTAGCCAGGCCAGCATCGCCACCAGCCAGCCCAGCATCGCTACTAGCCAAGCCAGCATCACCACCAGCCAGGCCAACATCGCCACCAGCCAGCCCAGCATCGCCACCAGCCAGGCCAGCATCGCCACCAGCCAGCCCAGCATCGCCACTAGCCAGCCCAGCATCACCACCAGCCCAGCATCACCACCAGCCAGGCCAGCCAGCCCAGCATCGCCACTAGCCAGGCCAGCATCACCACCAGCCAGGCCAGCATCGCCACCAGCCAGCCCAGCATCGCTACCAGCCAAGCCAGCATCACCACCAGCCAGGCCAGCATCGCCACCAGCCAGCCCAGCATCGCCACCAGCCAGCCCAGCATCGCCACCAGCCAGGCCAACATCACTGCCCGGAAGCCTAGCATCACCACCAGCCAGGCCAGCCAGCCCAGCATCGCCACTAGGCAGGCCAGCATCACTGCCAGCCAGCCCAGCATCACCGCCAGCCAGCCCAGCATCGCCACCAGCCAGCCCAGCATCGCCACCAGCCAGCCCAGCATCACTGCCAGTCAGCCCAGCATCACCACCAGCCAGCCCAGCATCGCCACCAGCCAGGCCAACATCACCACCAACAAGGCCTGAATAACCACCAGCCAGCACAGCATCGCCACCAGCCAGCCCAGCATCGCTACCAGCCAAGCCAGTATCACCACCAGCCAGCCCAGCATCGCCACCAGCCAAGCCAGCATCACCACCAGCCAGCCCAGCATCGCCACCAGCCAAGCCAGCATCACCACCAGCCGGGCCAGAATCACCACCAGCCAGGCCTGAATCACCACCAGCCAGCCCAGCATCGCCACCAGCCAGCCCAGCATCGCCACCAGCCAGCCCAGCATCGCCACCAGCCAGCCCAGCATCGCTACAGCCAAGCCAGCATCACCACCAGCCAAGCCAGCATCGCCACCAGCCTGGCCAACATCGCCACCAGCCAGGCCAACATCGCCACCAGCCAGGCCAGCATCACCACCAGCCAGCCCAGCATTGCCACTAGCCAGCCCAGCATCACCACCAGCCCAGCATGACCACCAGCCAGGCCAGCCAGCCCAGCATCGCCACTAGCCAGGCCAGCCAGCCCAGCATCGCCACCAGCCAGCCCAGCATCACCACCAGCCAGGCCAGCATTGCCACCAGCCAGCCCAGCATTGCTACCAGCCAAGCCAGCATCACCACCAGCCAGGCCAGCATCGCCACCAGCCAGCCCAGCATCGCCACCAGCCAGGCCAACATCACTGCCCGGAAGCCCAGTATCACCACTAGCCAGGCCAGCCAGCCCAGCATCACCACCAGCCAGGCCAGAATCATCACCAGCCAGGCCTGAATCACCACCAGCCAGCCCAGCATCGCCACCAGCCAGCCCAGCATCGCCGCCAGCCCAGCATCGCCACCAGCCAGCCCAGCATCGCTACAGCCAAGCCAGCATCGCCACCAGCCAAGCCGGCATCACCACCAGCCAGGCCAGCATCGCCACCAGCCAGCCCAGCATCACCACCAGCCAAGCCAGCATTGCCACCAGCCAGCCCAGCATCGCCACCAGCCAGCCCAGCATCGCCACTAGCCAGGCCAGCCAGTCCAGCATCACCACTAGCCAGGCTAGCATCACCACCAGCCAGCCCAGCATCGCTACCAGTCAAGCCAGCATCACCACCAGCAAGCCCAACATCGCCACCAGCCAGGCCAACATTGCCACCAGCCAGGCCAACATCGCCACCAGCCAGCCCAGCATCGCCACCAGCCAGGCCAGCATCGCCACCAGCCAGCCCAGCATCGCCAATAGCCAGCCCAGCATCACCACCAGCCCAGCATCACCACCAGCCAGGCCAGCCAGCCCAGCATTGCCACTAGCCAGGCCAGCCAGCCCAGTCAGCCCAGCATCGCCACTAGCCAGGCCAGCATCACCACCAGCCAGGCCAGCATCGCCACCAACCAGCCCAGCATCGCTACCAGCCAAGCCAGCATCACCACCAGCCAGGCCATCATCGCCACCAGCCAGCCCAGCATCGCCACCAGCCAGCCCAGCATCGCCACCAGCCAGGCCAACATCACTGCCCGGAAGCCTAGTATCACCACCAGCCAGGCCAGCCAGCCCAGCATCGCCACTAGGCAGGCCAGCATCACTGCCAGCCAGCCCAGCATCGCCACCAGCCAGCCCAGCATCGCCACCAGCCAGCCCAGCATCACCACCAGCAAGCCCAGCATCACCACCAGCCAGCCCAGCATCGCCACCAGCCAGCCCAGCATCGCCACCAGCCAGGCCAACATCACTGCCCGGAAGCCCAGTATCACCACCAGCCAGGCCAGCCAGCCCAGCATCGCCACCAGCCAGCCCAGCATCCTCACCAGCCAGCCCAGCATCACCACCAGCCAGCCCAGCATCACCACCAGCCAGCCCAGCATCGCCACCAGCCAGGCCAATATCACCACCAGCCAGGCCTGAATAACCACCAGCCAGCCCAGCATCGCCACCAGCCATCCCAGCATCGCTACCAGTCAAGCCAGTATCACCACCAGCCAGCCCCGCATCGCCACCAGCCAAGCCAGCATCACCACCAGCCAGCCCAGCATCGCCACCAGCCAAGCCAGCATCACCACCAGCCAGCCCAGTATCGCCACCAGCCAGGCCAGAATCACCACCAGCCAGGCCTGAATCACCACCAGCCAGCCCAGCATCGCCACCAGCCAGCACAGCATCGCCACCAGCCAGCCCAGCATCGCTACCAGCCAAGCCAGTATCACCACCAGCCAGCCCAGCATCGCCACCAGCCAAGCCAGCATCACCACCAGCCAGCCCAGCATCGCCACCAGCCAAGCCAGCATCACCACCAGCCAGGCCAGAATCACCACCAGCCAGGCCTGAATCACCACCAGCCAGCCCAGCATCACCACCAGCAAGGTCAGAATCACCACCAGCTAGGCCAGAATCGCCACCAGCCAGCCCAGCATCACTGCCCGGCAGCCCAACATCACTGCCAGGCCAGCCAGCCCAGCATCGCCACTAGATAGGCCAGCCAGCCCGGCATCACCACCAGCCAGCCCAGCATCACTGCCCGGAAGCCCAGCATCACCACCAGCCAGGCCAGCCAGCCCAGCATCGCCACTAGCCAGGCCAGCCAACCCAGCATCGCCACTAGCCAGTCCAGCCAGCCCAGCATCGCCACTAGCCAGGCCAACATCACTGCCACCCAGCCCAGCATCACCACTAGCCAGGCCAGCATCACCACCAGCCAGGCCAGCATCACAACTGCTAGCCAGGCCAGCATCACTACTGCCAGCCAGCCAGCATCACCACCAGCCAGCCCAGCATCGCCACTAGCCGGGCCAGCATCGCCACCAGCCAGCCAGCATCACCACCAGCAAGGCCAGTATCACTGCCAGCCAGCCCTGCATCGTCACCAGCCAGCCCACCATCACCACCCACCAGTCCAGCATCACCACCAGCCAGCCCAGCATCACCACGAGCCAGGCCAGCATCACCACCAGCCAGGCCGGCATCACCACCAGCCAGGCCAGCATCACCACTAGCCAGCCCAGCATCACTGCCAACCAGCTCAGCATCACCACCAGCCAGCCCATCATCACCGCCAGCCAGCCCAGCATCACTGCCAGCCAGCCCAGCATCACCACCAGCCAGCCCAGCATCACCACCAGCCAGGCCAGCATCACCGCCAGCCAGCCCAGCATCACCGCCAGCCAGCCCAGCATCACCACCAGTCAGCCCACCATCACCGCCAGCCAGCCCACCATCACCGCCAGCCAGCCCAGCATCACCACCAGCCAGCCCAGCATCACCACCAGCCAGCCCAGCATCACCACCAGCCAGGCCAGCATCACCACCAGCCAACGCACCATCTCCACCAGCCAGCCCAGCATCACCAAGAGCCAGGCCAGCATCACCACAAGCCAGCCCAGCATCATCACCAGCCAGCCCAGCATCACCGCCAGCCAGGCCAGCATCACCACCAGCCCGGCCAGCATCACTGCCAGCCAGCCCAGCTTCGCCACCAGCCAGCCCAGCATCGCTACCAGCCAAGCCAGCATCACCACCAGCCAGGCCTGAATCACCACCAGCCAGCCCAGCATCACCACCAGCCAGGCCAGCCAGCCCAGCATCACCACCAGCCAGGCCAGCATCACTGCCAGCCAGCCCAGCATCACCACCAGCCAGGCCAGCATCACTGCCAGCCAGCCCAGCATCGCTACTAGCCAGCCCAGCATCACCACTAGCCAGGCCAGCCAGCCCAGCATCGCCACTAGCCATGCCAGCATCGCCACCAGCCAGACCAGCATCACTGCCAGCCAGCCCAGCATTGCCACCAGCCATGCCAGCCAGCCCAGCATAACCACCAGCCAGCCCAGCATCACTGCCAGCCAGCCCGGCATCACCACCAGCCAGCCCAGCATCACCACTAGCCAGGCCAGCCAGCCCAGCATCACCACCAGCCAGGTCAGCCAGCCCAGCATCACCACCAACCAGGCCATCATCACTGCCAGCAAGGCCAGCATCACTGCCAGCCAGCCCAGCATCACCGCCAGCCAGGCCAGCATCACCACCAGCAAGGCCAGCCAGCCTAGTATCACCACCAGCCAGGCCAGCATCACCACCAAGCCCAGCATCACTGCCAGTCAGCCCAGCATCACCACCAGCAAGGCCAGCCAGTCCAGCATCGCCACCAGCCAGGCCAGCCGGCCCAGCATCGCCACCAGCCCAGCATCACCACCAGCCAGCCCAGCATCACCGTCAGCCAGCCCGGCATCACCACCAGCCAGCCCAGCATCACCACCAGCCAGCCCAGCATCACCACCAGCCAGGCCAGCCAGCCAAGCATCACCACCAGCTAGCCCAGCATCACCACCAGTCAGCCCAGCATCACCACCAGCAAGGCCAGCCAGCCCAGCATTACCACCAGCCCAGCATCACCAACAGCAAGGCCAGCCAGTCCAGCATCACAACCAGGAAGGCCAGCATCATCGCCAGCCAGGCCAGCATCACAACCAGCCAGCCCAGCATCACAACCAGCAAGGCCAGAATCATCACCAGGCCAGCATCACTGCCAGCTAGCCCAACATCACTGCCACCACAGCACAGCATCACCACCAGCAATGCCAGCCAAGCAGAGGCCAGCATTACCACCAGCCAACACAGCCTAGGTTTTCGGGTACAGCCTATGTCTGAAAGCACTGCCGATTTCTCCTGCTGTACAAAATTGAAAGACACCCCTCTCATCCACCCCCAAAAAAAGGAATGGAGTGAATGTAGCACTCTAAGCGCACAATGGCAGGTAATGCCAGGTATAGGTTGCCCCAGTACAGTTGCCCTCAGTATAGTTGCCCTAGTATCATTAGTAAAGTTGCCCCCATTTTAGGTAGTTAGTATAGCTGCCCCCAGTATAGGTAGTAAAGTTGCCCCAGTATAGGTAGTATAATTGCCCAAGTACAGGTAGCTAGTATAGTTGTCCCCACTATAGGTAGTATAGTTGCCTCCAGTATAAGTAGCTAGTATAGTTGCCCCCAGTATAGGTAGTATAGTTGTCCCAGTATAGTTGCCCCAGAACAGATAGCTAGTATAGTTGCCCCCAGTATAGGTAGCATAATTGCCCCAGCTCCGTGACGCTGGCCCCCCTACAATCAGCACAAATAAAAATTCAATTATGATTGGTTAGTGCTACATTTGTGCCAATTTGCGCTGCAAAAATAAAGATGTGTGCTGCTTTCATTTTGAAGATAATAGCACTGTTTATTTCCAAAACAACACCATCACCCAGCCCCCATACAACAACCTACAGATATGAGACATAGAGGTCAAACGTTCACTCAGCCCCCCTACAACATCGCAAAGACTGAGTGAACTTTTGACCTTTTATAAAAACAAGAATATCTCAAAAACTATAAAAGATAGCAAAATGATTTTTGTAGCACAAATGAGCACATGCGCAGCACTACCCACCCATACCAGTCTATTGTCTGTAGGTTGTTGTATAGGGGCTGGGTGATGGTATTGTTTTGGAAATAAACAGTGCTATTATCTTCAATATGAAAGCAGCACAAATCTTAATTTTTGCAGCACAAATGGGCACAAACGTAGCACTAGAGATGACCCGAATGGTTCGCATGCAAACGCAAATGCGCGAACATTGCTGGTTCACGTTCAACCGCAAACTATATGCGAGTTTGACCCACCCCCTATACTACATCATTAGGCTCAACTTTTACATTCTACATCACAGTCAGCAGACACGTGGTAGCCAATCAGGCGACACTCCCTCCTGGAGCCCCCCCCTATAAAAGGCATGCAGCGTTGGCCATTTCCCTCACTCGTGTGGCTGCAGTAATTGGAGAAGGGAGAAGAACCTGCTGTAGACGTAGGGAAAGCTTAGTTAGGCTCTTGTTAGGATTGTTAGCTTGCTCCTTGTTGATACTTATTGCTAAAAAGCACCACTCAACAGCTCTTTTGAGAGCTAATGTTGTTCTTGTGATCTATTTTGTGTGTGTGTGTTAGTGTTGGGCGAACATCTAGATGTTCGGGTTCGGGCCGAACAGGCCGAACATGGCCGCGATGTTCGGGTGTTCGCGCCGAACTCCGAACATAATGGAAGTCAATAGGGACCCGAACTTTCGTGCTTTGTAAAGCCTCCTTACATGCTACATACCCCAAATTTACAGGGTATGTGCACCTTGGGAGTGGGTACAAGAGGAAAAAAAATTAGCAAAAATAGCTTATAGTTTTTGAGAAAATCGATTTTAAAGTTTCAAAGGGAAAACTGTCTTTTAAATGCGGGAAATGTCTGTTTTCTTTGCACAGGTAACATGCTTTTTGCCGCCATGCAGTCATAAATGTAATACAGATAAGAGGTTCCAGGAAAAGGGACTGGTAACGCTAACCCAGCAGCAGCACACGTGATGGAACAGGAGGAGGCGCAGGAGGAGAAGGCCACGCTTTGAGACACAACAACCCAGGCCTTGCATGAGGACAAGAAGCGTGCGGATAGCATGCTTTTTGCCGCCATGCAGTCATAAATGTAATACAGATAAGAGGTTCCAGGAAAAGGGACCGGCAACGCTAACCCAGCAGCAGCACACGTGATGGAACAGGAGGAGGCGCAGGAGGAGAAGGACCCACGCTTTGAGACACAACAACTCAGGCCTTGCATGAGGACAAGAAGCGTGCGGATAGCATGCTTTTTTGCCGCCATGCAGTCATAAATGTAATACAGATAAGAGGTTCCAGGAAAAGGGACCGGTAACGCTAACCCAGCAGCAGCACACGTGATGGAACAGGAGGAGGCGCAGGAGGAGAAGGCCACGCTTTGAGACACAACAACCCAGGCCTTGCATGAGGACAAGAAGCGTGCGGATAGCATGCTTTTTGCCGCCATGCAGTCATAAATGTAATACAGATAAGCAGGGCCGGCCCTAGACTTTTTGCCGCCTGAGGCAAATTTTGAAAAAATTATTGCTGCCGCCCCCACCACCGCCGCCGAGCTGGAGGGGTAGCGGGCAGGACGGGGGTATTGGGCCTAGCGGCGGGGAGGGGGGGTCGGACCCCCAGAACTGCCGCCTGAGGCAAAGGTTTCACCCCGCCTCATGGGCAGGCCGGCCCTGCAGATAAGAGGTTCCAGGAAAAAGGACCGGTAACGCTAACCCAGCAGCAGCACACATGATGGAACAGGAGGAGGCGCAGGAGGAGAAGGCCACGCTTTGAGACACAACAACCCAGGCCTTGCATGAGGACAAGAAGCGTGCGGATAGCATGCATTTTGCCGCCATGCAGTCATAAATGTAATTCAGATGAGAGGTTCAATAAACAGGGACCGGAAACGCTAACCCATCACAGATGTTCATTGTTCATGTTACTTGGTTGGGGTCCGGGAGTGTTGCGTAGTCGTTTCCAATCCAGGATTGATTCATTTTAATTTGAGTCAGACGGTCTGCATTTTCTGTGGAGAGGCGGATACGCCGATCTGTGACGATGCCTCCGGCAGCACTGAAACAGCGTTCCGACATAACGGTATTGAGTGGGTTTTCTTCGGTGCTCCACTGTGGCCTGTACGTGAACCGTCAGGGGGAACACCTCTTCCCTTGCCCCTCCCTCTTTCACAGGATTTCTTTTTCATTTCACTTATCCTTAAAGTACACGCTGACTGGCAGCAGTACAGTGGCAGTACAGAAATGCTATACAGTGGCGGGTGAGCGGTGTACTACTGTTCCCAGCAGAGACACAGAGTGACAGTAAACACAATGCTATATAGTGTGGGTGAGCGGTGTACTACTGTTCCCAGCAGCGACACAGAGCACAATGCTATACAGTGGTGGGTTAGCGGTGTGCTACTGTTCGCAGCAGAGACACAGAGCACAATGCTATACAGTGGTGGGTGAGCGGTGTACTACTGTTCCCAGCAGAGACACAGAGTGGCAGTAAACACAATGCTAAATAGTGTGGGGGAGCGGTGTACTACTATTCCCAGCAGCAACACAGAGCACAATGCTATACAGGGTGAGCGGTGTACTACTGTTCCCAGCAGCGACACAGAGCACAATGCTATACAGGGTGAGCGGTGTACTACTGTTCCCAGCAGACACACAGAGTGGCAGTAAACAAAATGCTATATAGTGTGGGTGAGCGGTGTACTACTGTTCCCAGCAGCGACACAGAGCACAATGCTATACAGTGGTGGGTGAGCGGTGTACTACTATTCCCAGCAGCGACACAGAGCACAATGCTATACAGGGTGAGCGGTGTACTACTGTTCCCAGCAGAGACACAGAGTGGCAGTAAACACAATGCTATATAGTGTGGGTGAGCGGTGTACTACTATTCCCAGCAGCGACACAAAGCACAATGCTATACAGGGTGAGCGGTGTACTACTGTTCCCAGCAGAGACACAGAGTGGCAGTAAACACAATGCTATATAGTGTGGGTGAGCGGTGTACTACTGTTCCCAGCAGCGACACAATGACTGGGGGGACCCTGGCTAGCCTGGCTGGAGAGAGAACTACCCTGCCTGCCTACCCAAAGCTAAACACACAGACAAATGGCGGAGAAATGACGTGGATCGGGTATTTATTTACCCGAACCACGTGACCCGTTCGGCCAATCAGAGCGCGTTCGGGTCCGAACCACGTGACCCGTTCGGCCAATCACAGCGCTAGCCGAACGTTCGGGGAACCATCAGGTGTTCAGCCGAACTCGAACATCACCCGAACAGGGTGATGTTCTGCAGAACCCGAACAGTGGCGAACACTGTTCGCCCAACACTAGTGTGTGTGTCCCACTGACACTTGCATATACAGCCCTGTCAGTCAGTCACAGCTGGCCTTTGGCCCCTTGCTAATTCCTACTGTGCCACTGCCAGGCCCAGCACATTCAGTGCCTACCTTTTCACTGCACGTGTGTGACAGGCAGCTGCACATTTGTGATACCAATCACTGCATACCTGTTCATGTTTACTGCACCTGCATGACAGAAGTACGCAGTGTTATATACGAGTCACTGCACCTGTTCACAGTACCTATGTGTGTGACAGCTGCACATTGTATTGATATCAGTCACTGCATACCTGTTCAGTGCACCTACGTGACCGCACGCAGTGTTATATTTATTATATACCAGTCACTGCATACCTGGTACCTGTGTGTGTGACACCTGATTGATGTATACACATGCAAGATGTTTTAAAGCACTTTAGGCCTCCAGTTTAGCATGCAACGTGATTTCTGCCCTTAAAATGCTGCTGTGCGTCAAATCCAGATTTTTTTCCCGGGACTTTTGGCATGTATCCCACTCCGCTATGCCCCTCTCTAGGTGTTAGACCCCTTGAAACATCTTTTCCATCACTTTTGTGGCCAGCATAAGGGCTCTTTTCCACTAGCAATCGCTAGCGTTTGCACTAAACGCTAGCGATTGCGATTCAGCAAAAGTCCAAAATTTCTCGGCGATTTCCAGACGTTTATGATCGCGATTTTTTGCTATGCTATGCAGGGCATAGCAAAATCGCGGCAAAAATCGTTCCGCAGCGCGATCGCGATTTAGTACAAAAACGAATCACGGTAGTGGAAATTACCTACCGCGATACCTATGTTATTCAGCAGACCGTAGCGATTTTAAAATCGCTAGCGATTTGCAATTTTGCGATTCAGCAATCGCAAACGCTCTAGTGGAAAAGGGCCCTTAATGTTTGTAATTTTCAAAGTTCGCCTCCCCATTGAAGTCTTTTGCGGTTCGCGTGAACCCGAACTTTTGCAGAAGTTCGCGTTCGGGGTTCGCGAACCTAAAATCGGAGGTTCAAGCCATCTCTACGTAGCACTAACCAATCATGATGAAGTTTTTATTTGTGCTGATTGTAGAGGGGCCAGCTTCACGGAGACAGTTGCCCCAGTATAGGTAGTAGTATAGTTGCCCCAGTATAAGTAGTATAGTTGGCTCCGGTGTGGGTAGTTAGGAAGGAGGGGCAGCAGGGACAGCGGTGGGGAGGGGGGCCAGACCTCCCTCCTCCCTCACCTGGGTCCCCTTCTTCCGCACTCTCCTCCCTCCAGATAGCAGACCAGTGGCAGGCGCAGCGGGCAGGAAATTACTCACCTGACTTCTGTGTTCCAGGCGCTAGTGATGCTCAAATACCCCTTTTTAAAATTCGAGTTTGGTCGAATTCGAATAGTAAATTATTCGAGGTCAGTCGAATATTCGAGTCGAATAATTTTTACTATTCGATTCGACCTCGGACTTCGAGCTCACTATTTGAGTCGGTATTCGAGCTAACTATTCGAGCTGACTATTCGAATTGGCCTTAAATAGCTTCCCAACACTTGTTTTGAGGGTTAATGATGCAAGAAACATATTTTTTTCCAAGTGACAACAGCAAGTGATTATGTGGGGATGTTCCTTTAAAAAAAAAAAAAGGTAAAAAGAGAAGTTGTGTCCAGAATTTTGTTCAGTACTGTATATACTTCTTCTTCTTCTTCTTCTTCTTTATCTTCTATATCTTCTTCTTCTTCTTCTATATCTTCTTCTTCTTCTTCATCTTCTTCTTCTTCTTCTTCATCTTCTTCATCTTCATCTTCTTCATCTTCATCTTCTTCATCTTCTTCATCTTCATCTTCTTCATCTTCTTCTTCATCTTCTTCATCTTCTTCATCTTCATCTTCTTCATCTTCTTCTTCATCTTCTTCATCTTCATCTTCTTCATCTTCTTCTTCTTCTTCTTCTTCATCTTCTTCTTCATCTTCTTCATCTTCTTCTTCATCTTCTTCATCTTCATCTTCTTCATCTTCTTCTTCATCTTCTTCATCTTCTTCATCTTCATCTTCTTCATCTTCTTCTTCATCTTCTTCATCTTCATCTTCTTCATCTTCTTCTTCTTCTTCTTCTTCTTCATCTTCTTCTTCATCTTCTTCATCTTCTTCTTCATCTTCTTCATCTTCATCTTCTTCATCTTCTTCATCTTCATCTTCTTCATCTTCTTCTTCATCTTCTTCATCTTCTTCATATTCATCTTCTTCATCTTCTTCTTCATCTTCTTCATCTTCATCTTCTTCATCTTCTTCTTCTTCTTCTTCTTCTTCTTCTTCTTCTTCATCTTCTTCTTCATCTTCTTCATCTTCTTCTTCATCTTCTTCATCTTCATCTTCTTCATCTTCATCTTCATCTTCATCTTCTTCATCTTCTTCTTCATCTTCTTCTTCTTCTTCTTCTTCTTCTTCATCTTCTTCTTCATCTTCTTCATCTTCTTCTTCATCTTCTTCATCTTCATCTTCATCTTCATCTTCTTCATCTTCTTCTTCATCTTCATCTTCTTCATCTTCTTCTTCATCTTCTTCATCTTCATCTTCTTCATCTTCTTCTTCTTCTTCTTCTTCTTCTTCTTCTTCTTCTTCATCTTCTTCTTCATCTTCTTCATCTTCTTCTTCATCTTCTTCTTCATCTTCTTCATCTTCTTCTTCATCTTCTTCATCTTCTTCTTCATCTTCTTCATCTTCTTCTTCTTCATCATCTTCTTCTATATCGTCTTCTTCGTCACTTATTTCTCTTTTCATTTTTTTTTTTTTAAAGAAATGCAGCTATTTTTGATGGTGATACCATGGCTGTAAATAAACACAACAGGAGGTCCCAGACAGCGGTCGTGCAGCCCACATTGTGTCCAATACACAACTGGGACAACACAGTTTTCAACCCGGGCACCTCAGAAAAATTAAACCTTTTTTTGTAATGGTTTTGTAGTTTTGGTTTTACAACCAATTACACAGATATATAGCTATTTTTTGACGTAATAGCTGGTGGCAGAGTGGCAGCAGAAGGTAAATCTGTGTACCCTGGCGGTGGGAAACACAGACAGACAGCAGCAGCAGCAGGAGGAGGAATGGAGGAGAGTAATTATGTGAGCAGCTATTGTTTGACGTAATAGCTGGTGGCAGTGTGGCAGCAGAAGGTAATTCTGTGTACCCTGGCAGTGGGAAACACAGACAGACAGCAGCAGCAGGAGGAATGGAGGAGTAGTGTGAGTGTGGCAGCAGGTAGGCAGCGTGACATAATAGCCCTGGTACCTAGCGGTGATACCAGGGCCGTAAATAAACACAACAGGAGGTCCCAGACAGCGGTCGTGCAGCCCACATTGTGTCCAATACACAACTGGGACAACACAGTTTTCAACCCGGGCACCTCAGAAAAATTAAACCTTTTTTTTTTTTAATGGTTTTTTGGTTTTTGGTTTTACAACCAATTTAGCTATTTTTGGACGTAATAGCTGGTGGCAGAGTGGCAGCAGAAGAAGGTAATTTTGTGTACCCTGGCAGTGGGAAACACAGACAGACAGCAGCAGCAGGAGGAGGAATGGAGGAGTAGGCGAGCAGCTATTGTTTGACGTAATAGCTGGTGGCAGAGTGGCAGCAGAAGGTAAATCATCTGTGTACCCTGGCAGTGGGAAACACAGACAGACAGCAGCAGCAGCAGCAGGAGGAGGTATGGAGGAGCAGTGTGAGTGTGGCAGCAGGTAGGCAGCGTGACATAATAGCCCTGGTACCTAGCGGTGATACCAGGGCCGTAAATAAACACAACAGGAGGTCCCAGACAGCGGTCGTGCAGCCCACATTGTGTCCAATACACAACTGGGACAACACAGTTTTCAACCCGGGCACCTCAGAAAAATTAAACCTTTTTTTGTAATGGTTTTGTAGTTTTGGTTTTACAACCAATTACACAGATATATAGCTATTTTTTGACGTAATAGCTGGTGGCAGAGTGGCAGCAGAAGGTAAATCTGTGTACCCTGGCGGTGGGAAACACAGACAGACAGCAGCAGCAGCAGGAGGAGGAATGGAGGAGAGTAATTATGTGAGCAGCTATTGTTTGACGTAATAGCTGGTGGCAGTGTGGCAGCAGAAGGTAATTCTGTGTACCCTGGCAGTGGGAAACACAGACAGACAGCAGCAGCAGGAGGAATGGAGGAGTAGTGTGAGTGTGGCAGCAGGTAGGCAGCGTGACATAATAGCCCTGGTACCTAGCGGTGATACCAGGGCCGTAAATAAACACAACAGGAGGTCCCAGACAGCGGTCGTGCAGCCCACATTGTGTCCAATACACAACTGGGACAACACAGTTTTCAACCCGGGCACCTCAGAAAAATTAAACCTTTTTTTTTTTTAATGGTTTTTTGGTTTTTGGTTTTACAACCAATTTAGCTATTTTTGGACGTAATAGCTGGTGGCAGAGTGGCAGCAGAAGAAGGTAATTCTGTGTACCCTGGCAGTGGGAAACACAGACAGACAGCAGCAGCAGGAGGAGGAATGGAGGAGTAGGCGAGCAGCTATTGTTTGACGTAATAGCTGGTGGCAGAGTGGCAGCAGAAGGTAAATCATCTGTGTACCCTGGCAGTGGGAAACACAGACAGACAGCAGCAGCAGCAGCAGGAGGAGGTATGGAGGAGCAGTGTGAGTGTGGCAGCAGGTAGGCAGCGTGACATAATAGCCCTGGTACCTAGCGGTGATACCAGGGCCGTAAATAAACACAACAGGAGGTCCCAGACAGCGGTCGTGCAGCCCACATTGTGTCCAATACACAACTGGAACAACACAGTTTTCAACCCGGGCACCTCAGAAAAATTAAACCTTTTTTTTTTTAATGGTTTGTTTGGTTTCGGTTTTGCAACCAATATAGCTATTGTTTGACGTAATAGCTGGTGGCAGAGTGGCAGCAGAAGAAGGTCATTCTGTGTACCCTGGCAGTGGGAAACACAGACAGACAGCAGAAGGGCAGTACACAGCAGCCCACTGTAGGTGTAAAATGTGTGGCTGCAGGCGACGTAATAGTCAAAGTGAACCAGGCTGGCTTAGTGAGCAGGAGCCAGGAGGTGGTAAAGGGTGGTAAGGCACATTAACGATGGTTCCGGCAGCCAGTTCATGTCCCCCTCTCGCCGACAACAGGGGCCAGGAACTCGCCTTCCACCCACGCCTGGTTCATCTTGAGAAACGTCAGTCTGTCCACAGACTTGTGAGACAGACGTGAGCGTTTCTCGGTGACCACGCCACCAGCTGCACTGAAGCAGCGCTCGGACAGCACGCTGGAAGGGGGGCAGGACAGCACTTCCAGGGCGTACTGCGCTAGCTCGCTCCAGATCTCCATGCGCTTGACCCAATACTCCATGGGATCAACAGGGGCATCGCTGTCAAGCCCGCTGTACGACCCCATGTAGTCAGCCACCATGCGGGTCAGGCGCTGGCTGTGACCGGAGGAGGATGCTGCTGCATGCATCTCCTCTCTAGTCACTGCTGCCGGAGCCTCTACAGTCCTGTAGAGCTCGTGGCTGAGAGACAGCAGGTCTGTGGGGCGCTTGCTGCTGCTGGATGCAGGCACCTGCTGCTGCCTCTGTGCTGGCTGCTGGACAGTGGGGGTGGAAGGCTGGGGGAAGGCTTCCTCCAAGCGCTCAACAAGGGCCTGCTGCAAGCTCCTTATTTGTTGCGCTGGGTCTCCTCCTGCAGGCGGCAGGAACTGGCTCAACTTCCCCTTGAGGCGTGGGTCCAACATCATGCTGATCCAGATGTCCTCCCTCTGCTTCATCTGGATCACCCTGGGGTCCCTGCGCAGGCACGCCAGCATGTGCGCTGCCATTGGGAAGAGGCGGGCCACGTCTGCTGGCACATCGACGTCAGTGCTGTCCTCATCCTCCTCCTCTGCCGCCTCATCCTCTCTCCACCCCCGCACCAACTCAGCTGCGCTGTGCTGATCCCCCTCATCAGCAGCCAGGTCAGGGACCTCCACCAAGTCCTCCTCCTCCTCCCCCTCAGAGGTGGACTGCGCAGCTGGTTGCCGCTCCTGCTGGTCCAAGGCTGCCGCTCCCTGTTCCAGCAAACCATCGAGGGCCCTGTTCAGCAGAGAAACCAGGGGCACCCACTCGCAGACCATAGCATGGTCCCTGCTCACCATGTTTGTGGCCTGCAGGAAGGGAGCCAGCACAAAGCACACCTGCTGCATGTGCCTCCAGTCATCATCGGGGACGATGGACGGGATGTTGCTGGTCTTGTCCCTTCTCCGAGCTGCGGAAACAGTGGCCAGGGCAAGGTACTGGTTGACAGCGTGCCTCTGTTCAACCATACGCTCCAACATCGCCAGGGTGGAGTTCCAGCGAGTCGGAACGTCAATGATCAGCCGATGGCGTGGCAGATCCAGCTCCTTTTGCACGTCTTCCAGGCTCGCACAGGCTGCAGCCGAGCGCCGGAAGTGACGCACAACATTCCTTGCCGTTTCCAGCAGTTCGCCCATCCCCTGGTAGGTGCGCAGGAACTTCTGCACCACCAGGTTCAGCACGTGGGCAAGACAGGGGATGTGGGTCAGGTTTCCCCTGTCTATGGCAGCAACCAGATTGGCCCCATTGTCGGACACCACCTCTCCGACTCTGAGGCCTCTGGGGGTCAGCCAAATCCTCTCCTGCTCCTGGAGTTTGGCCAACACGTGGGCTGCCGTCAGCTTGGTCTTGCCAAGGCTGACCAAGTGCAGCAGCGCTTGGCAGTGGCGGGCCTTCACGCTGCTGCTGAGGCGGGGGGTTTGGCCAGGTGTGGCGGAGGATGGCAGAGGATCGGAGGAACCCGCTGCAGTTCCCCTGACCCTGCGGGGTGGCACCACCCACTGTGTTGCTGCTGCTGCTGCTGCTGTGCCCGCTGCTGCTCTCCCATCCTCACCCCCTTCCACCAAGCTGACCCAGTGGACAGTGAAGGACAGGTAGCGGCCTGTCCCGAAGCGGCTGCTCCAGGAGTCCATGGTGACGTGGACCCTTTCACCAACCGCGTGCTCCAGCCCTCGCTCCACATTGGCCATCACAAAGCGGTGCAGTGCTGGAATGGCCTTGCGGGAGAAAAAGTGTCTGCTGGGGAGCTGCCAGTCTGGGGCTGCACAAGCAAGCAGCGCCCGCATGTCGCTCCCCTCCTGCACGAGCGTGTACGGCAGGAGTTGGGAGCACATGGCCCGTGCCAGCAAGCCGTTCAGCTGCCGCACGCGACGGCTGCTGGGAGGCAGAGCCCTAACCACCCCCTGGAAGGACTCGCTCAAAAGGCTCTGGCGTGGCCTTTTGCTGACACGGGAATCACCAGACACAGCGGAGGAGGCCACTGAGGACTGGCTGCCAGAACAGGCCTCAGTGTCGGCGGCAGGAGTTGCAGAGGGGGGAGGAGCAGTGCGTTTCCGCACTCCTGCTGGTGCTGCTGGAGGAGCAGGAGGGCGGGTGGCTGCTGTTGCTGCTGCTGAAGGCTGTGCAGTGATGGGTGTGGTGCCACTGCCAGCACCAGATGCCTTCAGCCTCTGGAACTCCTCATGCTGGTGGAAATGTTTAGCCGCAAGGTGGTTGATCAGCGAGCTGGTGCTGAACTTTAAGGGGTCTGCACCTCTGCTCAACTTCCGCTGACAGTGGTTGCAAGTGGCGTACTTGCTGTACACAGTGGGCATGGTGAAAAAGCGCCAGATTGGTGACAGAAACATCCCCCTACGGCATGGAAGCGCTGCTGCCTGTCTCCCTGTGGTGGTTGGGGGGGGGGCTTGGGTGCGGCTGGTGGTGGTACTGGCTGATGCTGCTGCTGCTGCTGCTGAGCCTGAGACACCAGCAGGCTGTGGGTCGCTGCCAATGCTTGCAATGATGCGCCTCCTTGCAAGGCCCACAAGCGCATCCTCCTCCTCCTCCGAGCTGCTGAGGACGACATCCCCTGGAGGTGGTGGCACCCAGTCTCTGTCTGTCACCGGGTCATCAACATCATCCTCCCCCTCCTCAAACATGTCCTGCTGGGATGATGACCCCCCAAACTCCTCTCCTGATGCATGGATGGGCTGCTTGACTGTCGCCACAGTCTTGCTGTCCAATCCCTCATCCCCCAAAGTGCCCATCAGCATCTCCTCCTCAAAATCGCCAACAACAGCAGACAATTGACTCATCATGCCTGGGGTCAAAAGAGTGCTGAATGAGAGGTCGGCGACTGACGGTGAACTGGCCTCCTCCCCAGACCCTGCTGGGCGGCTGCTGCGAACAGGGGTGGTGGTGGTGGTGGTGGTGAGGGTGGAGGCCTCGGATGCAGAGCTGATGGCGGGCTGCTCATCCTCCGTCATGAGTTGCACCACAGTGTCTGCATCCTTTTCCTCAATGGGACGTTTCCGACCCGGCTGGAGGAAAATCGGAGCAGGTGCTACACGCTGCTGCTGCTGTGTCTCTGCAGCGTGAGTTGCAGATGCTCCTGCTGGGCGGCGCCCAAGGCGTCCACGGCCAGTGGCTATGGGAGGAATGTTAGCCACTGACGCTGCTGCTGCTGCTGCGGAACTGTGCATGGTGGCGCGCCCGCGGCCGCGGCTTGCCACAATGCTGCTCCCTCTCCTCCTGATTCCCTTGCTGCCCTTCCCCTTGCCCAAACCGCGCTGGCTGCCACTTCCAGACATCTTAAATGTTTTGGGCGTATAGACAAAAGTTTTGTAAAAGGGCGGGTGAAAAGTGGGGTACTTTAATGGAGTGGGTTGGTTGGTGAGGTGACTGAGTGAGTGTCCCCTAGTACAGTAAGTAAGTAGTAACAGTCAGGAAGTACAACTAGCAGTTACAATAATCAGTAGTAATCACAAGTAAATTTAGTGTGTGTACACTCAGACAGTGAGTGCACGCACGCAGGAGCTAGTAGCCTATGAACACAGTGACTGAGTGTCCTAGACTCCTAGTACAGTAAGAGTAAGTAGTAACAGTAAGTACAACTAACTAATTACAATAATCAATCAGCGATCAGAAGGAAATGGAGTGTGGGTGGTGTGTGTACACTCAGACAGTGAGTGACCGCACGCAGGAGCTAGTAGCCTATGAACACAGTGACTGAGTGTCCTAGACTCCTAGTACAGTAAGAGTAAGTAGTAACAGTAAGTAGAACTAACTAATTACAATAATCAATCAGCGATCAGAAGGAAATGGAGTGTGGGTGGTGTGTGTACACTCAGACAGTGAGTGACCGCACGCAGGAGCTAGTAGCCTATGAACACAGTGACTGAGTGTCCTAGACTCCTAGTACAGTAAGAGTAAGTAGTAACAGTAAGTAGAACTAACTAATTACAATAATCAATCAGCGATCAGAAGGAAATGGAGTGTGGGTGGTGTGTGTACACTCAGACAGTGAGTGACCGCACGCAGGAGCTAGTAGCCTATGAACACAGTGACTGAGTGTCCTAGACTCCTAGTACAGTAAGAGTAAGTAGTAACAGTAAGTAGAACTAACTAATTACAATAATCAATCAGCGATCAGAAGGAAATGGAGTGTGGGTGGTGTGTGTACACTCAGACAGTGAGTGACCGCACGCAGGAGCTAGTAGCCTATGAACACAGTGACTGAGTGTCCTAGACTCCTAGTACAGTAAGAGTAAGTAGTAACAGTAAGTAGAACTAACTAATTACAATAATCAATCAGCGATCAGAAGGAAATGGAGTGTGGGTGGTGTGTGTACACTCAGACAGTGAGTGACCGCACGCAGGAGCTAGTAGCCTATGAACACAGTGACTGAGTGTCCTAGACTCCTAGTACAGTAAGAGTAAGTAGTAACAGTAAGTAGAACTAACTAATTACAATAATCAATCAGCGATCAGAAGGAAATGGAGTGTGGGTGGTGTGTGTACACTCAGACAGTGAGTGACCGCACGCAGGAGCTAGTAGCCTATGAACACAGTGACTGAGTGTCCTAGACTCCTAGTACAGTAAGAGTAAGTAGTAACAGTAAGTACAACTAACTAATTACAATAATCAATCAGCGATCAGAAGGAAATGGAGTGTGGGTGGTGTGTGTACACTCAGACAGTGAGTGACCGCACGCAGGAGCTAGTAGCCTATGAACACAGTGACTGAGTGTCCTAGACTCCTAGTACAGTAAGAGTAAGTAGTAACAGTAAGTACAACTAACTAATTACAATAATCAATCAGCGATCAGAAGGAAATGGAGTGTGGGTGGTGTGTGTACACTCAGACAGTGAGTGACCGCACGCAGGAGCTAGTAGCCTATGAACACAGTGACTGAGTGTCCTAGACTCCTAGTACAGTAAGAGTAAGTAGTAACAGTAAGTAGAACTAACTAATTACAATAATCAATCAGCGATCAGAAGGAAATGGAGTGTGGGTGGTGTGTGTACACTCAGACAGTGAGTGACCGCACGCAGGAGCTAGTAGCCTATGAACACAGTGACTGAGTGTCCTAGACTCCTAGTACAGTAAGAGTAAGTAGTAACAGTAAGTAGAACTAACTAATTACAATAATCAATCAGCGATCAGAAGGAAATGGAGTGTGGGTGGTGTGTGTACACTCAGACAGTGAGTGACCGCACGCAGGAGCTAGTAGCCTATGAACACAGTGACTGAGTGTCCTAGACTCCTAGTACAGTAAGAGTAAGTAGTAACAGTAAGTACAACTAACTAATTACAATAATCAATCAGCGATCAGAAGGAAATGGAGTGTGGGTGGTGTGTGTACACTCAGACAGTGAGTGACCGCACGCAGGAGCTAGTAGCCTATGAACACAGTGACTGAGTGTCCTAGACTCCTAGTACAGTAAGAGTAAGTAGTAACAGTAAGTAGAACTAACTAATTACAATAATCAATCAGCGATCAGAAGGAAATGGAGTGTGGGTGGTGTGTGTACACTCAGACAGTGAGTGACCGCACGCAGGAGCTAGTAGCCTATGAACACAGTGACTGTCTGACTGAGTGTCCTAGACTCCTAGTACAGTAAGAGTAAGTAGTAACAGTAAGTACAACTAACTAACAATAATCTATCAGTAATCAGAAGGAAATAGAGTGTGTGTACACACAGACAGTGAGTGAGTGCACACACGCAGGAGCTAGCTAGTAGCCTATAAACAGTGACAGTCAGTGAGTGTCCTACTCCTAGTACAGTATAACTACAATACTATTAGTAAAGGACAGCAGAAATACTGGTATAGATGAGAGAAATAAACAGAGGACAGCTGCCCACAGAGGCAAGGCCCCCCTGAGGCCTAAACCTGTAAGCTTGCAGCAGCTGCCTGTCTCTAATGTAACACACAAGCTACTAACTAAAATACAATGTCTATCTAACTAACAACAATATAGGTGTATATGGCAGGTGTAGGTGAGCAAAAACGCTAGGTAAATGATCACAATAGAGCACTTGCTAAGCCAAAGCACAAAGGAGCAACTCTCTCTCTGTACAAGTCTCAGGCAAGCATGGAGAAACGTAACATGGCGGCCGCTATTTATAGGGTAGGGGCTGGCCAGGGTCCCCCTCTGTGATTGGCTGCCGTCAGAGGGCCTGGGAGCCCTCTGATTGGCTCTAAGGACATCAATCTGGGCTATGACGCTATTCGAGCTCGGTACCGAGCTCGAATAGCGCCGAGTTGCTCGAATAGCTCGAATAGTGAATGGGCTATTCGAGTGTACTCGGATAGCCCATTCGAATAGCTCCAGCTATTCGGAGCTCGAATACCGAGCTCGAATAGCTGAAAAAGAGCTCGAATATTCGAGCTACTCGAATATTCGAGCTCTGCTGAGCACCACTGCCAGGCGCTAGAACACTGCATCACGTGCCACAGGTTTCCGCCTTCAATGCTGCTCACTGTGCATTTTTGACACCCCCCTGCCTGTCACCCAGAGCGCCACGCACCCTTGCGCCCAATGGACGGAACATCACTATAGAGGCGGAAGACGGTCGGGCACTGAGACACAAGACAGGTAATGTATAAACTTACATTTATACATTATACACACAGTGGCAAGAGGACGTGGCGGGTTCGGCTGATTCCTGAGAGATTTCATGCTGAAGTTGATTGTCAATCCGCCTGTGGTGTATGAGCAGCCGACAGACCTCGCTCTAATCAGATTCGACCAGATTCTTGGTCGATCCGCCCATCCGTTAGATGTAGGGCTACTTGTGTTCAGGGATCTTCCAGGATTCTAGCAACGCCCGGCCACACAATACAGTGTTCAGAGGATAGGAAGTCATGTAAGGACAGGGATCACATCATGACTTGTGGAGGAGAATTAAGGCAAAGTGGGAAGATGCAGAGAAAAAATGGAAAGAAGAGTACAAAGTCAGACGCTAAACATCATTTATAAGATGGGTTACAAAAAGGTATTCTCCTGCAGTGTGTAATATTAGTGTTATGTGTAATGATGGCGCCATCTTGTGGACAAAACTATCACTGCTTGCTTTAAAGTCAAACTACTCTGTGGCTGAAAAAAAAAAAGAGTTCAGTTCTGTATATTAATATTATTATTGATTATAAAGCGCCAAGATATTCCATGGTGCTGTACAAAGTAAGAAACAAATAAACATGGGATATAAATTAATACAGACAATGGTTACACAGTTACATAGTTATTAAAGCGGAATATAACCCTGCATTTCAACTTTGCTCTAAAACATTATTTACAGCATATTATATGCAAAAAGCATTTTTTTTTTACTAGACCAGCATTGGAAGGGTTAAACACAGAGGTTTTAAGTTCCGTGCAGACATTCAGATGGTTACATTCTATTTAGTTAGTGTGTAACTGTTTATCAATAGATACATCTCTTTGGCTGTCCTCCAAGCTCCTTCTCAGTGAGAGAGATGAGTCATAATAAACACATATTTGTAAACAAAAAGTATCTAACTCAAGTTCGGATTCGGTTGCAGAAATCTCTAGGGACTTTAAAGCCCTGTGTAACCCTTCCAATGCTGGTCTAGTAAAAAAAAAAATGCTGGTTGCATATAATATACTGTAAATAATGTTTTAGAGCAAAGTTGAAATGCAGGGTTATATTCCGCTTTAAGGTTGAAAAAAGACATACGTCCATCGAGTTCAACCAGAGAACAAAGTACAACACCAGCCTGCTCCATCACATATCCCTGTTGATCCCGAGGAAGGCAGAAAACCCTTACAAGGCATGGTCCAATTAGCCCCAAAGGGGAAAAAATTCCTTCCCGACTCCAGATGGCAATCAGATAAAATCCTTAGATCAACATCCAGGGAAAATAAGATTATTAACCCCTCAAATAGTTTGCATACAACTGATGTTAAGCTTACAGGTCTATAATTTCCTGGATCTGATTTTTTTGCCCTTCTTAAATGATGGGAAAACGTGGGCTGTACGCCAATCCGCTGGGACTCTGCCAGTTGCAAGAGAGTCACAAAAGATAAGATAAAGGGGTTTATCAATAACCAAACTTAATTCCCTTAGGACCCGAGGATGCATGCCATCCGGGCCAGGTGCCTTGTCTATTTTTAATGTATTTAGTCTTGCCTTCACTTCTTCCTGCGTCAAGTATTTAATATTACAGTTAGAAGATTGAGACTTATCTGCATCTGTAATTTGCAACAGTGATGTTTCCCTTGTGAAGACAGAAGCAAAGAAAGCATTTAATAACTCTGCCTTACCTTGGTCATCCACCATTGAGTTCCCACCCTCATCCTTTCCAATAGTACAATAGATCCCCTCTAATCCCCTCTAATGGTGTACACCAAATGTAGACACTGGTACAAAATATAGAAATGGTAACTACAGTGACAAGTGTAACATGATGAATAAAATGAATAACAAATTGCAAGATACATTCAATTTCATTCAGCCTTTGCAGAATTAAAAATTCCACATTTCAAATCGAAAAAAGGAAAACAGAATTCCACAGAAATCCGATTTACCTACTCTGTAATTTTAACCCAATCACAGAACTCAGAAGCATTGGACCAATCAGAGACTGCAGAATTTTTCTACAAAATTGTAATTTCAGACCAATGACAAGACTTAAATTTCCATTTTTTGTTCTTCATTTTTTGCATTCTCTAATGTAGGGCTGCACGATTTTAGGAAAAAAATTGAAATTGCGATTTTTCTCTCAGATATTCAGATTTTGATTTGATTCAAGATTTTCTTCAAATCATCTATACACACACTAGATGTTTACCCAAGGTAGCCAGGTATAGGTCCCCATCTATAGAAGGCAGGTATAGGTGCCCCCAGTACCTGTACATTTGAAAAGGGCGCCTGGAAAAAAAGGGCTCCTGATATAGACGAAAAAAGCCAGATTCAGCTACAAAGGTTGCCTGGTGTAGCCTATATGCCAAATTCGGCTACAAAGGGCGCCCGGTGTAGCCCATATGCCCTTTTGTAGCAGAATCAAAAACCTTGTAGCCGAAAACTTTGTAGCTGAATAAAAAATATAGGCTACAAAAGTGCGCCCTTTTGTAGTCGAATCGAAAACCTTGTAGCCAAAAGAAAACTCGGGAGCCCCTTTTACCACCTTGTAGGCCATATTTGCAGAAATAACATTGAAGTCTATGGAGGAGCCCTTTTAATACAGATGGCTCAAGAGCCCTTTTCAACTGATTCCCCCAGTACAGGTAGCCAGGTATAGTTGCCCCAGTATAGGTTAGCCAGGTAGGTGCCCCCAGTATAGAATAGCTATGCAGGTTTCCGCTGTATAGGTTAGCCAGGTAGGTACCCCCAGTATAGGTTAATAGGTTAACTAGGTAGGTTTCCCCAGTATAGGTTAGCCAGGTAGGTGCCCTCAGTATAGGTTAGCTAGGTAGTTTTCCCCAGTATAGGTTAGCCAGTTAGGTGCCCCCAGTATAGGTTAGCTAGGTAGTTTTCCCCAGTATAGGTTAGCCAGGTAGGTGCCCCCAGTATAGGTTAGCTAGAGAGGTTTTCCCAGTATAGGTTAGCCAGGTAGGTGCACCCAGTATAGGTTAGCTAGGGAGGTTTTCCCAGTATAGGTTAGCCAGGTAGGTGCCCCCAGTATAGGTTAGCTAGGTAGTTTCCCCCAGTATAGGTTAGCCAGTTAGGTGCCCCCAGTATAGGTTAGCTAGGTAGGTTTCCACAGTATAGGTTAGCCAGGTAGGTGCCCCCAGTATAGGTTAGCTAGGGAGGTTTTCCCAGTATAGGTTAGCCAGGTAGGTGCCCCCAGTATAGGTTTTGCAAGGTAGATGCCCCCAGTATGTTACCCAGGTCCCCCGGTATAGCCTGCCTTTATGTATCCCTGCCTTTCTCCCCTGCCTGCTAAGTGCCGACTCACCCCACAACACACTGGTAAACAAGCCGCGGCGGAAGCACAAGCTGTTACGACACCGGCCCAGTGCGTATCATTCTCCTCACATGCAAAGTGTTGGCCACATTCCACACTCACTACAGCGGCCAGAAGGAGTAAGCGTGCCAAAGTGACCTGGAACGTGTCCAACATTTTGCGTGTGAGGAGACCACACATGCAACGTGGAAAAGTATCCACATAAAAAAACCCGCCACTTTGACGATTACGAAATTGTCTTGCCCCACATTGCGGTTTTGGTTTTTAAACAATATATCGTGCAGGTCTACTCTGATGCAAAAAATGACTAATAAAGTGATCCTTAAGGGGGCAGAGACCGCTGGTACTGATGTGGTTAAAATGCACAGGTTGCCCAAAAGGTGTTCAAAGCAAAATAATAAAGAGAAAAACTTCTTCACTTGTAATGAGTACAGGGAGCCGGAGTTTTAGGGTTAGGCACTTAGAGGAGGGGTTAGGCCTTAGATTGGGAGGGTCCTTGTTAGGCACTTAGAGCAGGGGTTAGGCATCAGATTGGGAGCGTCCTTGTTAGGCACTTAGAGGAGGGGTTAGGCCTTAGATTGGGAGGGTCCTTGTTAGGCACTTAGAGCAGGGGTTAGGCATCAGATTGGGAGGATCCTTGTTAGGCACTTAGAGGAGGGGTTAGGCATTAGATTAGGAGGGTCCTTGTTAGGCACTTAGAGGAGGGGTTAGGCATTAGATTGGGAGGGTCCTTGTTAGGCACTTAGAGGAGAGGTTAGGCCTTAGATTGGGAGGGTCCTTGTTAGGCACTTAGAGCAGGGGTTAGGCATCAGATTGGGAGGGTCCTTGTTAGGCACTTAGAGGAGGGGTTAGGCATTAGATTAGGAGGGTCCTTGTTAGGCACTTAGAGGAGGGGTTAGGCATTATATTGGGAGGGTCCTTGTTAGGCACTTAGAGGAGGGGTTAGGCCTTAGATTGGGAGGGTCCTTGTTAGGCACTTAGAGCAGGGGTTAGGCATCAGATTGGGAGGGTCCTTGTTAGGCACTTAGAGGAGGGGTGAGGCATTAGATTGGGAGGGTCCTTGTTAGGCACTTAGAGGAGGGTTTAGGCATTAGATTGGGAGGGTCCTTGTCAGGCACTTAGAGGAGGGGTTAGGCATTAGATTGGGAGGGTCCTTGTTAGGCACTTAGAAGAGGAGTTAGGCATTAGATTGGGAGGGTCCTTGTTAGGCACTTAGAGGAGGGGTTAGGCATTAGATTGGGAGGGTCCTTGTTAGGCACTTAGAGGAGGCGTTAGGCATTAGATTGGGAGGGTCTTTGTTAGGCACTTAGAGGAGGCGTTAGGCATTAGATTAGGAGGGTCCTTGTTAGGCACTTAGAGGAGGAGTTAGGCATTAGATTGGGAGGGTCCTTGTTAGGAACTTAGAGGAGGCGTTAGGCATCAGATTGGGAGGGTCCTTGTCAGGCACTTAGAGGAGGGGTTAGGCATCAGATTGGGGGGGGGGGGGGGGTCCTTGTTAGGCACTTAGAGGGGAGGTTAGGTATTAGATTGGGGGGTCCTTGTTAGGCACTTAGAGGAGGGGTTAGGCATTAGATTAGGAGGGTCCTTGTTAGGCACGTAGAGGAGGGGTTAGGCATTAGATTAGGAGGGTCCTTGTTAGGCACTTAGAGGAGGCGTTATGCATTAGATTAGGAGGGTCCTTGTTAGGCACGTAGAGGAGGGGTTAGGCATTAGATTAGGAGGGTCCTTGTTAGGCACTTAGAGGAGGCGTTATGCATTAGATTAGGAGGGTCCTTGTTAGGCACTTAGAGGAGGGGTTAGGCATTAGATTAGGAGGGTTCTTGTTAGGCACTTAGAGGAGGGGTTAGGCATTAGATTAGGAGGGTCCTTGTTAGGCACTTAGAGGAGGGGTTAGGCATTAGATTGGGAGGGTCCTTGTTAGGCACTTAGAGGAGGGGTTAGGCATTAGATTAGGAGGGTCCTTGTTAGGCACGTAGAGGAGGGGTTAGGCATTAGATTAGGAGGGTCCTTGTTAGGCACTTAGAGGAGGCGTTATGCATTAGATTAGGAGGGTCCTTGTTAGGCACGTAGAGGAGGGGTTAGGCATTAGATTAGGAGGGTCCTTGTTAGGCACTTAGAGGAGGCGTTATGCATTAGATTAGGAGGGTCCTTGTTAGGCACTTAGAGGAGGGGTTAGGCATTAGATTAGGAGGGTTCTTGTTAGGCACTTAGAGGAGGGGTTAGGCATTAGATTAGGAGGGTCCTTGTTAGGCACTTAGAGGAGGGGTTAGGCATTAGATTGGGAGGGTCCTTGTTAGGCACTTAGAGGAGGGGTTAGGCATTAGATTGGGGGGGGGGGTCCTTGTTAGGCACTTAGAGGAGGGGTTAGGCATGAGATTAGGAGGGTCCTTGTTAGGCACTTAGAGGAGGGGTTAGGCATTAGATTGGGAGGGTCCTTGTTAGGCACTTAGAGGAGGGGTTAGGCATGAGATTAGGAGGGTCCTTGTTAGGCACTTAGAGGAGGGGTTAGGCATTAGATTGGGAGGGTCCTTGTTAGGCACTTAGATGAAATGTAAGGCATTAGGTGGGGGGGTTTGTTTTTGGCTCTCGAAGAGGGGGGGGGTAAAGTGAGAAAGGGTGATGGGTAGTGAATAGTAAAATATCGGGTAATTTAATGTGCCACCCGGTGCCCAGCTCATGTGGTGCCGCCCCAATATACAGTATGATCCCTGTAGTGCTAATGTGCACAGCTGAGAAATGAGGAGCGTAGAGATCTCACCATCCGAGTTGGCGAGAGATGGAACAAACTGGGTTTTGGTTTAACCCTTAAGCCCCCACCAGACGCTTAAATTTCACCTTCAGGGGGACTGAGCCTTTAAGAGATATATTACGAAGGGCTTGGAAGTCTCCAGGGACGCAACGCTCGCCCGCACCGCCATTGCCTGTTCCCAGCCGGCGCAATCTCAAAGCATCTGTTTACTGAAGAGAAATGGGACATAAATAATTGTCTTCTGTTAACTTGAAATCACAGGAACATTCCTTCTCACGCTGGATGATTAAACGCCAGGCGGCCGTCCGCTGAAATAAAATTATGGTCCTGGAACTAATGTGCCCGTCTATTCCTGGAAGAGGAGGAAAGTCATAAAAGGAAGTGAGAGCCGGGGTCATGAAGCGTGATACAGCGCTGCTGTAGGGATTAATGGTCACCAAGACCTCCATAGAGGATACTTCTATGGGCTTATATTAAGCATAACCACCCAAAAGTGATAATACGGTCTAGGTGCAGCAGGGCTGTTTCTAGCCATAGGCGGGATAACCGTTGTCACCCCATGTTACAAGAACAACACACTAAGGCATTTGCACACTAATACATCCTGACAGATCATTATTGTGCTATTTAAAGTGAACCAAGCACCATTTTATCACTCAGGTCGTCTCAATAGCACATTAAAAATGCATGCTAACAATGTGGCTTATCACTAAAAAGACAGGCAAATAAGGACTGACTTATTATACACATTAGCAGAGAGCAAACAAAGTGTGAGAGAACGCGGAAAAGCCGCCGTGTGTACTGACAGCAAGGCGGCTGATTCCGCGTCCAACGCGGCGGTCTGCACGCGGAAGCGTGCATCTAGTGACATGGCAGAACGCGGATAAGCTGCCGCATGTACTGACAGAAAGGCGGCTGGTTCCACGTCCAGCGCGGCGGTTTGCACGCAGCAGCGTGCAGCTGGTGTGGCTGAGCCTGTTAGTTCACACAGGTTTAGGAATACGCGCGCGCTGAAAGGCAGAACTTTTATGATGATCAAGGGGGGATCAGCTGACCAAGCCGGTCAGCTGAATTCAGAGCTGGTAACCATTGGTTGATCACTTTAGGGTGGCGCCAGAGAGCACTGCTCTATATATGGTTACTGCTGGCCACTCTCAAATTGTCTGCCGTTGCGATCACTACATGGAAGCACTCAGACCTTAGTCAGATCCTACAGTGTGTTTTAACCAGGAGGACCTAGGAATTCACACTGAGCCAGGGAACTTGTGTTATCGTTCTGTTATACATCAGACTAGTTCCAGGGTGTAGAGACCACGGACCTCACACCCAAGACTAGGCATTGTTTGATATTTGTTATGACCTATTGCTTTCCTGACTATCCCTCTGCTTTCTGATTCGGTACCACGCATATCTGATATCATGTTGCCAAACCCTGCCTGTCTTGGATACCGAATCAGCCTTCTGTCTTTATACTTTATCTGTCTGTGTGTTGCCGACCTGGCTTGCCCGACCTAGAGAGCTATCTCTCTTCACTTAAGAGATAGTCTCCAAGATCAGTCAGTGACATCCACCTTCAGGTGTCACTCACTCTCTGGTCCTTCCTACCTTCAGCCTGACTCCACCCCTTGGAGAGTCTCAGGCTGCTGGAAGGTTTCTGTACTCTCCATAGCAGTGTCTTCTGTACTGCTTAGGGTCACCTGTTCATCAGGAGGGTTGCTGAAAGTCATACTGTTACACCAAACACTCACCATATATATACTGTATCTAGAGGTGTCCAGAGGCTAGCACTATATCTGTATTATTGGTGATTCTGCAGATCAACCATAATCAGGTATAGATCTGTATTCTTGGTGATACTGCAGATCACCAATAATCAGATTCTCTCTGCGTGCTGACACCGATCGTTACACAAAGGCTTTCATCAGCAGAAGGTCGGGAGATAGGATACTATACTACTATAGTGGTCCAGATATGAGACATACTAGTCTATTTGGATGCGTATGTGCGTTGAGTGTTGTTGCTGTGGGTTTGCGTGCATGCGCATGCTCCAGCCACTTGTTCGTGGTGGGACTTGCAGGGGATCGATTGGTGAAGCGAAATGTGTTCCTCGAGCTAACCAAATCACGAGGCATGTTGATTCGTAAAAGTAAACAAGTAGTTGAAAATGATGAAGAACTTCCTGGTAATTTCCAGGATTGTGCATAGCTCCATCTAGTAGCCAAAAAGTTAAATTCAAGTAAAGAAATTAAATAAAAATAAGTTAATTTAATGTTTAATAAGCCCTTATTGACACCCACCCCTCCTGCATAGTTACTAAATATAAACATATGTAAAAAAAAAGTGTAAATAGTTACCGTAAGGTCTGAGCTTATGTATGTAATGAGGGTATATTATTGTTATTTTAGCAAATAAGGGCTTGTAATATTTGATAAAACACAATAGAAAAAATACACTTTTATTTCCAAATAATGTATCGTCAACATACATTGTACTAGGAACATAATTTAAAGAGACTCTGAAGCCACTTAAAAACGTTTTTTTACCTTTTATTTATGTTAGGCATGTTTGCCCCTGTTAAAACGCTGCTAACACACAGCAGAACGAGGATTTTTTACCCCTCAAATCCCCTGTGCAAAATTCACTACATTCTTGGTCGTGGATTTTGCTGCCCAGGGAGGCAGAGTTTTCGGCTGCAGCTCTGCCTCCATGCGCGTCAATCAGCGCGTATCTCCGCCTCTCCCCCACCCCTCTCAGTGAAAGAAGACTGAGAGGGGCGGGGAGAGGCGGCGATCCGCCCTGATAGACGTGTGTAGAGGCAGAGCTGCAGCCAAAAGCTCTGCCTCTCACGGAAGTGCTCCCCGCAATGTGCCCCAGGGGATTTGGGGGGGGTAAAAAACCCTTGTTCTGCTGCAGGATAGCAGCGTTTTAACAGGGGCAAACATGCCTAACATAAATAAAAGGTAAAAAGCCTTCAGACGTTCCGGTTCCGGCGCCTGCATGAACGGTCGCAATTGAGAGGAGCTCCGAGCAGCCGCCTCTGAAACAGTGGCTTAGCCACACTTAAACACCCGTGCGGAAGATACAAAGGGTGGCCCACAGTCCACACTCACTAAACAAACAACTCCAAGACCGGCGCTGATATTTAATAACGGAGACAAGCAAGGAGAAACTCGAGCGGAGCACCCAGCCCAGGATGGCGCCACAGCCGGAAAAAAAGCAGGCAAGCCCTCCCCGCAAAGACAAAGATGATGGAGATTGGGGAACAGACTCGGATGAGTTTGATGAGAGACCGAGCACCCATCTCAAAGATGCCGATCACCGACATATCGCTAAAGAGGTAGCAAAGCGCATTGCACCAGACCTACAAACAATAGTGGAGGCCGCAGTCACGAGGTCCCTGGCGGCCATTAACCAAAAGTTGCAGAAGCACTCCAAGCAAATCCACGAGGCAGAAACCAGACTTGAGCGCTGCGAATCAGATCTACAAACAGCCCAAAACACCATTAAGGACCTGACCACAGAAAACACAGACTTTAAAGAAAAACTTGACGACTTGGAGAATCGCTCTCGTCGCAATAACTTAAGAATTATTGGAGTGCCAGAGTCGTGCAAGCCAGGGGACCTACAGACACTTTGCGAAACCACCATACCAGAGGCCTTAAAGATCATAGCCCCACTACGCGTAGAGAGAGCGCACAGAATTGGGCCTCCCAAAGAAAACAACGTAAAGTCCTCAAGAACTGTGATTGTCAGATATCTGGATTACAACGACAAAATGAAAGTCTTAAATGCGTATAAGGCCCTGAGGGAATCCTTTAAACTACTCGGGGCGACATTACGCATATTCAATGACTATTCAGCAGAGGTCACTAAAAAGCGTCAGCTCTTCGGTGCAGTTTGTACAGAACTCTACCATCGACAGATGAAATTTGCCTTGCTTTATCCGGCACTACTTAAAGTTACGGAAGAGGATGACAACAACTTGTTCTTTCGTGAACCAAAAGAAGCCCGTGCATATCTCAAAAACCTTCCACCGTTACTACCACCAGCTGAATCAGCAGAAGGAGATGGGTAATGTACGGAAGCAATCACATGTCTGCTATGCTGGGCTGGATTGCCCCCGCTCATAGTATTAGAATACTGTCTTTTTCTCTTTTAATATATCGCTGAAATATATTACTGCTGTTTTTCTAGCTTTACCTCGGTTTACATAGTGGACAAACTATGCCTGTAAGGCAGCTGCAAAGAAGCAAAAGACTGCATAGACTCTTCCCATGCGGGAAAAAAGAGAAGTCCATACCGAAGAAATGGTAAACCTGTAATATACGGGGAGTTTGAGAGAGGAGAACTGTATTCCGTTAAATGTTTATATCTTTAGAAAACTTTTTAACTCCACTCTCAGGTTTAAGCTTTACTTTGATGATTTAGGGATGGGGGAGGGTTTAGAAAGGGAAAAGGGATCTGCTCTCTCTTTGAAACGTAAAACCAAGGTTAGGGTAAAAGGGGCGAAGGATGACATGGGCCCTACCAGCTGTGTAATCATACTTAAATACGATCCATGGTAATTAAAATCTACTCATGGAATGTGAAGGGGCTACGAACTCCTGCTAAAAGAGGTCAAATTCTAAGACACCTGAAAAGCCTTCAGGCAGATGTGGCTTTATTGCAAGAGACACATCTGGGCATCTCAGAAATGTCATTTATGAAAAAAAAGTGGGTGGCACATGTGGTTGGTTCTCCAGCAAGGGGAAAAAAAGCGGGAGTATTGATCCTGGTAAAAAAAATCATTGAGGGCGGAAATTTTGGAATCGGGCTCTGATGAGGAGGGGAGATGGGCCTATGTCACCCTTCAGATACCGGGGGAAACATATACAATATTTAATGTTTACGGACCAAATACTAACCCTAAATCATTCATGCAGTCGATGCAATGGAAATTGTCGGAAAAATCTTTTTCCAATTTGATAGTGGGAGGAGACTTTAATGACGTGATCAGCGTGGCTGAAGATAGGTCTGGTAAACATAGCGAGGGTCATCACCAAAAATCCACTCACCTAGCCACGCTGGTTGCAGAGTTGGGCCTATCAGACAGTTGGCGTTTCCTACACCCTTATGACCGCGAATTTTCTTTCCACTCACAGGTACATGCCTCCTCTTCGCGCATTGATTACCTTTTACTGTCCCCAAATTTACTTTGCAAAATTAGAGAGGCAACAATTCATGACATGATCATATCTGATCACGCACCTATTTCTATTTCTCTGGAGGAAAAAATACCCCACGGTACGGATATCTTATGGAGATTTCCGCAATACCTATATGGAGACAACAAGTTCCACCAAGACCTCTTATATTGGTGGCAGGAATATGCCTCAGATAATAAACAACATAAAGATAAGCCACATCTCTTTTGGGATGCATCCAAAGCGGTCATAAGGGGAAGGATTATATCTTATGTAGCAGCAAAGAAAAAGCAGAGCCAGCAGGAATATGAAAAACATGTAAAGCAAGTCAGACAAGCTTACACGGAATATAAATCAAAACCCACTGAGATAAATAGACAAAACTGGCTAAACGAAAAAAAAGAAGTCGACCACTGGTTTAAGGTCAGAGAAACTCTTGCAGTACCTTATAAGCAGCTCTTCTTTTATAAATATGGGGAAAAATCAGGCAGACTCATTTCTAAATTGGCCAAACCTCAAAACCCATTCACCAATATCCACTCTCTTAGAACTAAAGAAAAAAGCCTAGTCCACCTACCTAAGGATGTTAACAGAATTTTCTATGAACATTATAGAAAATTTTATGAGTCACCAGGAGTGGTACCTAGACCACTGGGAGAATCATTCCTGGAGAAGGTCACTCTGCGGAAGCTGACAGAGGAAAATTTAGAGGAACTGAATAGCCCTATCACAGAGCAGGAAGTCCTTGCCACTATTAAGGGATCACATAATCATAAAGCCCCAGGCCCTGATGGGCTACCATCGGAATATTTTAAAATCCTAAAAACAGATATAGCACCTACACTCAACTCCCTATATAATTCGATACTGGATGGTAAACCCATACCGACTTCAGGTAATGAGGCCCACATTAACCACCCTGGCGTTCTGATTAAATCGCCAGGGTGGCTGCGGGAGGGTTTTTTTTTAATAAAAAAAAAACTATTTCATGCAGCCAACTGAAAGTTGGCTGCATGAAAGCCCACTAGAGGCCTCCGGCGCCCAGAATAAACAAGGAAGGCCGCAATGAGCGGCCTTCCTTGTTTTGCTTACATCGTCACCATAGCGACGAGCGGAGTGACGTCATGGACGTCAGCCGACGTCCTGACGTCTGCCGCCTCCGATCCAGCCCTTAGCGCTGGCCGGAACTTTTTGTTCCGGCTACGCTGGGCTCAGGCGGCTGGGGGGACCCTCTTTCGCCGCTGCTCGCGGCGGATCGCCGCAGAGCGACGGCGATCGGGCAGCACACGCGGCTGGCAAAGTGCCGGCTGCGTGTGCTGCTCTTTATTTGATGCAAATCGGCCCAGCAGGGCCTGAGCGGCAGCCTCCGGCGGTGATGGACGAGCTGAGCTCGTCCATACCGCCCAGCTGGTTAAGCTAATTTATAAGACTGGCAAGGACCCAGCTGACCCCGCTTCATATAGGCCAATCTCCCTGATAAATCAAGACCTTAAAATATTCACAAAAATAATGGCAAATAGGTTATCACAATTTCTACCATCAATAATTCACCCGAACCAGGTGGGCTTTGTGAAAGGAAGAGCAGCGGTGATAAATATAAGAAAGCTTATGACTATATTAGAACAAGCTAAGGCTTACCCCAAAACCTTCAGAAATGCAGCAATACTGACCCTAGACGCGGAAAAAGCCTTTGATGCAGTCCATTGGGCATGGCTAAATAAGGTTTTAACAAAAATGGGATTTAAAGGGGAATTTATGCAATTTGTTAACTCACTATACACAGCTCCTACAGCAAGAATCTACACCCTGGGCTTCCTGTCTCCGTCCTTTAGGCTTTTCCGAGGGACTAGACAGGGATGTCCACTATCACCGCTGCTCTTCAATATAGCCCTGGAGCCTCTAGCTTCCTATCTTTTAGCACATCTAGAAGGAATGCAAATAGGAGACAAGAAAGTGGTATCGGCACTTTTTGCAGACGACATTCTGCTATTCCTAAATAAACCCCAAACACAGGTGCCATTTGTTTTGGAGGCTATCAGGGAGATTGGTCAGGAATCAGGGTTCAAAATAAATGAGCAAAAAAGTGAACTTCTTTACCTCTCCAGTCATTTGCCCAAACAAGAACACCGATCTCTAGGAGTCAAAGTAGCACCTACCTCAATAAGGTATCTTGGACTTAAAATACACAGGGACCCAGCCCTCCTATATGCCAATAACTTCACACCATTGATAACAAGTATAATCCAGCAGTTAGATAGATGGGCTAATATACCCCTGGGGCTATCAGGAAGGTCAGCTTTAATAAAAATGGTCAGCTTCGGCAGACTACTTTATCCAATGCAGACACTCCCACTATTACTCCGACACAAAGATATAAAGAATCTGAATAATGCCTTTACTAAATTCCTTTGGAAAGGAAAGAGAGCCCGAATACAGATTAAACGTCTTCAGATTCCCAAAATGTATGGAGGACTAAATATTCCAGATGTCAGAAGATACAACTTTGCCTGTATCACACGTCACGTTAGAGACTGGGTATCAGCTACAAATTACTTCTCAAACTATACACTTGAAAGTTCTCTAGCAGAACCCTGGTCTCTGGTGGGCCTATTG
Organism: Hyperolius riggenbachi; assembly: GCF_040937935.1. Classification (NCBI taxonomy): domain Eukaryota; kingdom Metazoa; phylum Chordata; class Amphibia; order Anura; family Hyperoliidae; genus Hyperolius; species Hyperolius riggenbachi. The sequence continues at coordinate 211,791,908 of NC_090656.1, forward strand.
CATACACCTTGGGCACAATTACCCACACGAATTAAACATAGCCAGGTGTTCAGAGACACAATAGTGGCATGGAAAGAACTAAGGAAACTATTCAATCTTCCCTGGAAAATATCAAAGTACATGCCCCTATGGGGAACACCAACATTCACACCTGGAATGATGCATAAAGCTTATGCACAATGGGAAACTAAGGGGATTGCAAAATTAAGTAATATGTTAAATTTAGATACCCAAACATTTCGTGAAGTTCAACAAGAATATGGAATCCATAAGTCACAGTTTCTCACATACGCGCAAATCAAGTCCTTCACAAAAAAATACATACATAATATCTCCTCAATAGCAAAAATAACTTCTTTTGATCGCTTCCTAAAACCGGGCGGAGTGAGACTATCCCTGTCAGTGCTGCAGAACACCCTAGCCCAAACAAAAGTAGAAATAACATCCAAAACGAATTTTAAAACATGGGAAGGGGCCTTTCCTGACACAAATATTGAGGATCAAATCATAAAGGGAAATAACTTACTACGATCGCTCCTAGTGAGTGAAAAATGGCGAGAATCCCATCTTCTATTCATATACAAAGCCAAATACGCCTTTAACATAAAATATAAAAATCCCCCTTTACATTATGTTAACCAATGTCCAAAATGTCACATGGTGGAAGCAGGTCTATTACATTGTATATGGGAGTGTCCCAGTATTATAAAACTTTGGGAAGACGTCTCTCAACTCCTCAGCAAACTATGTAAAAGACAGATCCAAAAAGACCCTATACTATATCTATTTCATTATAATGAAGAGGAGGATAGAACAGAAGGGCCAACACGCATACTATGCAGATTACCAGATATAGGACACCTAATATTAGCTGCGACAAAAAAGGCGATCTATAATAGGTGGATATATTCTACACCACCCAGTCTAAATGATGTACACGATGAACTATCTTTCTTGTTTAAAATGGAGAAGTTAGAGGCAACTTTGAATGTAGAGAAAGGCACGAAAAAGTTTTTAAAAGATGGAAATCATATATACTTCTTAAGTATTCAGATGATCAAATTAAACAACTCATGGAGCCTTTCAAGTACTGCTCCTGGTACGCATATCACCAATTGCTGGGTACCCTAGGGCGACTAGAAATCACATGAATGCCATAGATGGAAAAGCTCATGTCATGTCAACTTATTGGATTTAATATTTTATATCATTTGACTACAAAGATAAAGAGAGAGCAGAAGAGGGAGGGGGGATGGAAGGGCATGGGATAACTAGGGGGGGGGGGGGATGGAATTTGAAAGTATTTTCTCCATTGGACTATATATATCTGCTGTGAAACATTTGCTATACCTCTAGCAGCTGCGTCTGCTTACTTTTATGATATGGTCTGTACTGCTTTATACTAAGGGTGAAAATTTATAAAACAAATAAAATTTGTTTGAAAAAAAAAAAAAAGCCTTCAGACTCTCTTTAAATGTTGTCATAGCCGGGACATCTGGGCAAATAAAATGTGTGGGTTTTATCTATAGTAGCATTATTTATTTTAAAACTATAGGGGATGGAAATTGGAGAAATTGGCATCAATTCACCAAAGGCTGTTCGATAAGAAAAAAATAGTCTGGAAAATACCGCATTCTGTATCTTAGACTTTTGTGTGCTAATTCACCGATATTTTCACAGGTGCGGTAGAAGTTCGGTAATTTACCGAAGCCCAGTTGTCAGTATCTGTGTTGTTACATGCTGTTCCATGCAGAGCCAGCATTACAATAGAAGCATCCTGACATCCCTTTGGATGTACATGTTTGTTATACTGCCTCTGCTTGCTCTGAATCTAGTCTCCATTAGTCTTTCTTAACATTTTATTTATTTTTCACAGCTTAGATGAAGTCCAAGAGACTTTACACATGCCCTGCTTAGGCGATTTCTCCTACTACCTCCTTATTTCCCTCACTAGCTACTTCGCATTTTCAAACAGGAACTTAAGAGGTTAAACTGCCGAAGGGTGGCAGGGGAAGCTTGTTTTGTTCTGTAATCTCTCTGCTCTGCTTCTGTGAGTTCTGTGAACTTCGCACTGATACCGACAGAAGAGAACTGTTGGTAATGGAACTGTGTTTTACCGAATGCTGTAACTTGACATTTACTGACATCTGTTGAGGTATTTACTGCAGTAGGTAATTTACCTCACTGCTCTGTAATTTCAGGTTTCCATGTGGTAACAGCCTTGGTGAATTGACATTCTCCTAAGTCCTTGGTAAAAGCGTTAATGCTTGGTGAATTGACGCCATTGTGTATTTTTTCATTTGTTCTTCTTGTATTTCCCTATAAAATGCATAGAAAATAAAGTGGGAGCCCCTGATGAGTCTGGTCTGATGACGAAGCGCTTAAGGCAGAGCCAGTACGCCTGACGCAATTACGTCCGGAGGAGCGGTTGAAACGCAGAAACAGTGCCCGGACCAGCGTGGGGATCTCGTAGAGCGGGATGCCACCCGGGAGACGCTGCAGAGCGCCCTAGGAAATATCACTGTGATACGCTTAACTATCTACTGGAGTATGTAAGTGGCGAGAGTAGCGTGTGAAGCGCTGTTGTAAGAAGTGGGTTGTTTACAGTAGCTCTGCGCAATGACATTTTTATGTGTTTTGTTGAAGATTAAAACGTTTTCTACCGGGACATCTGTAATGTTTTGCTGAAGTGCTCTGGTGAACATAACTTTAATGTGAGATCTACCTGAAAAGTGAGGTGGTTAAAATCCGGTGAGCCTCTCTGTTGTTGGGTGACGGGGGCACGAGTGCTGACGCTTGATTCACACTGCAGGGAGGTTGTGTGCTGTTTTCATCTGACGGAATTACGCGATGTGCAGTTTGTTTTATAGGTGGTCGCAATACAGATGGAAGAGCGCAGTAGACTATATAATTTAATCAGAAAAAAACAAGATATAGATCATTTAGGTGTGGTAAGTAATGATAAAGTTATTGGAATGGGAGGAGTGTTGACAGGGAAAAATTGCTTCCATCCTCAAGGTGAAAACACCTGCGGGCTGAAGTGGTTAACCTATGGTAGAATATCAGTATTTTTGATCAATATTCTACTAGAGGCTATCCCCAGCTCCCGATTTTACATGTAAGCACTACTGAAGCCTACAGCGCTACACTCTGAATTGTGTTATAAACATTTATAGTGATCTCAGCAGGGAAAGAAAGTAGTTCTTTCTCCAATACCAGTTATAACCATATCTGAAAGGTGAAATAACTTTTGCGCCTGGAGTTCCCTTTTAATAGTTATAGTTACTCCTTAGCACACTTTTGCTGTTTATTTTTGACTTCATTCCTGACTGGCAAATGTACAAGCCAAACACATCTGCTACAGAAAAAAAGCCTAATCTGTGGCAGAAAAAAAACACAAGATATAGATCATTTAGGTGTGGTAAGCAGTGATAAAGTTATTAGTGAATGAATTGGAGGAGCACTGACAGGGGAAAATTGCTTACATCCTTAAAGGAGACCAGAGGTGAAAATAAACTAATAAATTAAACAATTGTATCCCCCTTCTCCTAAAATGACTTTTTAAGATATTCCACAGTTTTATTTTATATTTAAATCTACTTTTTACGTTGTAACTGATTTATTGTTTTTGCTCAATGTTGCATTCATTGAAGTATGCCAGAGCTAAAATCTATGAACTATTGAACCTTTTTTTCTCTTTCCTGCTCTCAGAAGCCATTTTCTGTTAGGAAAGTGTTTTATAGTTGTAATTTCTTATAAGTGAGGGTCACACTGTAGTCTGACCCAGTCCTGACTCAGACAGGAACTGACACTTACATATCTGATGTTTAACCATTTTATCTCGAAGGGTTTTTCCCCTTAAAAAAACAGAGCAATTTTCACCTGTCAGTACTCCTTCCATTAATTAGCCTATAACTTTATTACTACTTATCACAAACAAAACAATTTATATCTTGTTTATTCTCCACCAATTAGGCTTTCTTTGGGGGGTACTTTTTGCTAAGAATTATTTCATTCTAAAAGTGTTTTATCAGGAAAAAGAAGAAACACATGGAAAAAAAATCATTATTTCTTAGTTTTCGGCCATTATAGTTTTAAAATAATACATGCTACCATAATTAAAACCCACACATTTTATTTCCTCATTTGTCTCGGTTATTGCTACGTTTAAATTTTTTCCCTAGTACACTGTATGGCGCCAATATTTCATTTGGATATAAAGATGGATTTTTTCAGGTTTGCGTCTATCCCTGACTACAACCTCATAATTTATAAAGTAATAGTAATATACCCTCTTGACATGCATATTAAAAAAGTTCAGTCCCTAAGGTAACTATGTATGTATTTTTTGTATTTGTAAATTTATTTATTTGTTAATAATTTAGTAACAATTGGGGAGAGTGGGAGGTCAGGGATTAATTTAAAAAGTAAAATTAAGGTAAAAATAGATGTAATTTTACTATCTGGCCACAAGATGTCCTTGCAGGTGACTACCGTATGCGTAGCATTACCACGCAAACAGGAAGCACTGCCTGGACGGACTTTGTGAATGGCGGCGCGGTCATTCACACTAGGACTTAAATACATGAATGTAAACTAGCGGCTAATGAGCGCGGGGGGGGGGGGGGGGGGAGAGATAACGCGTGGGACATAGTAGCTACACCCCTGCAAGCAGTTATGGCATTTTGCAGGGACGTAGTAACTCGTCCTGGGGGAGGGGATGTGGTTAACACTTTCAGGCAGAGAAAGAAAAAAAAGGAACACAGCCTAGTTATTTGTGTACTAGGCACTGTACATACCCATGTCCATCTCATCATGTCACATGTCACCTCGGGTATCCTTCAAGGTGAACGCACTCCAGGAGGCTACAGCACTACACTCTGCATTGCGTTATAAAAAATTATAGTGATCTTAGCAGAGAAAGAAAGTAGTTCTTCCTCCAATACCAGTGACAACCATATCTGAAAGGTGAAATAACATTTGCGTCTGGAGTTCCCTTTTAATAGTAATAGCTACTCCTTAGCAGTAGTTTTGATCTTTAGTTTTGACTTCCCTCCTGACTGGCAAATCTACGAGCCAAAATACATCTGCTACAGAAAAAAAGAGAAAATCTCAGGGGGATAAAATATACATCATAGGCTGCGCTGCGACGCTTTATGTACAATCATATTTTGCTTGCATCATTACATTCCCAGCCAAAGATGCCATTGGCTATGCAGGGGAAAGACGGAGTGGATCTTCGCATTGCAGGAAAATGCTAATAGGAAGATATTTTATCCGCTCCCCGGCATGTAGTGGAAGAAATGTTCTGCAAATGGACATTCGCAAAGATAATATCAGCAGCGTAACGTCTGTTCCGAGTGGCAGAAAGAAGAGTCAATCTAGGTGAGGTGAAGCTATGCCCAACTGATCAATACGCAAGGAATATAGGATGGCTTACAGCAAAATCATAGGCTGAGACTTCCAAAAATATTAGGCCTACCCACAAAATGGCAGTCTCTGTACGTCACTCAAGTGAACCTGAGGTCAGAGTGATATGGAGGCTGCCATATTTATTTCCTTTTAAGCAATACCAGTTGCCTGGCAGTCCTGCTGATCCTCTGCCTCTAATACTTTTAGCCACAGACCCTGAACAAGCATGCAGCAGATCAGTTGTTTCTGACAATATTATCAGAACTAACAAGATTAGCTGCTTGCTTGTTTCAGGTGTGTGATTCAGACACTACTGCAGCCTAATAGATCAGCAGGGCTGTCAGGCAACTGGTATTGTTTAAAAGGAAATAAATATGGCAGCATTCATATGTCTCTCACCTTGGATTCACTTTCAGTCATTGCACCTGATCTGGTCTAAAGTGGAAGTTCAACTTTTGTTTTTATTATGATTTATATAGTGCAAACATCTTCTGCAGCGCTTTTACAGAGTACATAGTCTTGTTGCTAAGGGCTTAAAGGGGAACTGAAGTAAGAGGTATATGAAGGCTGCCATATTTATTTCCTTTTAATAAATACCAGTTGCCTGGCAGCCCTGCTGGTCTATTTCTCTGCAGTAGTATCTGAATAACACCAGAAACAAGCATGCAGCTAGTCTTGTCAGATCTGACTTTAAAGTCTGAAACGGCTGATCTGCTGCATGCTTGTTCAGGGGCTATGGCTAATAGTATTAGAGGAAGAGGATCAGCAGGGCTGCCAGGCAAGTGGTATTGCTTAAAAGGAAATAAACATGGCAGCCTCCATATACCTCTCTCTTCAGCTCCCCTTTAAGCCCACAAATGCAGTTGTGTCCACTTTTCAGCATCTATAACAATGATGTGTTGCTGAAAAGCGGACACAACTGCTTTAGTGGGCTCAGGACCTTACTGTCCGTCAGAGGGTCACACAATCTAATCCCTACCATATTCATGTGTCCATTGTAGTCCAGGGCCAGTTTAGGGGGAAGCCAATTAAGTTATCTGTATGTTTTTGGGATCTAGGAGGAAACCCACGCAGACACAACCAGAACTATCAGGGTAGGAACACACTTGGCAGTGCGTGAAAGTTATCGCTTTGCTGCGTATGCGTTTGTGAGTTTTCAGTGCATTTGCATTTTTGTTCCGCACATGCGTTTTTCTTGTGTTTTGCGCGTGTTTTAATGCATTTGCGGCTCGCATATATTAATTGCATATGCGTTTTGTATGCGTTTTATGCTAATCACTAGGAAATCAACAGAAAGCGGAAATACATCTTCAAACTTTTTTTTAAATTTTTTTATAAAATGCATCCAAAAGCACTAAAAACTCACTAAAGCGCAATACCTCTGCGTCACCATTGACTGTCATTATGTGCGTTTTAGATGCATTTTTGAAAAATATGCAGCCAGTCCTGCGTTTTAAAAAAATGTACATTGCAGAATGCAAACATATGCGTTTTTCCATTTGGCCCATTGACTTGCATTAGGTGCGCTTTCCGCTGCGTTTTCCACAACGCTAGCGTTTCTGCCTAGTGTGTTCCTACCCGGAAACGCCTTGCGCTAGTGCACTGGCTAGGATTCAAACCAGGGACCCAGTGCTGCAAGGTGAGAGTAATATCCACCATGCCACCATGAAAACTATTTGTTAAAGGGGATCTCCAGCCTAAAGAAAAAATCTTGCAGGGTTCCTGTAAAAGAACGTTATAGTTACCTGAGCTGCCCTGTCCTGCAAAGCCATCCTGAAGAACAGGACTCCGACTTTCGGAGTGTGGCTCCTCCTGCCCAAAAGAAAAACGCCAAGATGTTTACTGGAGTAAACATCTTGGTGGTTTTCTCCGGTTAGGTAGTGGGCTGTGGGTGTGAGTCATGCAAGTGACTGAAGGGAAGGAAGTATATAAAATCAATGAACTGATAACGTGCGAAACCAGGCGTGTCATCTATTGTCTTATATGCCCATGTGGCAAAAGATATGTGGGACGTACGAAGAGGGAACTTCACAGGCGAATAGGTGAACACCGGAATAATATTCTTAAGGGCTAGGAGGAACACCCTCTTTCTAAACACTTTAAAGAGACACTCCGACCAAGAATTGAACTTTATCCCCATCAGTAGCTGATACCCCCTTTTACATGAGAAATCTATTCCTTTTCATAAACAGACCATCAGGGGGCGCTGTATGGCTGATATTGTGGTGAAACTCCTCCTACAAAGAAATTCCGAGTACGTACTCTTGGTAGTTTCCTTTCTGTGAACCCTGTTGCATTGTGGGAAATAGCTGTTTACAGCTGTTTCCAACTGCCAAAACAGCAAGCAGCAGCTACATAACCTGCCAGCAGTAAAAATGTCACCATGTGATAAATATCAGAATATAAATCAGGGATTTAAAATATTTTACAATGGGCAAACACTGACTAAATCATTTATACATAATTATTGTAAAAATGAACCACTTTTTTTATTACATTATTTTCACTGGAGTTCCTCTTTAAACGTAAACCATGGATGCAAAATAATGGATGTTGTATACTTTGGTCTTGAAATAATTTGGAGAGATCCGAGAGGCGGGGACTATATAGCTAAGATGTCTAGGAAGGAGAGCCAATGGATCTTCAATCTAAATACTGTGGTGCCAAAAGGCCTAAACGAGGAATGGGAGATGTTTGGCTTTCTGAAATAGGATGAATGGGAGCCACCTGCTTAATAGGCTACCTGTATCCCTATGGAGTTAGGTTGAGAGATATGGAATTCTGAGGTAGAGAAAAGAAGTAGTAGCACTGATTGATTTTAGAATGACAGGATTAATGATAGCATAGAAATATGCTTTTTTCACTGAGGATAAGAAAATATTCATTTAATATGTGTGTGCGAGTGGATTGAATAAGAGGAGTACATTTCCATTAAGAGCATCAAGAACTTTACATTAATGGAATAAGAACAGCAGTTCCCCTTTAAGAAGAGGCGGACACAGCATAGGTTGGACTTGTATATAAGGCAGGAAGTGGGGGCTAATGGGTGATTCTGATCCTGAGGAAGATAGCCGCCAGCTATCAAAACATGTCGATGTAGAGGGGTTCTTGGCACTCTAACAATTGTTCCCACCAACTACACTACTTTGCGCAATACACAGCTCGCCCGTACAGGCCTGGAGAGTGGCGACTGTGTTGGAACGCAAGGTGGAACGCAGAAACCCTGTGGGGAAGTGACGTCACTCCCAGCTAGCCACCTGCCCGGAAGCCGCGTATCCTAGGCGGATCAAGCCGACAGAGGACTGTTGGAACTTTACAGATAAACGCCGCACGGGGACCGGCTCTATCACGCTTGGCGTGGAAGCTGATTGCGAGGCTACCGGCCAGAGCCCACATTGAAGTACTGATAAAGCTGCAAGATCCATGAGTGACCTTAAGTAGCAGCTAAACTTTGGAGATAAGAAGGCAGATATATCCAATGAACAGCCATTTGACTACAGCACTCTATGAAGCGCAAAACTCTTGAATATTGAGAATTTTTAGGTTACAAGGGAAACAGGTGGCTGCTGTAACGATCTGCGGGCGATTTCCAGTCAGCGCACATCACGTGCGCTGAAGCAGAAGGAAATCGCCACAGTCACAGAAGCAAAGTACCCAGCATAGATCTGTAGAGGAGAATTCCAACCAGCAGATGGAGCGGTGGAGTACAGAGGGATAAGTCCTCTGTACAGCCACAGATGCCAGAATGAAATTGTATGATTAAGCAAGACTGGGCAACAAAGTAGCAACTCAGAAGAAAGCAAGAACAGAGACAGACTATGTGAATGTCTACTAATCTAGTCGCCACCCAGCGACGGTAGACATATCACATCAGAACAGACCAGAGTAGCAAAGCTAATCGCAAGAGAGGCGATAGCTATCAGCAACACAAGACTGAGTAAAGACAGAGCATAAACTGAGTAAGGAAGACACAGCAAATCACCACAATCTGAATGCCAACGAAAACAACAAACGAACTAGCTAAACGCGGTCCCCGCACGATATGCGCAACAGAGACAAGCGCGTTAACTGTACGGTCACCGCACGTTAAGCGCAACAGTGACAAAACGTACCAACCCTGACTAACGAATGAACACGGAGAATGAAAACAAACAGACAACGTGAACGCTTGCTAATCGGTTGCCTCACACCAGACAACAGCAAGCGTTCGCTCCAGACAAGACAGACAGAAGGAGTAACCAGTAACAACCGCAGCTAAAGTTATACTCCAAGGTTCAGACAAGAGAGGAACGCTTGCTAATCGGTTACCTCACACCAGACAACAGCAAGCGTTCGTTCCAGACAAAACAGAGGGAGTAACCAGTAGCAACCGCAGCGAAGGTTATACTCCAAGGTTCAGACAAGAGAGGAACGCTTGCTAATCGGTTACCTCACACCAGACAACAGCAAGCGTTCGTTCCAGACAAGACAGACAGAAGGAGTAACAAGTAGCAACCGCAGCTAAGGTTATACTCCAAGATTCAGACAAGAAAGATCCACCGCCTCTAACGCTAGGGCGAATGCGATCTAAGAACAGGACAGAACGATTCACTATCAGCCACCGCTGGCAATAGTACAATCGCACAGACAAGACAGAATAGGCAGTACAAATTATACACAACCTGACTACACTAATAGGAATGCAAGGAGCACTCCCCAAGAATTAACTACACTAGAATATAGTAACAAGATGCTAAGGTAAGTGTAACGATTGGTGTCAGCAACACATATTTTTTCTGATTATTGGTGATCTGCAGTATCACCAATAATACACATGCTATACCTGATTATGTGGTGACCTGCAGAATCACCAATAATGCCAGTATAGCCAGACACAGGACACCCAATGTGATATTGTGTTTGGTGCAACAGTAAACGGAGAAGTTATCTCCCGAGAAGCGGGAGATACAGACACTACTACAGCCAAGGATTCCCTGAGGAGCAGGGAATCAGACTGCACTGCAGCCAGTAGACTCCTGAGGGGCAAGTTCCCACTGACTGTGCTGCAAGATGATCTCCTGAGATGGAGGTAATACAGACAGTACTGCAGCCGAGGATTCCCAGAGGAGCAGGGAATCGGATGGTACTGCAGCCAGTGGACACCTGAGGAGCAGGGACCACTGACCGGACTGCAAGAGTGATAACTGGTGTAATGAGAGATATGATTGGACTGCAGCCAGGGACTCCCTGAGGAGCAGGGAATAAGACTGTACTGCAACCAGTGATTCCCTGAGGGCAGGGAATCAGACTGTACTGCAGCCAGTGGACTCCTAAGGGATAGAGACCACTGACCGAGCTGCAGGATGGCCCCCTGAGGAGCAATTAACTATAAGCCTGTGCTTGCAGCTGATGAACACCTGAAGAGCAAGTGTCACAGATAGTACAGTAAGGCTGATCACCCAAGGGTTGGGTGACAGTCAGAAAGGTCAGACAAGCAAAGTCGGCAACACACGGACAGATAAAATACAGAGACGGAAGGCTGATTCGGTATCCGGTTCAGGCAATGTCGGCAACAGCTAATCAGATAGGCGGAGGTACCGAATCAGCAAGCAGGAGAGTGGTCAGGAAAGCCAGAGGTCATAACAGGTAACAGTATATATATCAATCCTAGTCTTAGGTGTGAGGTCCTTGGTCTCAACACCTGGGAACTAGTCTAACAGATAAACAGTGGCAATGTAGCAATCTCCTAGTCTTAGGTGTGAGGTCCTTGGTCTCAACACCTGGGAACTAGTCTAATAGATAACAGTAGCAATGTAGCAATCTCCTAGTCTTAGGTGTGAGGTCCTTGGTCTCAACACCTGGGAACTAGTCTAATAGATAACAGTAGCAATGTAGCAATCTCCTAGTCTTAGGTGTGAGGTCCTTGGTCTCAACACCTGGGAACTAGTCTAATAGATAACAGTAGCAATGTAGCAATCTCCTAGTCTTAGGTGTGAGGTCCTTGGTCTCAACACCTGGGAACTAGTCTAACAGATAAACAGTAATACTTTAACGGCTATCACCGGAATCTGACTAAGTGTGAATTCCCAGCTCCGGTTGGTTCTAACACACTGTAAGATCTGACTGGGGTCTGAGTGCTCACACTTAAACATTCGCAACAGCAGACAACTTGCAACTGACAGGCAAGTCCTAATATACCCAGAGCGCTCCACAGCGCCGCCCCAGTCACTCAGCCAATCCGGAGCATAGCTGGAGTCAGCTGATCGGCCTGATCAGCTGACTCCCCTTCTACTAGCATAAAGGTCCTGTCGCCTGGCGCGCGCGTAGCTCTCAATCTGTGTGCACTAGAAGGACCAGGCGAACCAGCAGCGTGTTGCTGTGCGGCAGAAGTCGCCGGCTTGAATGCGGAGATAGCCGCCATGCCGCTTGCCCGCGCGGCGGCATCTCCGCTATTCATTACAGTAAGTTTCCCTAATGAGGAACTATGTCGAGCGAGGAATTCTGGGAGGAAATGACATTTATACTAGAAACCTTCAAAGGAAGCAGACAAGCAATTTGCATGACAAGTGGATGCAAATCAGTCAGCCTTGCAAACTGACAGAAAGGCCTCTTTTCCCTGCACTAAACTATGCAAGCTGCATAGGAAACAAGGCAGTCCAGGGAATCGAGGCCAGCAGAGCGGATTCTGACAGCTGCATTGTGAGTGTGCTGAATGGTGTTTGCATGTGTGAGACCTGATGGTATATTGTCTGTCCTCTAGTATTTCAGCAACAGGGGATCATCATTTATATGGTGTAAGTGTACTGGATGATAACTACGTGTGATATGGTTGCATATTAATGTCTCAGTAAAAGAGGTTTTTACAGTTTGTGCAAGTAAACATAATACCGTCAATTTTAATACAAACAAGTTTATTTATATACTTAAATAAACAGGGCAACGCGTTTCGCAGGTACATTCCCGCTTCCCCAGGCAATGACAAATAGGAGTACACACAGTACAGTCTCAAGGTCACGATAAGTTCCTCTGTGACCCATAGACTGTACTGTGTGTACTCCTATTTGTTATTGCCTGGGGTAGCGGGGATGTACCAGCGGAACGTATTGCACTGTTTATTGGAGTATATAAATAAACTTGTTTGTATTAAAATTGACGGTATTATGTCTACTTCGGGGAGATGAGTCCACCACCGCCTCCCGAGGAATTTTAAAGCTTTTAATACATTTTATTCTTTTTGCGCCTCTGTTCTCCTTACACTACTAGTAAACCCGTCCCTCCCAGCTTATTTCCATCTCCGTTTTCTCTGTCACTTTCCTCCATATGCTTAGAATTTCTCTTTTTTCAATCACAGCGTTTTGTTCCTTGAAATCGCCGGCATTTCAAAAAATTTCATAAATCACCCGCGCTCTGCAGAAGGCAATTTACTGCAACAAATTTCGAGGGGTTTTATTAAAACGGTTTCATTTGGCGTGATGGAGAGGGCATTCCAAACCCCTTTCATTGAATTTTACAGCCTTTATTTTCCTGCGCGCATTTTTTAAGCGTAAAAAAAAAAAAAAAAAAAGATGAAAGAAAGCGGGCGCCCGTGATGGAGTGTTATGGGAATGCAGGTGCAGTGACGGGAACTGTTAGCGAGGTCAGCCTAAGCGAGCGTATTTATTTAAGAGGGACCGCAAAGTGTTTCTTTCACCTCCATAAAATGTGTAGGTGATAATACAGAGGGGGAGAGGAAACTTGCAGTACATTCTGCTGCACCTGCAATTATCAAATCTCATCTGTAAGTTATTTAAGGTACCCATACATTAATAATAATTATCGAAGCGGGTGGTCAATTGTCCACCATGCTGGTGGCAAATCGACCATCCGCTTCGATAATTATTATTAAATTGGCTGAAAATCGGTGCCGCCAAGTGTATGCCTGATTGACGATGCAATCAATTTCCGGCCGAGTATATCGATAGGATATGCTACAAGATGTCAGGCCGTCGTGGGTGGTCGGGTGCGCGGCAGTTGGGACGAGCGACAAAACCCAAGACACTAACGCCACTAATGTTCAATGTGTCCACACGCCCCCGAATGTCATTTGAACGTCAAGTTGGTCGTGTATATGTGCAGTCGAGCAACTGATAACAGCCATTTTGCTCGATCCGCTTGGCGGATCAGTTGGACCAACTGTCGTTCAAACAACGGTCAGGTCCGTACGCGTGTATAAATGACCAGCGGTTGTTTGACCAACTAATAAGTGAGTTGGACGCGAGTTGGACAAAGAGTCAGACGATATGTAAATTAGTTTGTCGGCTGCTTTGTTTGGAAATGACATTTAAACAACCTGTTATTTGCCTGACAAGTAATTGAAATGACTGATCCAAATGACAATCAGGCGTAAAGTTGGGCGTGTGTACGCACCTTAAGGCAGCCTCCATGTTACTTTCCCTTCAGGTGTCCTTAAAGGGATCCGTAAGCCTAAAAAAAAATAGTTTTTACTCACCTGGGGCTTCTACCATCCCCCTGCAGCTGTCCCGTTCCCTTGCAGTCCTGTGCCCTCGCAGGACGGCATTGCGGACGGGAATGCATAGAAGGCTACATGTGGCCAGGCCTGTTGGCGAACTGATAGTAGTGGCGGCAGGGGACAGGAGGATCCGATCGTCACTGCGAAGGCACGGGACAGCTGCAGGGGGCTAGCAGAAGCCTTTTGTTAGGCTTAAAGAGAATCTGTACTCTAATATACTTACAATAAAAAGCATACCATTATATTCCTTATTTTCTCCTGTGCCCCTCTGTGCTGTTTCTGCCACTCTCTACTGCAATCCTGGTTTGTAATTAACAGTTTTAGGCAGTGTTTACAAACGAAAGACTGGCTTCTAACCAGAGTATCATAGGCTGAGAACTAGCTTACTGTGTGACTCGTGCAGAGCTTGAAGGGGGTGTGTAAAGCTTCTGCCAATGACAAGCAGTGCTGCACATTCCACACTTTCCAGCCTCAGCCCGACAGACACGACAGAGGAAAGGAGATAAGATGTATTACAGAGACAGTGCAAGTAGGAAAGGCTGCAGTAAGACAGACCACATTAGAACAGGTATAGGAACTTATAGGATAGAAGAAATAAGGCTTAAAATGTTGTTACAGAGTCTCTTTAAAGAGAGTCTGAAGCGAGAATAAATCTCGCTTCAGACCTCATAGATAGCAGGGGCAGCGCTTCCTGGTTGGGGCAGGGCTGCGGCGGTTAGCCCTGCCCCAACCAAGAAGCGCTCCCCCGCTGAAACGAGGGGATTTGGGGGATCAGGGACCCCCGTTAAGCCGCGGGATAGCGGCGGTTTAGCAGGGGCACACGTGCCCCTGCTATCTATGAGGTCTGAAGCAAGATTTATTCTCGCTTCAGACTCTCTTTAAAGAGACTCTGTAACAACATTTTAAGCCTTATTTCTTCTATCCTATAAGTTCCTATACCTGTTCTAATGTGGTCTGTCTTACTGCAGCCTTTCCTACTTGCACTGTCTCTGTAATACATCTTATCTCCTTTCCTCTGTCGTGTCTGTCGGGCTGAGGCTGGAAAGTGTGGAATGTCAGCGCGTATCTCCGCCTCTCCCCCGCCCCTCTCAGTCTTCCTTCACTGAGAGGGGCGGGGGAGAGGCGGCGATGCGCCGCTGATAGACGCGACTGGAGGCAGGGCTGCAGCTGTTAGCCCTGCCTCCAGGAGCGACCAAGTCTCGCAGTGGGTGGTTTGGGGGTGAAGGGACCCCCGTTTAGCGGCGCTATTGCGGCGGTTTAGCAGGGACACAAGTGCCCCTGCTAACTATGAGCTCTGAAGCGAGATTTATTCTCGCTTCAGAGTCTCTTTAAGTGTCTCTTTAAACCCATTAGCGCCTTCAGAGGAATTATCTCGTTTAAAATAAGCGCACTGCTTTTGACCTCAGTCGACAGAACTTGTTGGGCTGTAAATTCTTGAAATGCTTTGATCTCTCTCTGCTGGCAGAGGATACAGAAACTGAAAGCAGAAGTCCTGTTATTGTCTCCCACTGACCCCTAGTGACAAGCGTCCATAAATACACATTACAGTACTTATTAGTTGCAAGGACGTAACAAATAAGATAAAATAAATTGGCCAGGCACATTTCCAAGCCTCTAAATAAATTAGCTGCCAAAGGGTTAAAAAATAAAAATTAGGAAAAAAATAATGTGAAGGGAAATTGGAAACGTCGAGCTCCTGGTTGTGAGGACTCCCAGATGTTCAAAAGAAGTGTCACCCTTTGTTGAATCTCTACTCATAAATTACAGCTCTGCGGATGATTAAATGGGGGCATTGAGAGAATCTAATTAAGCGGAGGACCTTAATCAGCTGGAGAAGCGGTATATTTCATGTGTCAGGTTACAGAGGGCCAAGCTGAATAATTCTAGGAAGGCAGAATGTCCGCGTGGCACATGGCAGAAGATGAAGTCTAACCGTCCTCACAAATGACCAGAGTCGAATAATTGCGAGTGTCAGGGAAGGGGGGGGGGGGGGGAGTAAGAAAATGGGGTTAAAAGTGGCAATTTGCTTTAATAAAGAAATGGGAAAAGGCACGATGAAGTGTGACATGCGATAATTTATATTCAGCTAATTTAGAGGGATCGCTATGCCAGAACTGGAACTGACACTGACTGTGTTACTTAGCTAAGTCATGGAGACAGAGGCCACCAAGATTATTGCTGCTTTAAAGGGAACCAGAACCAAGTAAAATGATTTGAAATAAACATATGATATATCTGCAAATTAATATATTACATACCTACCTCGCTGTTAGTTCCTCTCAGAAGCTCACCATTTTCTTCTTACAACGATTACTACCAGTTTTGACAAGATTTTTTAAGAACCGGAATATATCAGTTGCTGTTAGTTATAGAAACAGTTGCTGTCAGTTATAACTGAAAGGACAACTGATGAGCAAGGTAATGTCCATGTTTCCCTATGGCTCACATGGGCGATATTACAGTTGAACAGTGTGCTGACTAGGAAGCTGTTATGGCCACTTTCAAAGTGGAGGATGGAGAATTCCATTGATCACAGTGGATAAACAGGACGCAAGGAGAGGAGAAATAGATTGATGAGTAGACTACATGGCAAGTATGATGTGTGCATATTTATTTTGATTTTTAATTTTCAGCTCAGGTTTGCTTTAACTCAACTTAACCGCCTCCCGTCCACCTAATGCAACATGGCGGCTAGAGAGCGGCTCTCTCAGGTCTCAGCGACGCCATATGGCATCATCTCGCGAGAGTCGAGATTTGACAGCAGTTCGCACGAACGTGAGCTCCCCCATCAGTAAACACAGCGGGCTCCAGCGATCGGCCAGCAATTGAAGCTAGCAGGCTGGTTTTTAGGTAAATATGTATTTAACTACTTATTGGACGGTCTCACAATCCAATCCCTATCATAGGAATATGTCTATGTATTTTTAGTGCAGTGTATTGTCTAGGGCCAATTTGGGGAGGGGGGGTACAAAAAATAGGGCTTTTTTTGGTAAAAAAAAAAAATAGCAGCAGCAATCAAATAGCACCAAAAAAGGTCTATTTGTGAGAAGAAAAGGGGGTAAAATTAATTTGGGTGCTAAGCGAGCAATAAACCGTTAAAGTTGTGAAGTGCCAAATTGTCACTAGGGGGGTGTAAACCTCTAGTCCTCAAGAGGTTAAAGAACCAATATAGAGAAAAA
Organism: Hyperolius riggenbachi; assembly: GCF_040937935.1. Classification (NCBI taxonomy): domain Eukaryota; kingdom Metazoa; phylum Chordata; class Amphibia; order Anura; family Hyperoliidae; genus Hyperolius; species Hyperolius riggenbachi. The sequence goes on from NC_090656.1 coordinate 211,808,987, forward strand.
GGTAGGCAGTTAAAATCTGACAGAACCAGGGCTGGATTTACCATAAGGCACTGTAGGCATGTGCCTACAGGCACCTGATAATGGAAAGGCGGCTCTCTCTCCTCCCCGAGCGCCTCCCTCCCTCCTTTCCTATGCAAAGTCCTGATAAGAGTCTAAATGAGAGGTTGATCCCCCTGTTCTCTGTATTCCACTGATGAGAGCTTACTTTAGCCAGGGGTACCTCTAACTACTTATTATTGAGGTTCCTCTAGTTACCTAATACTTGGGGGCACCTCTAGCTACTTAATATTAAGGGTTCTGCTGGCTACCTAATACTAAGGGGCACCTGTAGCTACCTATGACGGGCAAGGGAAGGGAGAAGTGACAGCTAGAACAACTGGCACACATGTGGTGCAGTTCGGTGGGGGTTTGTAGGTTCATGGAGGGCAAAGTCTAAGGTGCCAGGACATCCGTGCCTATAGGCTCCCGGGAGGTAAATCCGGGCCTGGACAGAACCAACAGGTTTTGGTCTAGTCCATCTCCTTAAAAAGCATTTCCTGAATGGATGGCAGTTGTTAAATCTAACTTCCAAAATAGTAAGATACCAGGCTGCCTCCCTAATGGCAATTAGCAACTGCCATTCAGTAAATGCTTTTGAAAACAGAAAAAACCCTGAGAATCCCCCATATGGAGATGGAGTAGTCCAAAACCTGTCGGCTCTTTCAGATTTTAATTGCTCACTCTTTTAGCTGTAGTGATCCTTTAACTTATGTGAGATACTATATAATGTGTATACAGAGCACATTGTTCTCAAGCACAGCCACAGCAGGTTGCATTGGTTACATGAAGGGTTTGTGCTAGCTTGCATCACCACCAAGAGGTGAAAGAACAGAGTGCATTTAGAGAGTAATTACTATTGGAAGTATAGGGATCATGGAAGACTATAGAGAGAGAATAGGAAGAAAGAGGGAGGATGGAAATCAGGAATAAAGATAGCTACAGGAGAGTGTGGTGGGAAAAAGAGGTAGGTAATCTACAGTAGAAAGAGGACATTGAGAGGTGAAAGGCTTATGATCTTGTACAGCGTTGAGTCATACAATCAGTCATTGGGTAAGTGGTCATATTGATTATAAGGGGGGTGAGTGAAGGGGGTCAGAGCTTTAGTGAACTCGTGTCAGACAGACCTGAAAAAGGCCTGTTCTTTGTAGCCCTGTGAGTTTTTAAATTGTACCCAAGGTGACCATGTTTTGATAATTTGGTCTAAACTGTCCCGTGATAAAGGGATCATTTCTTCTATTTTGTCTACCTGCTTAAAGTGAAGATGAGGTGAAAATTAACTGATGAGATAAACAAATGGATCTGTCCTCCTACTCCTAAAAATTACTTTTTTTTAGATATCTCATGCTTTTACATTTACAAAGTAGTGAGAACCCGGGCGGCATTTTAAAATGTTAATAGGACACAGAGGTATGTTCTGTGCACAATCACTTGCCTCTATGTCCTTGTGCTGCCACCAACAGCCTCCCCCACCGGGCTCTGCTGTCCCCCCAGCAAAATAGCGCCAGGCTAGTGACAATCTGCTTGTCACTAGCCTGCTATTTACCTGCTCTTGTCACTCCTTTACAGGCTCCCCGCCTCCGCTAGTTTCCTCCAATCGGAAGCTAAGCCGCGACCCAGCAATTACTTCCTGGGTCGTGGCTTAGCTTCTGATTGGAGGAAGCTAGTGGAGGTGGGGAGCGGCGGGGGGAGCCTGTAATGGAGTGACAAGAGCAGGTAAATAGCAGGCTAGTGACAAGCAGATTGTCACTAGCCTGGCGGTATTTTGCTGGGGGGACAGCAGAGCCCGGTGGGGGAGGCTGTTGGCAGCAGCACAAGGACACAGAAGCATGTCATTGTGCACAGAACATGTCTCTACAACCCTAGGGACAAAAAGCTAATCTGCCAATCTTTTGTATTGCCCTCTAATGTATTTATACATGTTAATCAGGTCACCTCCTAAGCCTAGTGTGTCCAACCTTTCCAACCAATCTTATCAGCTCCCCCCCCAACCTTTTTTTGCGCCCAATGATGAACCTTTGTCCAAATCCAGATCATAATTTTATAAAGTTCTGATAACTACTTTGTGGGAGTTTACTCCATCCCTCCCCCATCTCACAGCTGCTTTTTCTCCTGGCTTCCATAAGTTCAAGGGTCCTTTAACACTGCTGCGGTGAGGTTGCCGTGCGATTTGGAACAATCGCACCACGTGTGTAACAACTGGAGAAAAAAAATTAACATGCAACTTCCTGTGCACTTACGGGATTATTGCAAAAGTCTTGCGGTAACGCACTGCAGCTTGTGCATTACAGTATTTCCGCGGAACTGGGAGCACTTTAGTTGCATTGCACCGCATACAGTGTGTCATGTCTCTTTCACTTTAATGCGTCAAGATGCAGCAGGGGAGTAAAAGGGGCCGAAAGGACTTATCAAACGCACAGCTGATCACAGGCAGAAAACCAGAAAAGGGGCTGATTCGCACAAATGTAATTTATGCCTATGTCTGCAGCCACTTCTGCCCCATCATAACCACCCTGAAATAGATATTTATGTGTTTGTGTATCCGGTGCTTATCCAAAGTTTGATCTCTTTCAGAGTCCACTACAAGACAACGCCTGACAAAGAGCAAAGATTAAAGTGAAAAACTGGACATTAGCAATCCATGGACTGCGTATCTTAGTGCTGTTACTGGACTCTGATTGAACTATCTACTTACCATCTTAGCAAAGTGCTCCGTATCCTTGCTCAACAGAGGGTCACTGAGATTTGGCCTGTGGCGTGAGCTCTGCTGGAAACACAAGCTTCTCAGTACTATGTGATCTGCAATGTGACCCTGGTTGGAAAGCACAGCTAAATTATAAGCAGGTCTCATTCATTAAAATTTAAAAAAAATCAGATTTACTTACCTGGGGCTTCCTTCAGCCCCTAGAAACCTCTGTGTCCCTCGCTGCACCTCCGTTCCCAGCCACTGGCTCCCGGTCCCCTCCGTAGCGTCAGACAGGTCGGCAGCTGCTGCACATTTATTATTTATTGTATTTATAAGGCGCCAACATATTACGCAGTGCTGGACATTAGTTTAGAGACAATATTTAGGGGTGCCATACAGCAATAAGACAATACAGGAATACAAGCAAACCAGATCACACAGCACAGTATGAGTACAAGGTAATGCTTAAGGGGCCCATACACTCAGACGATTTTCCGGCCGACCGATCGATCGTTTGCAAATCGGTTGGCCAATCGACCGATCGATGGCCGATTTCGATGGATTTCCATCGACCAGGCAGGATGGAAAATTTAGGTCGATCTGATGAGATTGCTTATCAGTTTGCATTGGCCTTAATGGAAATATGATGGCAAAAAAATTCCATCAGATCGAATTTCAATAGATTTCAAACTGAAATCTATTGGAATTCTATCCTGGTAAAAAATGTTCTAAAAACGCATCAGATAGATCATCAGATGCATTTCTTATCTATCTGCTGCCAATCTGATGAGTGTATAGGCACCTTTAGTCAGTCACTGGATAGGAGCATGGAGATTAGGCAAGTTGAGTTCATTCACATCCATAGGATGGGTGTACAGTAATAGTGGTGCGTGAACAGGTAGGAGACATAAGGAGGAGGGTCCTGCACAAAGGCTTACAATCTAGAAGGAGAGGTAGGGACACAAAAGGTAGGGACCTAAGGTCAGCTGGTGGAGCGATGGGAGGAGTGGAATATTCTGGCTGCCGCATTCATAATGGACTGCAACGGGGCTATTCAGGTCACAGGGAGACCAGACAGAAGGGCATTGCAGTAGTCAAGGCGGGAAATTATGAGGGCATGGATGTGGAGTTTGGTGGTGGCAGAAGTCAGGAAAGGGCGGATCTTGCAGATGTAACGGAGGTGGAAGTTGCAGGACTTTGTGAGGTTTTGGATGTGGGGAGTGAGGGAGTGTGCGCAGTCCAGGGTGACACCCAAACAGCAGGCATGCACGAGGCCGCGCCCCTCGCAGGCGCAGAATGCTCCCGACCACGGGGCCGCGAGCAGCACGCACTCGCTGAAGCCACTGCACCGACCGAGTCAGCGGCCGCTATAGAGAAGGGCCCCAAGAGACTTGCTGAGAGTGGAGCTACAGTGAGGGACACATAGGCTGGAGGAAGCCTGAGGTAAGTAAATCAGATTATTTTTTTTGCTCATGCATTCTTTAAAGAGGAACTTTAAGGACTCAGACACACTATAAGCACTTTTCTGAGTGCTTTTTGGCCTCCAGAGCTTTCTGAGAGCTTTTTGAAAAACGCTCCTATTGACTTTCACCAAAATCGCACAATTTTACCGTGATTACTATTTTACAGCGATTTTAATGGAAGTCAATGGGAGCGTTTTTAAAAAAAAACTTATCAGAAAGCCCTGGAGGCCAAAAAGCGCTCAGCGAAGCGTTTATAGTGTGTCTGAGCCCTAACCCAGGATTGAACTTTAACCCAAACAGTTACTGATACCCCATTTCTCATGAGAAATATGTTCCTTTTCTCAGATAGAGCATCGGGAGTGGGGGGGGGGGGGGGGGGAGTTGTCTGTATGGCTGATACTGTGGCAATTCCCCTCCCACAGTGTGATATCATGACCAAGGTCATGACAGTTTGCTGCCTCTGAACCTCATTGCATTGCATTGTGGGAAATAATGGCCTTTTCCAACTGCCATGCAAGCAATGGCTCCCTCTGTGCATAAAACTCTCAGTAACGAACATTCCGTACAGATCACCTGGCAGGACTAAAGATGTCACCACCGGTGATATATTTCAGAATGCAAATCGGAGAGGAAATATTTTACAATGGGCAAACACTGACTAAATAATCTATAATTAAATATTGTAAAAAATAAGTTTTATTATGTTATTTTCACTACAGTTCCTCTTTAAGCCTTGCACACACCTTCAATTTTGATTGGTCGACCAATGACCAATTTTACCACCTCCATGTAATATGAGAGACCCAGTCTGTTCATAGTATTCAAACTCTGTTGACTCTCATACTACATCCAGGTGGTAAAATTGGCCAATCAAAATTGAAGGTGTGTACCAAGCTTTAGGCTGCATGGCACGGGCCAGATTGACCACTTCCATGTGGTATGAAGGCCAATAGATTTTTGAATACTATGAACAGATTGTGTAGATAAGCTCTCATGCTCCGTTAAAATTGTAAAATCGGCCGATCAGTGGCCAATCAAAATTGAAGGTGTGTACTAAGCTTTAGGCTGCATACACACATCCAATTTTTATTGGCCAACAGATGGTGAATACTATGATCTAATGGAAGAGATAGAATTAGATGTGTGTATACATTTTCTCAGATGTGAACCACAATCATAGAAGTGTATGTGGATTCTCATAGGAATTTAATGTTAAATAAGTAAAGATTGAATAACATACAGTTATAGAGCACAATCCTGGCCAACACTCACGTATTTACCCTAAAGCCTGGTACACACTTTCAATTATGATTGGTGAATCACTGACCAATTTTACCACCTCCATGTAGTATGAGGGTTTGGCTGCACAACCTACTCGTACTATCCAATATTGCTGACTGTTCACCCTCATACCACCCGGAGGTGTTAAAGAGAAACTCCAACCAAGAATTGAACTGTATCCCAATCAGTAGCTGATACCCCCTTTTACATGAGAAATCTATTCCTTTTCACAAACAGACCATCAGGGGGCGTTGTATGGCTGATATTGTGGTGAAACCCCTCCCACAAGAAAAGTACTACTCTTGGCAGTTTCCTGTCTGGGAACCTTGTTGCATTGTGGGAAATAGCTGTTTACAGCTGTTTCCAACTGCCAAAAAATCATGCAGCAGCTACATCACCTGCCAACAGTAAAAATGTCACCATGTAATAAATGTCAGAATGTAAATCAGGGATTTAAAATATTTTACAATGGGCAAACACTGACTAAATCATTTATACACAATTATTGTAAAAATGAAGCACTTTTTTTTATTACATAATTTTCACTAGAGTTCCTCTTTAAAATTGGCCAGTAATCGGCTGATCCTAACTGAAAATGTGTACCAGGCTTTATTGTATGTAAAACTGGACTAGTGCTATTTCAGAATAGTCACTCCAATACTCACCAGTCTTGACCGCTTCTTGTAGTGGTTGGTGACCGCTCCCTTCCTGGCGGTGTCCATGTCTCTCACTGTAAAGCTATGTAAACACATGTGATAATTGTCGCCTTAAACAGCTGATACGACTGTTTCAGCCGACGATTGTTGTATGCACCGCGGCCGCCAATCACTATAGCTCGGGTATCGTTGAAGATCCAACCTGTCGGATTCTTAAAGGACTTCCGAGGCGAAAGATCTCATCTATTTTTGTCTCTCCTGGGGCTTCTTCCAGCCCCTCGCAGCCGTCTCAGTCCCTCACAACAGCCTCCTCGGTGTCCCTGCTGGCCAGCCGTAAAAATCGCAACCTGCACAGGTGCAGTACGTGCCAGATGACGTGGACATGTGGGCAGGCATTGAAGAGTCGACCTCGCTGACGGGTCGCAATCATTACAGCTGGCCAGCGAGGACACCGAGGAGGACTGGGGCTGCGGCGAGGGACTGAGACGGCTGCAAGGGGCTAGAAGAAGCCCCAGGAGAGTAAAAAATAGATTAGATCTTTCGCCTCGGAAGTCCTTTAGCGACCCCCGATGACTGAGCATGACCGTTCTCAATAAATTTTACAAGCCCCGTCGACGGACTGAAACCGATCCGTCCTCCGTTGATCATTGCCCTTCCGCCCCCCTGCATAGCAACAGAACACACTGCTAGCCTCAAGACTACCACAGCCTGTACAGCAACGTTCCGTGAATTGTCGGCCGAGGGATCGTTTCTCGATCCACGATAGGCAACAATTCTCGCATGTGTGTACTTAGCGTTACACCAAGAAGATTCCACACAGAAAATATGAAAACGTGCAGCTGAGTTTTGCACAAGACTGGATCATCTGTACCCGAAGTTATGATCAAAATAACCAATTCCTCTGCAGACACATTTGCTTTTTATTTTCAATCCATTTAATACAGAAAAATACAGACATGCAAAATAATGGCAAACTTTCAACCAATACCATCACTTTTAAAACTGAGAACAAGTCTCAAGAAGCAGAGAACTGGCCGAGCAGCTGCAAGTTGCCTACAAATTTTAAACATAACAGAATAACTGACGGGACCATTCAGCAATTTACAATCTTCAGTTCATTTAACATCCTGTCCACCCTCAATTTTTTTATGATGTAATATCACTAGTATAATACAGAAAAAAAATGTGTATAAATGTAACAGTTTGGCTGTTAAATTCCTCTCCACCTGATTGGACGGAACACTATTTTTTAGCTCCATTAGAGGTAGCCAAGTTATCAATCCCACCAATCAGGACTCTAGTATGAACTTGGCTGTAATGCCACTCAATTCCTATTCCAATAGGATAAATGTTGCAAGGGGCGTGGCACAAACTGTAGATGAAGACGTGGTTTGGACAACAGACTCACAGACAGTGATGTCATGGAAACAACCTGCAAAGGAGCAGTAAGGTTATATTAATACCTATGGTATTTACTCCAGTTTTAATGAGTGACAGATTGCATTGTGCATATGCAACATTGTCATTGTGCATACGTATGTGCATGTGCGATTGTCGCTGGTTGCCGGCGTACTGTTGACCTAACTGGTCACAACAAATCATTAGGCTGGCAAAATTCTACCTTCTGTATGGTGCTTAATTTCTAAAGTGGACCGGATGGCAGTAAGGTTGAGACCTTATTTGAACACGGCTGCGTGGAAATGGACCAGTTCTTAAAGTTCATGGGAATCGACAAACAACCCCCCTCCCCCCCCCCCCCCCAACAGATACCTAAGGAGAGGGAAGGCTTTGGGTTCTATAGAGTTTTCCTATTCCTCTCATGATCCCCGTTCCAGCGCTGGCTCCCCCTGTAGCAGTATTCAACCAATCGGTCAAATACTGCTCTCTGCCGCCAAAGGAGGCTCCGGGAGCCCGAGTGCTCCTGAAGACGAGTGGCTCTGTATTGCGTCTGCGCGTTCACGCTTTCTCGCGAGCTCACACATATGCAGTACAGAGCTGCCCGTCTTTGGGAGCACTCGGGCTCCCGAAGACTTCTGAAGCCTCCCGCGGCAGAGGATTTAAACTGAGAAGCCAGCGCTGGAACAAGAGGACCATGAGAAGAGTGGGGAGGCTCTATAGGACCCAGAGCCCTCCCTCTCCTTAGGCAAGTATCTGGCTGTTTTTTCAATTCTCATTTCCCTTTACAGCCAGTCAAAAGTAAAACCTGGCACCCTCTTTCAATTACGATTGGCCAATGACTGACCAATTTTACCATCTCCTTGTAGTATGAGGGTTTACTTACACAGTCTGCTCCTAGTATTCAATATCTGTTGCCCCTCATACTACAAGGAAGTGGTAAAATTGGTCAGTGATTGGCCAATCATAATTGAAAGTGTGTACCAGGCTTAAGTGTGTGGAAAGTTTCTTCACCCATTAACAATTCAGGTACACTGGATTCGGGCCAGGTACACACATCCAATTTTAATTATCTAATCACTGACCAATTTTACCACCTCCATGTAGTAGGAGGTCCAACAGATTTTGAACACTATGAACAGATTGTGTAGATAAGCTTGCCAATCATAATTGAAAGTGTGTACCAGGCTTGAAGTCAACTTTCATGTGCTATCCTGTGAAGAAGGGATTTGGGAAAAGAAATAGGAGGCCCCCCGCCGTGTCTAATGGCCCATACTCACGAGTGACATTTGTCGCCGCAACACGCGGCGCGCGCGTGTTGCGGCGACAGGTCGCCCGTGAGTATGGGCCGCCGCGCGCGCACCCTGAACTGTCGCCCGTCGCTCATGTCGCCAGGCGATTGAAACTTTCAATCGCATGGCGACAGTAGCCGCTGCCCCCCCGCCGCAACTGTCGCTAGTCCGCGTGAGTACGCGGACTAGCGACAGCAACCTCCATTGAGGTTTATGGAGCTTCCGGCGGGGGGAGGAGGAACGTCGGCGACAGCTTCCGTCTCGCCGCTGGTCCCTCTTCCGCGTGAGTACGCGGAGGGACCTGGAGAGAAGCTGTTGCCGGCCTGTCGCCCACACGCTCACGTGTGCTGGCGACAGGCGATTTTTGCAGCCCGTGAGTACGGGCCATAAGGATGAGTTGGCCACCACGACTTATTGCTTTTGTTTTATGGCTGGAGAACACTGGGTATGTCTGTAAAGATATCAGACTAAAGGCTGCGTACACACATCCAATTTTGATTGCCAAATTTAAACACTTCCACGTAGTATGAGAGCTTAACTACGCAAACTGTTCATAGTATTTAAAATATGTTGGCCCTTACACTACATGGAAGTAGCAAAGTTGGACAATCACTGGTCAATCTAAATTGGATGTGTGTATGAACCCTTAGGCTCCCTGCACACTGCAAATCCATTTTCTGATTCCGATTCCATTTCCGATTTTCCCTGAACACATTCATCAGAAAAACGGATCAAAAAACGCAGCATGCAGTAAAGATTAAAAATCGGAATCGGATCTAAAAAACGATTAAAAAGCGGAATTGGAATCGCATGCAGTGTGCAGGGAGCCTTAGGCCTGGAACCCACTAGGAATCACTGCAGTGCTTTAAAATCGCCGCTGTGCTGTGTGCTGCGATTCCTAGTGTGATTGCAATAGCAATTACGCAACTCTTAGAAGCGATTCTAACTGATTAGCGATTCGTGCCTTTTTAAGAAAATAAAACTTTATTATACTTACCAGGTGTCTGACGTCTGTCTGTAGCCCCGCCCACTAAAGAAAGAGGTCATAGGTGCTTTTCTATGACCAATCATAGAAGCACCTGTGACCTCATCTTTTAGGGGGCGGGGCTACGGATGGAAGCAGGAAATCCGGACACCGCGTGAGTATTATAAAGTCTTATTTAAAGTTCAATCGTTTGCCCCCCTTCCCCCAAAGCGTTGCAATTTGGAAAGCAATCTTGCAGCCCTTATATACTTTAGCACCTAGCGTTAACGCGCTCAAAATACCACGTCTTGCGATTACCCCTAAATGCAATCGCACCAGTGCGTTTCCCACCACCCACTTTAATTGGCAAAGCGTTTTTAGGAATTGTAAGCGATTGTCGGCATACCTAAAACGCTGCCAAATCGCCCTAGTGGGTTCCTGCCCTTATAGTTTAAAGAACCACAAACAACAAATTTCATCCATCAAAAGATTAATGTCTGTACATAACCTTCAGATGAGGTATTGCTTCAGAGCAGGTCCTCTCTCTAGCTAAAAAGGTCCACCTCAGTGTGGCTGATTCCAGGACTGGGTCCTGCAGAAGTTAATGAGCAAATGGCTGTAAATGATGGCACATGTTTTAATTTTTTTTTCCACTGCTAATTAGTGGAAAGAGTTTTTTTGTTTCCTGAAGTAACAAAGAAATATCATTAAAAAGTAACAGCTATAAAGACAAACCAAAACCAGTATGTATGTAACTGTAAATAAAGCACGGAGAAAACCAACACTAAGAACATTGGTAAAATACTCTTGCCAATACAGTAATATATGAGCTTTGGGGACCTGTTTTTAACATTTAAATCAAATGCCTATGCCCTTTTGTTTCCTTAACCCACATCCCCCCAGTACTTACTTTTTTCTGCTCTAAAGGGGGGGCTGGGTGCTCTGTGGTAGGGATCCGCAGGGTCTCTACCCAGCACCAGCTCAGCACCCCATTGCACGGGTGCATAACTACGGTACTAAACGGCACAGAATGGTGCCACATGGCATCAAAGAGTCAGACTTTGTCTACTAATTTGATCAACATAGCCCGATGCCAATCCAGACTTAATCCGGCAGCGGCAAAGCTTGGTGGTACAGGGACTGATGCTGTGCTGCCCCTAGTGGCAGACCTGTTTTCCTGTGTCAGATTATGTCCGACATTGGTGCTGAGCTAGAAAATGCCAATTTCAGACATTGCCTGACACAGGATTGGAAAGGGTTAATTTTAATTCATGTCCCACCTAACCCCACACTCCCTGCCTAACGTAATCCCATTCCTTACCTGTCTGCCTAATGTAACCACATGCCTAACCAACCAATCTAACATAATTCCATTCCTAATGCCTCACCCTAACCGCTCCATATAGTAATTACCTTCCTAACCCCACCTTCCCTGCCTAACGTAATGCCCCTCCTACCCTCCCAGCTTAACAACTACCTTCCTACCCTACCAACCTAACATGATCCCCTTCATAAGCCTAACCTCCCTGCCTAACTTCCCTTACTCATCCTAACCTCTCCACATTGTACTCACCCTCCCAGCATATGGTGTAGTTCTCGTTAAACTGGAAAACCCTTTAAACTATACCTGACTCATTTCTTAAAGCAAATCTAAAGTCTAATTTAAAAAATTAGTTCAATTTAGCTGGGGTTTCTTGCAGCCCACTGGAGTCCTCCTGTGCCCATGACGTCGGTGCAACAGTGGTGACCCCCCTAAGCTGGCCAGCCATATGCCTCCTCAACGCACTTCTGAGGTAGGGAGCGTTCTGAGCATGCACAGTACATGAAAATCGCAACGGTGCATGCACAGAGCGCTCCCAGCTGCAGGAGTGCAATCAGGGTGGGCGCGGCTCAGCTTTGCGGGTTATCACCGCTGATGGCCAGAGGGACTTGGACCGGCATTGTGGGCACCCCAGGGGGCTGCAAGAAGCCCCAGGTAAGTTTAACTCGTTTTATTTTTAGACTTGAGTCTCCATTTAAAATTACTAGGAGCTGCAGAAATTGGAACCCCAGATATATTTGCTTTCAGGCTGTATACAGAAAGCAAAGTGAAAAGTAACTCTTATGCTCTGTTATAGTGTTTCTTGGTCTTGGGTGATTTTTTTGGAAACTTTCTGGGCTGTTCCTTCATCTTGATGATCGGTGTGATAGGCGTGAAATCACCATTCTCTCCTTTACCTTTGAAGAAGTATGAAGAGTTTAAAATTGACTGAACAAATTTTGACTCATCCAAAGGATGTGGTGGGCTTGAAATCAACTTTGACTTCCTTTTCACTTTGGCGGAAGAAGATCCTACTATAATGACATCTTCGTCTTTGGCACTGATAAGGCTAAGTGTAGAGGAAGCCCTTATACGATGTGGAAGGGAAAGATCAAGAGGCTGTTCGGCACAGGTCTCCAACACCTTGTCTTTTTTCAGGAAGGTCAATAATGACAAGTAACTAAAAATGTTATCAGTCTGAGTAGACTTCTCCACCAAGACGGCACCAAAGTTCTCTTGCTTAACTCTTGAATGAACATTATTCTGGAAGAAGGATTGAGGAGACCTCAATTTACTAGAGGAGCTTTGGCTTCTCCTTCGCTTCATTATCCCCTTATATTGACATTCCTGACCCAAGGGTGGTGAATCATCGCTGCCACAGCTCGGAAGATCAGGGGCCAGAAAATGCTTCTGGGTTATGAAGAGTTCTTGACTATGATCAGAAATACTATTCCTATCTTCTCCTTTGACATGAACACCAATCTTGTGCACCAAGAAAGCTTTGGGTAGACTGGTCGGAGAAGACAGTGAAGAACTCAAAGATTCAGTCGTATGATCCTTCAGCTTTTTCTCAGATGACCATCCATGTGGAGAAGGCTGCTTTCCCAACTGAGAACAATTGTCAGAAAAATGTGTTTCAAAATTAACTCGCTTTTTTCTCTTGAGTTTTTTTACGTTAACAGGAGAAGGTAGGCCAATTATTTCATTTGCTTTTTCAGTTTGGCTTTCTTGTTGTGGTGGGAGGTTCTCCAAAAATTCTAATGGCGACCTCTTTTTCTTATTTGAAGAACTTCTTGGGATGGAACATTCGAAGTTCTCTGTGTCTGTGTACAGTATGTCAAGGTCTTGTTCTTCTGCAAAGTAATTACATTTTTTGTATTTCTTTCTCTTTTTCTGCTCAGTCTTATCTTTCATTTTCACAAAAGAATTTTCTAAATGTTGCAGGACCTCCTGATTATCTTCTGGCAGTTCATCTTCATCCAGTTTCTAGACAAAAGTACGGGAAAAGTGACATGACAAAGGAGATTTGAAAGGCGTGGTTTAAACCGTCATGGCAAAACTGTACAATTTAGAGCTTTCCTGGGGATAGAGAACTTCAGCAGTCAACCTATTGCTTCTGTTCACATTAGGCCCCTTTCACACGGGCAGTTGACAAGCGGTGAATTCACTGCCTGTCAGCTGCTCTCCTGCATTGGCCAGGCACTTGTTAGCGATTGGTACAGGCGGTGTACAGATGGCCCCCCACGGAGTAAGATCTGAGCTCGGTTTTCAGTAAAACCACTGCGTGTCAATGCTTGACAAGCGTGTTGTTGCAAACGCTGCAATTCGGCTGCCTTTAAAATTGCACCCGAATTGCACTGGTGACAGACGACAGACAGGAGACTGAACTGTTTGGCAAGCGCGCAGTTCAGCAGTCCATCTGAAAGAGGCCTAAAAGTGTTACACACAATAACATTTTTTTTGATTGATTGTATCATGTAAAAAAAACAGACCAATGTGTCACACACGTGAAAAAAATTATTGAAATCTCTGAAAAAATTGCTTGCGTCTAAAGTATAAATCAAGAAAATGACAATCTATCCTACACCATTCAGTCTTCTTAAAGTTTACCAGAGCTGATCAAATCTAAAAGATTTATACATACCTGGGGCTTCCTCCAGCCCCATCCGCTTGGATCGCTTCCATGCCGCCGTCCTCAGCCTCCTCCAGCTCCAGTACGGGTCCTGTCACTTCTGCCAGTTGCAGCCAGTCTGCGCAAGAGAAGTGCGCCCTCTACCTATCTCTCCAGCAGCTGCTGGAGGGATGCGCAAAGAGCGCACTTCTCTTACGTCAGACTGGCTGTGACTGGCTGAAGTTACGGGACCTGGTACCGAAGAGGAAGGCGGCGTGGGAGGGATCCGTGCACATGGGGCTGGAGGAAGCCCCAGGTATGTATGAAACTTTAAGATTAGCTCTGGTTTGCTTTAACAATTGTGCAGAAATTTCCCTCACTCTGAATCAAGTTTTATCATAGACAAATTCAGAAATTCGATCAGATTTTTTGCTTGAATTAAAAAAAAAGTTTTGCTTTTAATGTGCAGTCAATCGTTTTTATTGAATTGCCATAAAAAAAAAATCCTTTTATTGTATCATGAGAAGCCACCTCTAGACTATGTTGTACAATCATCCCTCTAGTTAAACCCATTCTTGTAAGCCTATCATATGCTTTAAAACAGGTACCCCCAACAGTGCATACTTTGCAGAAAGCAAAACAGCAAGAAGAATGATCCATCCAGCACTACATTCAAAGGCTTAAGGTGGCCACTAACGGTCAAATTTCTAGCGAAAAATTGTTCGAGCGATCAGAAATTCTGATCGGATTGGTTGTAAATAATCTCCATTGGTGGACACAATCGATTATGAACGAGTGAAAAAAATGTCGCCCGAATGAATTTTCGTCGAACCAAAATTTGAATTGTCTTGTTGGTTGTGATAGATAGGAAGTAAAGATTGGATCGTTGATGGTGTAGTGAACGATTTATTACAATATTTCACTTCCGATCAGAATTTCTGTTTGCTCGAACGATTTTTCGCTAGAAATTGGACCGTTAGTGGCTACCTTTAGTCTTTTCTTGTATTTATTGCATAAAGTTTTCAAAATCAATCACTAAGATCCTGTTGTTCTGCATACAAAACATAACATACCCTTGATGGTCCTAGTTGTGGGGCAGTGTGGGAGCAGTGGTCCGCCTGACGACCGTTTCGCTCAAAAATGAGCTTCTTCCGAGTGCACGGAACCTCGGAAGAATCTCATTTTTTAGTGAAACCGTCATCAGGCGGACCGCTGCTCCCACAACTAGGACCATCAAGGGTACGTTACGATTTGTATGCAGAACAACAGGATCTTTGTGATTGATTTTGAAGACTTTATGCAATAAATACAAGAAAAGACTAAGCCTTTGAATGTAATGCCGGATGGATTATTCTTCTTGCTGTTCTGCTGGTATGATATGTGTTTGTTTCAGCATCCTGAGCACACGGAAGGCCCAATACCCTAATCCTCCTATGCCTTAGGGTCACCTCCATATTATTCCCATGACCACAGTGCCAGTCTTTCTTTTTTCCTCTATTTGAAGTATCATACTTTGCAGAAAACCACAAACATTCCAGGGCTGTGGAGTCGGAGTCGGGGCAATTTTGGGCACCCGGAGTCGGAGTCGTGGTTTCAGAAACTGAGGAGTCGGGAGTCGGATGATTTTTGTACAAAATCCACAGCCCTGTTAAGTATTAGACTAAGGAGTCGGAGTCTGAGCAATTTTGGGTACCTGGAGTCGGAGTTGGAGTCGTGGTTCCAGAAACGGAGGAGTCGGAGTCAGAAGATTTTTGTACCGACTCCACAGCCCTGAAACATTCACAGCTCAATAACTAGCTCTGTGGATTTCCACAAAACCAGCAATGTTGGGGGTACTTTGAGGACTGAGTTGAGAAACCCTGCTTTAACCATTTAGCAGCCAAATAAAGTAAAACGTTATTTGACTGCAGGGCCGAATTTCTTCTACCATTGGGGAAGTGTGCCTTCCCAAGCCTGGCAGGCTAGCAGGGTATGCACAGTTACCTGTCTGGATCGGCTTCTTCTCTCCTCCACCTCAGCGGCGATGTAAGCCTGATATTCTTCTTGGTTCCGATCACATAATATGACGTGCGATTGGTATTGTGAGGGACTAGCATCAACTGGTAGGCTTGGCAGACAGTGAAGCAGGCTCTGACACAGTTTCAAGGTGCAAACTTTGTGTTTTTATTTCACAGCAAAGTGACACAAACAGTTCGAAGATAATAAGTCCACAGCAAATGCAAACCTTAATATGCAGCGAGTTTCAAACAGCACTTTCCATGCAAAGTCCATATGAAAGGTGGTAGTTGTTATAATTTAAGTAGGCCTCAGTTATTTGGACTGAGTTAGTCAAAAAGGCTTGATGAGCAGACCTGCCCTTTAAGGGGATTTTCTCTGAAGAGAGAAAATCTGCAGTTCTGTCAGCAGAACTAGAACATACCAAGAAGCTGTTCTGATCAAGGCCGCAGGCCTCCCTGACCTGGGCCTGGAACAATAAACATCAGTCATGTTTTGTAAATATTCACATTCCTGCATGTATGTCAAATGTCTCATCGATTATTAATCGAGTAGGCGGGTATGATGACACCATGAGTGGGTCCACCAATAGACTGATATAGGGGGTGGCGAAGATGATGTCATATTTAACTCTTTCCTAGCCGGTATTAAAGCTGGAGCAAGCAATGGAGAACTCACTTCTGCTTCTTCCTTCTGCACTAGCTCGCAAGGCCGACTGGGACCTAAGCATGTTCGTCCTTTCTGTAATCTGATATAATGTATGCTGTACATATGTAGTTAGGGTAACGTAGTTAGGAAGAAGGTACCTGATTGACTTCAAGAGGGAGTCTAATCATGAGCTTATAACGCAACATGAAGATTGGCATGGCTAGGATATGATGAATGTATCTATCTGTATTCCTGTGACTTGAATAAATGACGGAAACATTGAAAGAAGCCTGAGCAAGTCTATATCCTGTTTGCTGTGTGGAGAGTCAAGTGATCTCACAGTCTGTGAGACGATGGTGTCGAAGCAAGGTGATAAGAACAGTTTATAACAGTGGTGCCTGAAACCCTTCCCTGCCTAGCGAAACAGGCAGACGGGCCGGGGCCGAAGAAGAGGTTTTCAAGATGTTCCACAGCAAAACAAGCGGAATAGACGGACGCGGACTGTAAAGCTTATCAAGCTGATACTGATAAGCTGGTGTGAGAGTGTGCATTGCGTGAGCCAAGCAAGCACACGACGGGCTGCTGCAATTCGTGGAAACCAGCGGCGAACCGCGTGGATGTTAAACTTTGACTGAAAGTGCACATCAGTCATAGCCAAAACCGGGTCGCAGGTGACTGGAAGCTCCGAGGCCGGCTGGCAGCTGCCGCTGGAGATCGATCCGCTGAGCCAGTGTGGGTACACAGAGATGGCTCAATAATTCCAGGGGGTCCACTCAAGGTTTGTGACGTTGCCACAAGCTGGGCGAATTGGCAGGCCTACGAAGTCCTCTGCTCAGGCAAGTTTGATTTACGTTGTTACGTTGTTATATGGCATTATATGTGTTGTATTTGGGTGTTATAACAAGGAGAGAATGATGTGTTAAGGTGTACAGTCTGTGTTAATTGCAGCGGGGAGGCTGCGTGCTTCATTTTTTTTTGTGTGTTGTTCCTTTTTCTGTGTTGGTTTTGTTTTTTTTTCTCCCCGTCCAGAGACTGGGAGTGATGCCAGCTGTGTTTTCGCTTAGCAGAGAGCTGCCCGCGGAAGAGATAAGGGGGGGCGGCTGTCGAGCAGGTGGAGGGGAGAGAAGAAAGAGAGAGAGATAGCTGAGTAGAAGGGAGAGAAGAGGAAAGCGAGTGTCTTTCTGTTTGTGAGATGTTCTGCACGTTTCTCGCATTTCCAGTCGGTGCTGCTGATAACATGTTTTGTCAATGTCTGTATTGTGTTGATGTTCTAGCTGGGATGTTAACAGTTAAAACAGTTAAAGTGGTTTGGAGTCGTATAGCTCGCTCGGGCGGTTCTTAGTTATGTCTGTTTTAGAGTGAGAAAGATTCCCGCGTCTCTGGGGATCCGTATGTATGATTGCAGTTCGGATTACAGCTGAGACGTGAAGGAATGCGGAGGCTGATCTGTGTGTAACTGCATAAAAAATGTATGTTCTATTTGCATTTTGTGTTCTCTCCTAGGATATAGGAAACGAGAGGCTGCTATGGGAGCAGCCATTTTAGCTGGCAGTCCAGGACTCAAAATGGCGGCAGTGGAGAAAGCCCGCCCCCGAGAGTCATGGCCCCCACACGTCATGGCAGGGGGGGAGGAGGGGCTGGGGGGGATCCACGTCACGTCAGGCTGGGCTCGCGGCTCCGGGCAGAGCAGCTGAAAGGGAGGGGGGGTAGAAATACAGAGACGTGCTACTGTGTGTCTCGGGTCTCAAAGTATTTCCCCAGAGGTTTTCCCTGAGTCCGTGGAGAGGAATGCCAGGATACGTGCAACAAGCTATTACTGTATGATTAGCAGGAGCACGGATAGGAAAAGTGTCCCAGCTAGGGGCAGGGACACACGTAGCAGTGCAGGTCAGGAAAGTGTCTGTACTGTGTTGCTTATGGGATTCTTCCTGTAAGTGGGGCACCTTAATGGGTGGTGCAGCATGAGTTCCCAATAGAGTATAGGGGGGGACAGTGCATCAAGGGGGTGCCGGAGGTGGAAAAAAAGGGAGTTGACCAATACGGGTTTCCGTCGCCGCTGATGCAGAGCGGTAACGTTTTTTCCGGTTTTTGTCGTGGACAGGGCCAGAGCTTGACTGAGAGGTCTATGCTGGGCTGTTTTTTTTGTGCGGTTTTTTTTGGTTGGTCAAATATGTTTTTTCCAGCTCCTGTCAATTGTAGCACAAAGAACAAGGACTGACAGCAGTTCATGGGGCAATTATACAGATGATAGAATTGCCGTTTACAGAGTGACAGTGTATCAGTACGGTGTTTGCCAGGTGACTACCTCCCAAGTGGGCATTCAGGGATCTGCATACAGGCATGTGACGCTGGTATGCTTAGCCCTGCACCCTGTGTAGTTTAAGTGCAAAGCGCTCCTTCCTACAGGGAGGCAGCCGTTTTTTTTGTGAAGTCTGGGGGTAGTGGCACGGCAAACATTGATCAGAGGGTACAACACACAGAACTTCTAGCAGAGCTGGTATCGCGATGAAGTTCTAGACAAGTAAATGCGATAATGAGTAAGAGCATTGCAGGCTCACCTGCAAAGCAGCAACAGGTGTGGCATCCGTAATCTGTGCATGCGACGGCCGCGCATGGACAGATAGGGGGGGATGTGGAGTGAGCTGCAATGAGGTGAGAGCTTCCAAAGGGGAAGCGAGCTTCCAAAGGTGAAGTCCGCGGGAGCATATTTTAAACAGGTAAGTACTGAGGATAGTACTGAGGTAGGGGGGTGAAGTTTAACTCCAATCTACCAATAAGAGTAAACAGAGTTCATGAGAACCATAAAGCAACGAGATCAATTACGATATATATTGATCAATCTAAAGTGTAAAGAGTACAAGCCGCAGGGCGAATCCCAAATCATTAATAAGAATTGATTTGGTTGTATTTCGATTTCAGGTGTTTGGCAATATGGAATTGAGACAGCTGCAGTGCTGGCAGCAAAGATGGAGATGTCAGTCGGATAAGCGAAAGGTTCCAGATGCCAATCTAAGCTTGGAGGAACACGAGATTCCTGAAATCGGAAAGAGACTAAAACACGAGATTCCTGAAATCGGAAAGAGACTAAAACACGAGATTCCTGAAATCGGAAAGAGACGAAAAAAACTGTCTGAGCAAAGCATAGTGCAAATTGCTAATGTTTTTCTTTCCCAAGGTGGTGCTTTTATAATGAGGAGTACCGTGCTGATGGTGATCCTAGGTTGCCATTCCGTCCTAGGAGAACGAAGAGAGGACATTCTCATGTATAATAAGGGGTTAATGAGAATGCAAGGCCCAAGCATGTTAATGTTGGGTGACAAAGGTACTGATCCTTTCACACCTCCCTCCGCTTGGCACAGATGGACCATGCAGGGACGGAGGAAAGGAGCACTTGTGCCAGGAGAAAGCAAATTTCATGGCACAATGTGGGTGAAAGGTCTGAAGGGTCAAGTGTGCGGGCAGTGGGAATTTAATGGCAGAGTAAATCTGCTATTGAATGCCACACTCCCAGAATCAATGCACCGATCCAAAGGTTTGTTAAAAGGTACATTGCAGTACAATGGGTACATGCAAAAGGTGGAGTGTGTGATTCAGGGGTACCTTGTCTTGGTTATGCAGAGTGAGATGGTTCCAGATTGGAGAGGAACGAGCAGGAGGCGTCAATTCTCTTACCAGAGAGACGCAGGGGACAACATCACACTCTGGAGTGACCAACAGAGAATGCCTCTGAAACAACTATACACACGTAAAGGCTGGAAAGCCAAGGGTGGGTGGTTCTCGAAACAAGAAGTAACAATCGAGATCAAGCCACATTTCCAGGTGACAAAGAGGGTGGGGAGAGCGGTCCCGGGGGAGGGAAAGCCCACACAGGGAACCCCATTCACACCACACGGGTCACAACAGGGGACGATATTACACAGTCCATATGCAACAGCTTATCCTCATGATAGTTGGGTAAGTGAAGAGGTACTCTTAATCGAAAGATTGCAGAGAGTACAGTCTTCCCGACCTCAGGTACATATTGTGCCTCAGGACATAAGGGGGGAAGAGGTCCAATCAGGACAGCTGGGGACATATTTTGTTTAGCGAGAGATTGGACAAGGGGAGGTATATTAATTTTTCTGGAGAAGGATCTTTTGCATGGCAGCTTCGAGATGTTTGGGTGAACAAATGGAAACGGTGCAACATTCCTTTAGGCACCGCTACTTCCGTAGTTCCCACCTCAACCCGTGTCTTACACCAGGACCTGAGAGGTCAACCTTTTTTGGTGCTAGACGGGGAGGTGAAGCAAGTAGAGTTGTCCTCATGCGGGCAATTCTTGCAGAAGTATCTGCGTTGGCCGGGCCAAATTTAGTGAAGAAGCCTGCAGGCTCAATAACGCAGAATGCGAGGCTACCATTCAAAAGATCCACCCTGAAGCCAAACCAATAGTTCCGGTGGCTGAAGGAAAGGTTTGGTTTTTTAACATAAGGTCTAGTGATACATTCAAGGTATATTCTCATAATTGTTCCGATAAGGGGGAGTTTCCAAGGGGAACACATTGTGTGAGTGGAGATCCCATATGGATCCTGTCATCCAGGTTTGATGACGTTGTTTCTCAGATTGTTAAGAGAACTCTAAAGGTCAAAGTTTCACGGGTAGTTCCCGTCCTGAAAGAGAACCCGACATGGGACAAAGGGGAACAGGGTTTGATCCTAGACGACCACATGTTGTTACAAAGGTTAAACAAACAGTACACTAAGTTAGAGGTAAGATTTCACCATGATACAGGTGATCTTAACGAGGTAGAACACAAAAATGAGCAGGTGAGTTCCAGTCTGCCCTGGTGGACAAAGGTTCCGGTGATGTTCCAGGGACACTCGGACGGGGCATCTGCAGTTCCAAAGTTCTTTCTACACCCACTGGTCGTCTGGATGGGGATGACAACTTTAGGCATCGTTATCCAGGTGAGGTTGCGGGTTAAAATTACGTAAAATAAATTAACCTGGTCCAGAGATTGGTGCCTCATAAACAATCTCCGGAACCAATAGTTTAAATTAAGGGATATACAGGGTTACGGGTATAGGTTTAGTAGTACCTAGGAGCTGATTGTATGAAGGCGCTCTTTTAGAAGGCACCGGGCACTGCTCCGTTTTGTAACAACCAAACGAGTTTCACTTTTCTGTGGTCATGCAAGTTTGTGAGTGATACGCAAGTGACGCAAATGCTGAGCATGTGGTATTGAGGGACTTAAAAGTAGGGCCTCCCCAGAGAGCCTGGTTACAGGAAGACCAAGAGGTCTTGCTCTCTCTCTTCCAGGGGTAACCACCGAGAGCAGAGAAGTTGTGTGAGCACGAACATCGAAAAGTGAAACAAACGAAAGAAACCAGGTACTGGGAGGTTCAGACGCTGGGATCTGCGGGTCAAGCCGTTTTAGGGGGGATTGTTATAATTTAAGTAGGCCTCAGTTATTTGGACTGAGTTAGTCAAAAAGGCTTGATGAGCAGACCTGCCCTTTAAGGGGATTTTCTCTGAAGAGAGAAAATCTGCAGTTCTGTCAGCAGAACTAGAACATACCAAGAAGCTGTTCTGATCAAGGCCGCAGGTCTCCCTGACCTGGGCCTGGAACAATAAACATCAGTCATGTTTTGTAAATATTCACATTCCTGCATGTATGTCAAATGTCTCATCGATTATTAATCGAGTAGGCGGGTATGATGACACCATGAGTGGGTCCACCAATAGACTGATATAGGGGGTGGCGAAGATGATGTCATATTTAACTCTTTCCTAGCCGGTATTAAAGCTGGAGCAAGCAATGGAGAACTCACTTCTGCTTCTTCCTTCTGCACTAGCTCGCAAGGCCGACTGGGACCTAAGCATGTTCGTCCTTTCTGTAATCTGATATAATGTATGCTGTACATATGTAGTTAGGGTAACGTAGTTAGGAAGAAGGTACCTGATTGACTTCAAGAGGGAGTCTAATCATGAGCTTATAACGCAACATGAAGATTGGCATGGCTAGGATATGATGAATGTATCTATCTGTATTCCTGTGACTTGAATAAATGACGGAAACATTGAAAGAAGCCTGAGCAAGTCTATATCCTGTTTGCTGTGTGGAGAGTCAAGTGATCACAGTCTCATGGCTAAATATGACTATGTCATCTAAATAAGCTGAAGCAAAGTGTTGATGGGGCTTGAGAATTCTGTCCATCATTCTTTGAAAGGTAGCAGGAGCCCCTTGTAACCCAAAGGGCATTTTTTTGTAATGAAATAACCCCTCAGGAGTGGTAAATGCTGTCTTCTCTTTGGCCTGCTCAGTTAAAGGGACCTGCCAATATCCCCTAGTTAAATCAAGGGTTGTTATATACCTGGCCGGGCCCAACCTCTCAATTAATTCATCAACCCTGGGCATGGGGTATGCATCAAATTTCGATACCTCATTTAATTTTCGAAAATCGTTGCAAAACCTCAAGGTCCCGTCTGGCTTAGGGACTAGAACTATGGGACTGTTCCACTCACTGTTAGACTCTTCAATTATCCCCAGCTCTAGCATTCTCTGAACTTCCTCTGCTACTGCCTGTCTACGGGCCTCAGGTATTCGATAAGGTTTCACACGAATTTGTACATAGGGATCAGTAACAACATCATGCTGTATCACACTAGTGCAACCTGGAAGCTCTGAAAATATGTCTTTATTCCGTAACAAAAACTCTTTAACTTCCTGTTTCTGGGAAGGGGACAGGGTATCAGCAATTGTTACTTCTGGACCTCCCCCACATCGTGATTCCTGTGACACCACCGTGGCAGTGTTAAGCTTGGGGGTGTAATCTCCACAGTCAGCATACAACACATAAGCTGACGTGAAGGAGGTACACACACCAGCACAAGGGATCAGGATATCCCCAGTTTAGTGGAGGAGAGGACTGACTCCAATAGGAGATTGTGGTGCACAGAGCCGGTGCAGATCTGAACAGCCACAAACACTTTCGTAATAACGTCTCAGCGCAAGGTAGCGCTGAGCGCATAAACCAGGACTGAGGAGATCAGGACAGGTAGACAGAATGAACGCTTGCTAGCTAGCGATTACTTAGCGACAGCAAGCGTCCAAAACCAGACAGACTGGAATGAGGCAGCCAATGCGTTGCGGCGATGGCGTGCCTCACAAAGACAGGACAGGAGAGACAGGAAATAGCAGGATCGAGATAGATGAACGTAACACAGATAAATATACAATAAGTATGTTTTCCTAGCGTATTACAATTACAGCTATCAATGAAACTATTCGTAACGTCTGACTAACATATGTATATATTGGCAATGAACCGATATATGACATAAGCAGGAACTCTGACTAAGACTGAAGTAATACAGGGAACAGGACTCAGAAGGATTCGCTATCTCTTCGCAGAGATGAACGCAATCCACAAACAGGACCAGGAACAGGATAACTAGCTCAGCACGGGTGTTCACGATACGCGCAAACTACCAAAACGTGCTGGAAAACTGACTAGCTGAACACAGGAAATAAACAGTTCGTGTACGTATATATCAGCGACACTGATATATTAACGTAACACGAATACAAGGAAAATAACAAAATGCGCAAGTATGCGTATATATTGGCGATGAACCAATATATGACACAAGACAAGCAAGTAGCAACTTCTAGAACAAGAGCAGAACTAGGAGGACTCGCTGACCCCTTCGCAGGAGTCAGCGCAGTCCACACGGACCAGGAACGAGGTGGGGCACGAGCAGAGTAACAGATAGAGTCTGAAACTATGATAGCCCATGAGGCATTGCAGGAAGCAGTTCTTTATACTGAGGTCATCCAATGGGAGCAGACCTGCAGATTCCCACACAAGTGAATGGTAATTAATCACAGGCTGATAGCAGGAAAAGGCAGACAATGATATGCAGCCTGCAGGAAAGGGACCGCCCCTCCACTGCAGCAGACAATGTTTGTTTACACAAAAGCATATTAAACTGTCATAAACTTCAGAGCGACTGCAGATGGAATCAGCAACTAGTTTAAGTGCAAACCAAACTATGCAAGCAAATGCATGTAATGACATTAGAACTGCTTGGTTTGCAATACCAGTGCAGTCAGCAGTAAACGCTGCAGAAGCGATCATAACAGTACCCCCTCCCTTAAACGCGGCCTCTGGACGCCTATGAAAACTGACATATTTCTCCTGAACCACCCAAACCAAAAAATCAGAAGTGGGAAATCCAGCAAACTGATCTGACTGAAAATTCATGAAGGTCGGATCCGTCCGACAAAACCAAATTCCCGAATCAGTCTCACCAAAACTAGACCAATTGGAACCAGAACCTACCGAACCATGCCCGTCAGCACTACAAGCCTCAGTGTGACACCCATCAGAACCACGACTTCCAGAAAACAACCCCAAGAAACTCTCTGCGCGATACCCACCGCCTTCCAAGGACTGTCCAAAAACGCCAAAGCCTTTGCAATGCCCACCGGAACTGTCCCTACCAACACAAAACCCACCGTTGAACCAGTCCAAGGTACCAGGACAAGTTTCCTCAGAGATCTCCCAGAACACTTGGAAGCTCCAAAGAGATCCCCACAGGTCAGAACGCCCCTTAGGCTCACATGGAGAACTATCAAGAACCCCTATGGAACCCAGGGCAACTCCAGAGTCAGGGTCACAAGGACAAACATCAAGATCAGGGCTTTTAGGGACCAGAACCATCTCCGGGCATGCAGGCCAACCGGCAACATCAGAACATGTCTCCACTAGGGAAGCACGTGAGCACGCTAACACAGACACATCTGGGCAGTCTGGCATACGAAGCACATCTGGGCACACCGGCACAAGAGAAACCTCTGGGCATGTCAAGGAACTGCGAACCTCAAAGTCAGTCAAGACAGGACCGAAACCAGAACTGGGCAAAAAAAATTCATCATGACTAGACTTCATAGTTACTGGATTCTCACTAAAAACTGCAGGATCAGACTTAGATGTCGCTGATTCCAGCAGGGTTATTAACAAATCATGTTCAGGGGCATTTACAAGACAGGGCAAATCTTCTGATGTATGCACTGAACTAGACAGGGTTCCCATAGCTTCTTCTGGACTAGACAGAGACTCATCAAATACACTGGACTGGAGCTCATGAAGGGCTGCAAAACAAGTCAATATTGCAGCAATCCCCACTGAACTAGGCAAAACTGAGTAACTCACTGGACAGGAAGGGGGCTCTGGAACTTCTGCCACACCGGCCAGAGAACCAGAATTTTCCAGGATACAGGGCTGGGTTTCAGAAACACTCATTAACCCGGACTGAAATTCTGAGATTTCTATTATTTTTCCCAGCGAGTCAGAATTATCCATGTTACAGGGCAAGACTTTTGAAACATTCAGAGGACAGGGCTGGAGTTCCTCGGCTGTTACAACACTGGAGAGGGACTCAACAACATTGGTTAAATCAGACTGTGTACAGGGCAAGGTATCTAACACACTTGCTGACGAGGACAATATTTCAATGGCTTCTGCTTCGCTGGGCAGAAATTCATCAAGTTTTATTAGAGCAGACTGTAATTCCAAAACAGCTGCTAGACAAGTGAATATTACTGCAACACCAACTGAGGTAAGCAGTGCTTCAGCCTCCTCTGCTAAAGGGTTTAAAGTATCCAAAGTACTGGGTGAAGCATAAGACTCTGCGACCACAGCTTCACTGGACAGGATCACTGAACAGTCCATATTGCAGGGCAAAACCATGGAAGCACCTGCTGGACAGCATAATGATTCTGTGACCTGAGTTTCATTGGAGAGATCTACTGCACAATTCATGGTACAGGGCAAATTTATTGGAAAATTTTCTGAACAAGGTAATAATTCTGCGATTTCAGGTTCACATAGCAGATGCTCTGAGCTATTCACGAAACTAGAGCGAGGTGTAGAAACAGGAAGATCAAGACACAATGTTTGCACATCTGAATCACCATTCATTTGTAAAATTGGAAAATTCAGATGCTGGGGTTCTGAGTTTACTAGACAGGATTGCTGGGACTCGGAAACTGATGTAGTGCATCTATTGGCATCTGCTGGATCAGACAGGAGTTGAACTTTATTAACACAGGTAATTTCTGCAGAAGTGTTTGCAGAGACAGGCAAGATTTTTCTGGTGTCTGTTTCACTAAACAAAGAGTCATGAGTACTGGCTAGGCTGGACTCGAAAGTCAGCAGGACCTCTGGGTCCTCTGCTGAGAAATTTGTGCAGGGCAAGATTAAGGAAGTATTAGTAATTTCTGTCTTACTGGGAAGTAACACTGAGTTATCCATGGTACAGGGTGGAATTACAGGAACTTCAATTTCACACAAAAGGAGCTCAGAATCACTCGCTGAATCAGCCAAAGGTGCTGAAGCAGGCGAGTCCTCAGGAACTGAGGAAGTGGAACAATCTCCACTTGACAGTGTGTCTTCCCTGGTATCAACTGATTGAATTGCATAAAAATCGTCCAGAATCATTCTCCACACATCGATCAATGGAGCCACAAAGTCATACCCACACACACCAGTTTTTATTAGGTTATAAGCAGACTTAATGCATGCATTCAATACTAATTCACTTTTTGCACTGTAAAACTGACAAAATGAACTTGCATCTTTCTTCCATTCATAGACCAGAGCTTCCATCTCTCCTTTCTCAAATGGAGGATCCCATGCATATTTAACAGCTGAGCATTCCGGCTGATCATAGTTTGCAAATGTGTTAGTGGCAGAAACATACATTGGGTTATTTAGCAGGTGATTGGCCGATTTCTTATTCCTAAGGATCTCCAATACCTGTAGCAAGTATTGAACTGTAGTGTATGCAAATTTCCCTTGCTGCACGAATAAATTGATCTGTTCAATACTCTGTAATATATCTTCATAATCATATTCAGATAATTCATTTAAACAAGAACCTTTATTTTCCCTGGCTAGCAATGAAAGTTCATTAGTAGTTTCATAGGTCCATTTGACTCCCCTGAATGGTGACTGAATTTCATTATCTGCTAATGGTGGAGTCTCATTACAGATCTGATGCGCAGTCGCCAAGGGCAACGACTCCGCTGATTGTAACGCTTTTCTTTTGGAGCGTTTACGTTTGGCTTTAGACCCTGCTGCCTTAGCAGAAGAAAAGTTATCAGAACAATTATCTGCTTGTTGATTATTTTTGTAGGCAGTAGAAGGAGCAGCTGATTGACAAGCTGCCAGGAGCTTATCAAAAGGGCTAGGCAAATCGGTTTTGCGCAGCCAGTTATGGATCACAAACGCTAGAAATTCCAATGGTCTTTCTTTTAAATTGGTATGATCCAAGACATCGTAGGCCCACTGAAACAATCTTCCCTTAAATAAAACATAAACTAGCTGGGGGGCCCACGTTGAAACAGGAGTAGCCTGGAGCTCAGGATTGGCCAGGAACCTGGCACATTCAGAAAAAAACTCATTTTCTGTTTCAGAATTGAGCTTCTCAAATTTCTTAAAGGAACAGGAACCATAACAAACAGTGTCATTTTTGCTGGGAACCCCCCCCACAATGGGGATTGGTAACAGGGCTATCATAATGTTAAGCTTGGGGGTGTAATCTCCACAGTCAGCATACAACACATAAGCTGACGTGAAGGAGGTACACACACCAGCACAAGGGATCAGGATATCCCCAGTTTAGTGGAGGAGAGGACTGACTCCAATAGGAGATTGTGGTGCACAGAGCCGGTGCAGATCTGAACAGCCACAAACACTTTCGTAATAACGTCTCAGCGCAAGGTAGCGCTGAGCGCATAAACCAGGACTGAGGAGATCAGGACAGGTAGACAGAATGAACGCTTGCTAGCTAGCGATTACTTAGCGACAGCAAGCGTCCAAAACCAGACAGACTGGAATGAGGCAGCCAATGCGTTGCGGCGATGGCGTGCCTCACAAAGACAGGACAGGAGAGACAGGAAATAGCAGGATCGAGATAGATGAACGTAACACAGATAAATATACAATAAGTATGTTTTCCTAGCGTATTACAATTACAGCTATCAATGAAACTATTCGTAACGTCTGACTAACATATGTATATATTGGCAATGAACCGATATATGACATAAGCAGGAACTCTGACTAAGACTGAAGTAATACAGGGAACAGGACTCAGAAGGATTCGCTATCTCTTCGCAGAGATGAACGCAATCCACAAACAGGACCAGGAACAGGATAACTAGCTCAGCACGGGTGTTCACGATACGCGCAAACTACCAAAACGTGCTGGAAAACTGACTAGCTGAACACAGGAAATAAACAGTTCGTGTACGTATATATCAGCGACACTGATATATTAACGTAACACGAATACAAGGAAAATAACAAAATGCGCAAGTATGCGTATATATTGGCGATGAACCAATATATGACACAAGACAAGCAAGTAATTTTGAGTGTGGAGTCGCACTTGCTTGGCTTCCATCAATTTCAGATGGTCAGGTGTGCAGATCTAATAGTCCCGGACACCATGGGACTCAAACTGTGGCAAATGAAGAGAAAGATCCGCACCACCTTCAGAAAAGCTTAGTCTGTTTTATTGGAAAAAAACATACAAATTTAAAAAGAACTTTAAGGCAGGACAGTCCACTGTTTCGGGCTCCTGCCCATCTTCATGCTGCCTAGTTCTGAAGTAACATACAAAAACACCAACATATATACAGAGAAACAACCAATCACTGAGTATATACTAATTAGAGGACCTGATGGGAAACAGCCTATTTACATATCTAGTCACACCTCCAACTCCCCCATTGGTGGATCTGAGCAAGATCCAAACATTCAAAAAATAACTGTCAATAATGGCTGAATAAAAAAATATCAAAATCAGGCATGCCTCTAAGATGTATTGGCAAGATATCAGCCAAAACGCCATGGTGGAATATGCTGAATAGCAGAAAAAAGAAAAAATAAAAGAAAAAATCCAAAAAGTAACATTTTATTAAAGAAAACAAAACATCAAAATCCGCATGGAAATGACACATAAACGCATCAATACGACGCGACGCCATACCCGCATACGCGTATAGATGACGTAATAATGCATATCCTCTATCTAGACTACTGACGATCAAAAATACGCATCTATGCCGGACGTATATACACATGAGACAAGCGCTCAAAAAAATGACGCATAAACGTATAAAAAATTACGTATCAATAAAACAATCGCCTAGAAAGTGCCACATGAACGCGTCCTAACTATACGCAATCTTTGCGACTAAAAATACGCGTAAAATTAACCAAACACCAAAAAATGCCGAAAAAATGCCGAAAAATGCCAAAAAAATGCCGAAAAAATGTCAAAAAAAGCCGAAAAAATGTCAAATAAATGCCAAAAAAATGCCAAGAAAATGCTGAAAAAATGCCAAAAACATAAAAATGCCATATATGAAAAAATCATGCCATATATGAAAAAAATCAATTCAGCACTTTCCACCAATGGTATATCAGATGATTGGTAGTATAATAAAAAATATCCAATAAAAGAAAGCTAATAAGGCCTATAAATATCTATGAGTCTATCAGTATCACCAATCTAGTCTCAAATCATACTCTTTATTTAACCCACTATTCACAGTGTCAAGTTCTCTGATCCATTTAGATTCTAACTTCAACAATCTAGACAATCTATCACCCCCTTTATTATCCTGTTTAACCCCATCGATGACACAAACCCTAAGCTGACTAACATTGTGTCCAAAGGTAGTAAAATGCTCTGAAACGGCCTGATCCATATTCTTTTTGCGAATGGTAGATTTGTGCGAGGCCAAACGATCTTTCAATCTCTGTGTCGTTTGGCCAACATAGCACTTACCACATGGGCATTTAAGCATATAAACCACCCAACGAGAATCACAAGTGTACCTATCTCGTATGGCATATCGTTTACCACTCATAGGGTGAAAAAAGGTATCACCCTTAATGAGGCTATTACAAATATGACATTGTAAACAGGGAAAAATGCCACATTGCTTTGGTTGTTTATTAATACTGATATCAGAATGAACCAATTTACTCCTAAGGGAGGGTGCTCTTTTGTAACAGAACATAGGGGGGCGATTAAATTCCTTAATATAAGGTAATGAATCCCTAAGAATATTCCAATGTCGTTTAATACAACGTTCCACTTGACTACTGACTACACTATAAGTGGAAACAAATGCAACCCTATCTTGTTTGTCTTGTCTACCAGAGCCTCTCCTTCTCCTACCCCCACCTGGTCTATTATCAAGTTGGTTAAGAAGTAATTTGGTAGGGTATCCCCTTTGCTTAAAGCGTACCACCATTTCGGACAACCTCAAGTCTTGTTTGCCCTCCTGGCTGACAATTCTGTCAACCCGTTGGA
This sequence comes from Hyperolius riggenbachi, assembly GCF_040937935.1. Classification (NCBI taxonomy): domain Eukaryota; kingdom Metazoa; phylum Chordata; class Amphibia; order Anura; family Hyperoliidae; genus Hyperolius; species Hyperolius riggenbachi. The sequence continues at coordinate 211,839,690 of NC_090656.1, forward strand.
ACTGTCCACCAGGGATATTATGGATCATGTGCTGCGGGTGAAAACTCCTGAAATGTAAAATAGCATTCCTGTCGGTCTCTTTACGAAAAAGATCGGTCACCAAGTGTCCATCTTCCTTGATAACCATGGTGTCTAAATAAGAAATCATCAACTGATGATAATTGATGGTCAATTTAATGAAGGGACACTTCAAATGCAGGGAACTGACAAAATCAACTAGGGCCGAGTGTGGCCCCGCCCACAGACAAAAAACATCGTCTATGTAACGAAGCCAACATCTGGCATATTTCTGAAAAAAAGAATTGGTATAGACAAAGGCTTCTTCATAAAGACCCATAAAAAGGTTAGCATAGACAGGGGCCACACTTGACCCCATCGCTGTTCCCCTGCATTGAAGATAAAAAGACCCATCAAAAAGAAAATAATTTTCTCTCAAAATAATATTCAAGAGCGCCAGCAGGAAAGTCCTTTGAGAGTCGTCAAAATCAGACGATGTGAACAAATAATGCTCGACAGCCTCCACACCCCCATCGTGTGGGATGGAGGTGTAGAGGCTCTCAACATCCAGGGTCACCAACAACCAATGATCTTCAACATCAGTAAACTTACCGATCTCTTCCAAAAAGGCCCCAGTGTCTTTAATAAATGATGGCAGGCTACAAACAAATGGTTGGAGAATTCGATCAAGAAAAGAGGCTAAGGGAGAAAAAACAGAATTAGTAGCAGCAACAATAGGTCGTCCTGGGGGAAAAAGAGTATTCTTATGTATTTTTGGTAAAGTGTATAGCAATGGAGTGCAACACCAACTGAGGTAAGCAGTGCCTCTAATTAGTATATACTCAGTGATTGGTTGTTTCTCTGTATATATGTTGGTGTTTTTGTATGTTACTTCAGAACTAGGCAGCATGAAGATGGGCAGGAGCCCGAAACAGTGGACTGTCCTGCCTTAAAGTTCTTTTTAAATTTGTATGTTTTTTTCCAATAAAACAGACTAAGCTTTTCTGAAGGTGGTGCGGATCTTTCTCTTCATTTGCCACAAGACAAGCAAGTAGCAACTTCTAGAACAAGAGCAGAACTAGGAGGACTCGCTGACCCCTTCGCAGGAGTCAGCGCAGTCCACACGGACCAGGAACGAGGTGGGGCACGAGCAGAGTAACAGATAGAGTCTGAAACTATGATAGCCCATGAGGCATTGCAGGAAGCAGTTCTTTATACTGAGGTCATCCAATGGGAGCAGACCTGCAGATTCCCACACAAGTGAATGGTAATTAATCACAGGCTGATAGCAGGAAAAGGCAGACAATGATATGCAGCCTGCAGGAAAGGGACCGCCCCTCCACTGCAGCAGACAATGTTTGTTTACACAAAAGCATATTAAACTGTCATAAACTTCAGAGCGACTGCAGATGGAATCAGCAACTAGTTTAAGTGCAAACCAAACTATGCAAGCAAATGCATGTAATGACATTAGAACTGCTTGGTTTGCAATACCAGTGCAGTCAGCAGTAAACGCTGCAGAAGCGATCATAACAGGCAGCCAGGGCCACTCTATCTTTCCAAGGCTTAATGAGGTTGACATGGTACACTTGCTCTGGCTTTCGTCTCCCCGGTTGGTATACTTTGTAATTTACTTCCCCCACCTTCTCAATGATCTCATAGGGGCCCTGCCATTTAGCCAGGAACTTACTTTCTACCGTGGGAATGAGCACGAGTACCCGATCCCCAGGGTTGAAAGTCCTAACTGTTGCTGACCTGTTATATATACGGCTTTGAGCTTCCTGAGCTTGTTGCAAGTGTTCTCTGACCACGGGCATCACTGCTGCTATTCTTTCCTGCATAAGGGAAATGTGCTCTATTACACTTCTATGGGGAGTGGTTTCTTGTTCCCAGGTCTCTTCGGCTATATCCAGTATACCACGGGGTTGCCGTCCGTACAACAACTCAAAGGGCGAGAACCCTGTGGAAGACTGGGGAACCTCCCTAATGGCAAACAATAGATAGGGCAGGAGACAGTCCCAGTCCCTGCCATCTTTTTCCACTACCTTTTTCAGCATATTTTTTAGTGTTTTGTTAAATCGTTCTACAAGACCATCCGTCTGTGGATGATATACTGAAGTACGTAACTGTTTTATTTTCATAACTTTACACAATTCCTTCATTACTTTGGACATAAAGGGTGTCCCTTGATCTGTTAAGATCTCTTTTGGAATACCAGTGCGAGTAAACATCTGAAACAGTTCTTTTGCTATTGTCTTGGAGGAGGAGTTCCTCAATGGCATTGCCTCCGGGTAGCGGGTGGCATAATCCAAGACAACTAAAATGTACTGGTTTCCTCTGGCAGATTTAACCAACGGGCCCACTAGATCCATCGCTATCCTATCAAAGGGTACCTCAATGATAGGCAATGGAACGAGGGGGCTGCGGAAATGTGGCAGAGGAGCAGACATTTGACACTCAGGACATGATTCACAGTATTTCTTTACATCGCCATGCACCCCAGGCCAAAAGAACCTTTGTAAGATCCGATCCTTTGTCTTTTCAGCCCCCAGGTGACCCCCCAGAGGGTGTTTATGTGCTAGATCTAAGGCTAGCTGGCGAAAAGGTTGAGGAACCACAAGCTGTTCGACCACTTCACTTCGGACTTTTTCAATTCTATACAGTAACTCATTATTAACAGCCATATGTGGAAACTCACCCTCTGCACCTGGAGCCTGACTCACACCATTTATTACAGTTACCTTTTCCCATGCCCTAACCAGAGTAGGGTCCCTCATTTGGGCAGTACCAAAATTTTCTCGGGAGACCTCCCATTCTGGCATAGGAGATTCACTGGTTGTTTCCCCAGGTTCCCCTATTTCACCTGCCATAACTGTTAAAGGGTAAGATACAGCATCACCTCTGAGTTCCTCATCATTTTTACACCCATTTTGCTCACATACAGGCAATAACACTGGAGGTTCAGATACACATTCCAACTTCATATTGCATTGTTTTTGCCCCTCCCATAAGTTCCAGAAAAGGGGAAAATCTCTTCCCAAAATGACACTGTGTGCCAAGTTTGGGACCACTGCTACTTCATGAGAGGCCACTCCACAGTTTGTTTCCAGGGGTAAAACAGCAGTGGGGTACTTTTTACAGTCTCCATGAACACACAGAACCGATATGTGCCGTTCACCAAGCAGGGTACTCGTTACCAGACTGCCATGGACCAGTGTCACAAGGCTGCCTGAGTCCAGAAGTGCATGTACACTGTTACCAGCAATCTTGACCACAGTCATATGTGACTCAGAGTTCCCCTGGCAGACTGTTAAAGCAAAGAAAGACAGTCTGCGAGCATGGTCACACTCCATAGAAAGCGGACAGTTAGCTGCAATATGTCCCCATTCGTTACACCGCCAACATTGTATAAGTCCTGGGTTTCTAGAGGGAAGTCCTACTCGCTTCCCACCAAACCCTTTAAGTCCCTCTGAAGCGTGACGCTCCCCTTCTACACCCCCAAACACCACAGGTTTAGTCTTACCCATTGCCTTGGGAGCTGACGGCTTTGGGGCTGGGGCTCGCTGAGCTGTCGACCAGGCCAGGGATTCCTCAGCAGCAAGGTAGCATTCCACCATCTCAATTAGCTGGTCTGCCGATTTTGGATTCGAATGGCTCACCCATCTCCGTAAAGCTTGAGGAAGCGCTCCCAAGAAACGGTCCATAGTGATCCTTTCCACGATCTGAGGACCTGTTAACACTTCCGGCTCAAGCCATTTTTTCATCAGATGAATCAAGTCGTGCATCTGGGACCTAGGAGACTTTGACGGTGAATACTCCCAACTGTGTACTCGTTGGGCCCGTACAGCCGGCGTGACACCCAGACGTCTCAGGATTTCATTTCTCAGTTTGTCATAATCCTTGGCATCTTCCAGGGCAAGGTCAAAGTAGGCTTTCTGGGCATCGCCCGTCAGAAAAGGTGCTACCAACCCTGCCCACTGGGTTTTAGGCCAGGCCTCCCTTTCTGCAGTCCTTTCAAACGTATGCAGGAAGGCCTCCACATCATCATGCGGTGTCATTTTTTGAAGAAAACAACTAGCTCGGATAGAGCCAGCATTGCCCGGGACACCCGCTTGGGCCTCTGAGCTTCGCTCAGCAAGTTTTTGTACAACCTCAGTCAGAAGCTTTCTGTCAGCCTCTGCAGCTGTAGCCAGTCTTTCATACATTTCCTTAGATTGCTCCTGCATAGCTGTTGTTTGCTGCTGAAGGACTGCATTAGTTTGCCGCTGTTCAATAGTAGCCAGTGCCAACTGCTTGACTAACTCCTCCATTCTGCTGTACAGATTCTCAGTCCAAGGAGATGAAAACAATTATTGATGGCACTGTCCCTTTAAGAGCACTGCATTTCACTCTGCCACTTTGCCCGCATCCTCCACCAATTGTGAGGGACTAGCATCAACTGGTAGGCTTGGCAGACAGTGAAGCAGGCTCTGACACAGTTTCAAGGTGCAAACTTTGTGTTTTTATTTCACAGCAAAGTGACACAAACAGTTCGAAGATAATAAGTCCACAGCAAATGCAAACCTTAATATGCAGCGAGTTTCAAACAGCACTTTCCATGCAAAGTCCATATGAAAGGTGGTAGTCTTTGAATGATGCAATCCTGGATAACTCCCAGCAGTTTTGTCAGAGTCTCTGACTAGCAGCCATGCTGCTCACACACACTCCCCAACCAGGAAGTGATCACCTTTTTTTATGTGTCAGCTGTGAAGCTGACCAGTTGAGGTAAAACCCGGAGTGCAATTCCACCCAGGATAGGACGACCAGAAGCACCCACCCGCCTTGCTTCTGGTCAGCTCCAGCCCAATAATGAGACTTAGCTATTCACATAACCAAGCCACACAAACTCTGGAGCTGCTACTGCATGTAGCGTCGGATCCTGGGTGCAACATACCTCCCATCTACTACCATTCCAGACAAAGTGAATAAATATTTTCTATCCACTTTGTTACAGTATCCAGAAGACCATGTCAGCGTTACAGCGCAACATGGTGGTGGAAGAGGGGTGATGGTTGAGTCTTTTCCATCACTCCTCTTCCACCACCGGGTGGTGCTGTAAAGCTGACATGGTCTTCTGGATCCCGATCATATGTCATGTCATGTGATTGGGACCCAGAAGACCTGTTGGAAGTTCAGAGCCGCAGATGGAGGAAGAGAAGAAGCCGTCCAGAACAGGTAACTATTACCGCTCCCAGCCACCTTCTTGTTTGGCTGCACTTGGCAGCCAAACAAGATTTGCCGGCAGAGGTTTTCATTGCACAGCAGTCTTCAAACAAAAATGTCATTTGAAGCTGCAAATAGGTTAAAAGATTGCTAAAAGAAAATGTATACTAGTAAAAACACTGCAGTTCGTGGTATAAAAGTCTAAGGGGGTTGAATCATTAAGCAGTGCAGCTTAATGTGAGGAGCGCAAGTTGTGCGCATGCTATGCGCGGTAATGTAGCATGCGCTGGTTACCGACTCATGCTCCTTGCTAATAACAGCCACTCTACTCATCCCGCCCTGAGCTACACTGGGTCCAGTGGCTTTCGAGGATATGATCCTGTCGCTTTGATAAGACCAATAGGCTATTGGGCCAATCAAAGTGCGGGAATCCCGTCCTTTAGAGGAAACCAGAGATGAACGCTTTGGCACAAAATAAACATATCCCCGATAGATTTTATTAAATAAATGCTATACCTGGTATTTTTGTGGCTCTGGTGTGCCGGTTTTTTGTTTTTTTACTAAAACTCCATGCAAAGCACAGTACATCAGAAAAGCATATTATTTAGTGGGCTGTGTGCAAAATGAAATCACTATTTCTAAAAACCCCTTATGAGTAACAAATCTAGATTAAATAAAAAAAAGTGTTTTTCAATATACCCTTATATTAGCAGCTCCTCCCATCTCATCAAAGCTCTCTGTGATGCTGCAAGTTTACAGAAAGGAGAAAGCAGAGCCAGGAGGTGGCAGGCTTGGGCTTGAAAAGACATCAAAGAAGACAGACTCAGCTATAATGATCCCTGAGAAAAGCCAGACTGAATGCTCAGTCAGGGATTTTATCAGGGCTGATAACAAGCAGGCTGAGCAGTGAAGAATGAAGCAGAGAGCAGGGTAGGTGTTTTCGCTAATGTTCCCACTGATATATATGGTAAAATACATGAGGGTGCTTCATCTCTGGTTCACTTTAAAGCTATGGGACCTGACAGGGCTCAGAGCGGAGCTGCCATTATTAGCAAGGAGCGCGAGTAAGTTACCAGCGCATGCTACAGTACCGCGCGTAGCGTGCGCACAACTCGCACTCCTCACATTAAGCTGCACTGCTTTAGCGGGGCTGGGGTGAATCTGCACAGAAACAGAATCTTAACACTTTTTGCCCATATTTTTGCTATAATCTGCCAGCACTGCTATATGTGCAGCTGGTAAACTGCTTTTAAAAGGGAAGTATTTCTAAACTGCAAGCTTTTAGGGCTCTTTTACACTATATGTGTTTCCAATTTTGATGCGATGCAAATCGGAATCGTGATTTACGGTGTAAAAATGCCACAAAATGATTATCAGAACCTTGCCTGAGAGCAAAATAGAGAAGCACTTTAATAATAATCCTATGCAAACACATTGCACTATACAAAAGGCATTCACTATTGCTACTTTCCCCCAATATTTAGTGAAAAGTATCTAGTAACCATGTGGTTTTGGTTTCATCATGATATACTAAAGAAGCAGTGCTGTGGAGTCGGTACAAAAATCTTCCGGCTGCAACTCCGACTCCTCAGTTTATGAAACCTCCGACCCCTACTTCAACTCCGACTTGGGTACCCAAAATGGCTCCGACTCCACGACTCTGACTCCTTAGTAAAATACTTACCAGGGCTGTGGATTTTGTACAAAATCATCCGACTCCCGAGTTAATTAAATCAACGACTCCGACTCCAACTCAGACTCTGGGTACCCAAAATTGCTCCGACTCCTCGACTCCAACTCCACAGCCCTGTAAAGAAGTCATTTTATCTAACCTGTTGGCAGCCCTCGAGTGAGATAATGCATGCCAGGGTGTCTTCTGCTGGCATATGCCGTTTAGCTGCCTAATGCAGCCGTGCAAAGTGGCGCAGAGAACCTCTTTGGCTATCATTCATAAACTTGCTGGCGGTAAGGAGAACCCGTGTGGGAGAATACCGCCGTCGGTAGTTTAGCTTTCTGGGTGGTGATTCATAAACATTGTGCCTGGTGCAGTAGCAGTGCGGAGGTTTTCTGGAGAATGGTGTCGGTAGGCGGGCGGTAGGCATGCGGAAACAGAAAAGCTGGCCGAGTCCCTCCATGCGGTGTTCTCTCTGCTGCTGTGTGGGAGGTCCATCCCATTCACTTACAAGTACTCCGCAAGCTTCCAGCTACATCCAGGGGATCGGTAATCCCCTTCCGCATACCGCTATGCGGAAATGTTTATGAATGAACATTTTGATACTTTTTCTGGATACCTGTGTATCAACACGTATCAACACCGCACAAGGCGGTACGTTGTCACTCTGCACGGGAATGTCAGCTCCGCATATGGAAAGAGGCTTTATGAATACACAACTTGCTCAGTGCTCGGTAAAGTCAGCGGTATTATGCATTTCCGCATGCGGGAATGCTTTATGAATGATAGCCTTTATATTTATCTGCAACGGGCAGCTAGATCGGCTTCTCCTATTCATCCACCCACGGCGCTGCACTCCTGGCATCCTCTTGTGAGTTCCGACTACACGATATGACCTAGCAGAAGTTTGCCTTCTTAAAACAGAAGGTATTTGCAATAATTCAGGTTGGAGTGAGCATAGGATGTCTCCCACGATGCATCACTGCTGAATATAAAAATCATCCTATGCTGTCTCTGTAAGCTAGCCCCACCTCCAGGACTGCTGGAATGCAATGCTGTGTCCGCTTGTTAATTGTACAGAGCTATAATAATCCAACATGCATACAGACTGTTTCGGATTGGTAATCCTCATCAGTGCATGGCATGGATTAATATGGCTCTATGGAGTAGGATTTGAAGCACCGAGAGTTACAGACTACCCAGCAAGTTCATTGTGAACCAGAACTCCCAGGAGTGTGTAAGGGGCTACAAAGGACCAAAAAGCCCTCTTACTAAAATGCTATGGAAAACAAACGTTGCCTTCTTAAAACAGAAAGTATTTGCGATAATTCAGGATGGAGTGGGCATGTGATGTCTCCTACAATGCATCACTGCTGAATATGCAAATTACCCTTTGTTGTCCCTGTAAGCTAGCCACACCTCCAGAACCGCTGGAATGCAATGATGTGTCACATGTGTTGACCAGTGACAGCGCTGGATCGAGGGGACCGTTAGAGGAGCAGAAAGGCTCTATAGGACCCAGAGCCTTCCCTCTCCAGAGGTAAATATCTGTTTTGGGGCTTTTTTGGTTCGCACGTACTTTCGGGTAATTTAAGGTGTGCTACATACATCTATAAAGGTAGGCATACACTAGTAGATATTCTTAATAGATTAAATATTACATTTAGTAAATAAACAAGCCTAAGGCCTGGAACCCACTACAAATTGATATCGCTAATCGCAATCGCTAGCGTTTTGTATGATGGTTTTGTAAGCGATTTCATGAGCGGTTTCCTGCGATTTGGGCAGCGATTACTAACTATACTGCAAGTCTGCACTCGTAAAATGCACCAGGGTTTAGTGAATACCAGGAAACCCTAATTCTCAAAAGAAGAATGCGCAAGGCGCACACCACACTAAGCCACCACCCACTGGTGGGCCCTTTTCCATGAGCAGTTGATAGGCAGTGAAAAGACTGTTGAACTCACACAACTGCTTGCTGCTGCCTGGTAACTGCCCGCTGCTGCTTGGTAACCGCTCATTCAGTACACAGTTCAGCATCCTTAGGAAAAGGGGCTTTAATCACTTGCCGACCGCACGCTTATACCGTGCGTCGGCAAAGTGGCAGCTGCAGGACCAGCGACGCAGTATTGCGTCGCCAGCTGCAGCCTAATTAATCAGGAAGCATCCTGTCAATTCACGGCGGGGGGCTCCGTGAACAGCCTGCGGGCCGCCGATGGCGGCTCGCAGGCTAAATGTAAACACAAGCGGAAATAATCCGCTTTGTTTACATTTGTACGGCGCTGCTGCGCAGCAGCGCCGTAAGGCAGATCGGCGATCCCCGGCCAATCAGCGGCCGGGGATCGCCGCCATGTGACAGGGGACGTCCTGTCACTGGCTGCACAGGACGGATAGCGTCCTGTGCAGCCCAGATCTCCCGGGGGTGGCAGGTAGGAGAGGGAGGGGGAGGATTTCGCCGCGGAGGGGGGCTTTGAGGTGCCCCCCCCCCGCAAAATGCCAGCCAGGAGGAGCGATCAGACCCCCCCTGCACATTATCCCCCTAGTGGGGAAAAAAGGGGGGCGATCTGATCGCTCTGAGTGCCCTTTGATCTGTGCTGGGGGCTGCAGAGCCCACCCAGCACAGATCACCTAAAACAGCGCTGGTCCTTAAGGGGGGGTAAAGGGTGGGTCCTCAAGTGGTTAAAGCAGAACTGACCTAAAAAGTCAAAATAAACATACACAGGTCATACTTACCTCTCGTGTAGTCTACTCCTCAATTTCTTTTCCCTCTCCCGTATCCTGTTTGTACGCTGTGATCAATGGAATTCTCCATCCTCCATTTTAAAAATGGCCATTACCCCATAACAGCTTCCTGGTCAGCACACTGGTAAACTGTAATAACTGACAGCAGCTGATATATAACTGACAGCAACTGATATATTTCAGTTCTGACAAAATCTTGTCAGAATTGGAAGGAATCGTTGTAAGAAGAAAATGGTGAGCTTCTGAAAGGAAATGATGGTGGGGTAATTTAAAATGATTTTAAACGATCTTACTCGCTTCAGGTTTCCTTTAAAGTGTACCTGAGATGTAATAAACATAAACATTGAGGCCTCTTTCACAGTGGGATGGTGCGTTTGCTGCGACGTTAAGGTCGTGCCCCTAATGCAATGCATTGAAAGACTATAACTTGGACGTTATAGTACATTCTTTAGCCCTGCGTTTGGTGTGCCGTGTTCGTCGCACAGTAAAGGAACAAAAACGGCGCATGCGTTACAATTAAAAAAAAATAATAATAATTACTGAGCATGTGCAACACACACAACGCAGCAGATGTATTGCTAAACGCACAGCGTGCAGCACTTTCTAAATATTGCTACATGTTACACAAAACGCAACGTGTGCACTGTAAATGTTGCACAGACTTAATATTGCTGTGCCTTAGTCTGCGTTAAAACATTTTCTAACGTGCAACTTTTACGTCGCACTGTGAAAGAGGCCTTAGGGCTCATTTCCAGAGGCAGTTGATCTGTGTGCTCAGCAAGAAGTTACCAGGCAGCAGTGAGCAGTTCTGAGAGTTTGAGAGGCATTTCACTGCCCGTGGAAAAGAGTCCTAACGTACACAACCTGGTCACGTGCCATCATGATTGCGCTCTCATGGCCAGAAGCGCTCTGTTCAATTACATTCCTTGACTAACTACGCAGGTGCAGAATACTCCCAGCTACAGGAGCACAGCCAAGAACAGACAGGGCCGCAGCCCTGCATTGTGCAGTAGTCCTGGACTACCTCAACGGACAGCAGAGGAACACGCGAAGGAGCCCACAGACTACAGAGGGCTGGAGGAAGCCTCAGGTAAGTATAAATACTTATGTTAATTACATCTCAGGTTTCCTTTAAGGCCCCTTTTACACTAGGATGCTTTCATTGCATTGCGTGACCCCTTCTGTAAGCAGGGTAACGCAGCAATAATGAAAGTCCTATGGGGCCTAGTACACTGACCCCATTGCGTCATGTTACGGCGGACATTTCTGAATGGCCGCAGACCTACCACAAAGTAAACTACACATTACCATCGGACTTCCGCAGCAACACAGCGGCGGCGGAATGCATGGAAGTCAATGTGCAACGCAAACATTTTAGATTTGTTTGGCGGAAGTGGAGAACGATGCAAATACGACGGGGAAGACCGGCATCTTAGTGACGTACTTCCAGTCCAACAAGGAGTACATCACTGGGGGAGGGGCGGTGACAGGCGTGCGCACGCGCGGGGGGTGTGGCGCTATGCATATGACCCTGTTGGTGCACTCTGAGGCAGGGTCATATGAATGTAGTTTGTTGCCTTGCCATGGGGGCGGGGCATCACATCACGAATGCAAGAGCCAGGTATAAAACCAGCCTAAAAGGAAATAAATGAATCAATTTTATTGGAATTCCACGTGAAAGACCAACACAAAGTGGTGTACATGTGAGAAGTGGAACGAAAATCATACATGATTCCAAACATTTTTTACAAATAAATAACTGCAAAGTGGGGTGTGCATAATTATTCAGCCCCCTTTAGTCTGAGAGCAGTCAGTTGCCCATAGACATTGCCTGATGAGTGCTAATGACTAAATAGAGTGCACCTGTGTGTAATCTAATTTCAGTACAAATACAGATGCTCTGTGAGGGCCTCAGAGGTTGTCTAAGAGAATATTGGGAGCAACAACACCACATTCAAGCGATCATTCAGAAATGGAAGGAGTATGGCACAACTGTAAACCTACCAAGACAAGGCCGTCCACCTAAACTCACAGGCCGAACAAGGAGAGCGCTGATCAGAAATGCAGTCAAGAGGCCCATGGTGACTCTGGACGAGCTGCAGAGAGCTACAGCTCAGGCGGGGGAATCTATCCATAGGACAACTATTATTTGTGAACTGCACAAAGTTGGCCTTTATGGAAGAGTGGCAAGAAGAAAGCCATTGTTAACAGAAAAGCATAAGAAGTCCCGTTTGCAGTTTTCCACAAGCCATGTGGGGGACAAAGCAAACAAGAAGGTGCTCTGGTCAGATGACACCAAAATGAAACTTTTTGGCCAAAATGCAAAACACTATGTGTGGCGGAAAATTTAACACTACACATCACTCTGAACACACAATCCCCACTGTCAAATATGGTGGTGGCAGCATCATGCTCGGGGGTTGCTTCTCTTCAGCAGGGACAGGGAAGCTGGTCAGAGTTGATGGGAAGATGGATGGAGCCAAATACAGGGCAATCTTGGAAGAAAACCTCTTGGAGTCTGCAAAAGACTTGAGCAGAGGTTCACCTTCCAGCAGGACAACAACCCTAAACATAAAGCCAGGGCAACAATGGAATGGTTTAAAACAAAACATATCCATGTGTTAGAATGGCCCAGTCAAAGTCCAGATCGAAATCCAATCGAAAATCTGTAGCAAGATCTAAAAACTGCTGTTCACAAACTCTGTCCATCTAATCTGACTGAGCTGGAGCTGTTTTGCAAAGAAGAATGGGCAAGGATTTCAGTCTCTAGATGTGCAAAGCTGGTAGAGACATACCCTAAAAGACTGGCAGCTGTAATTGCAGCAAAAGGTGGTTCTACAAAGTATTGACTCAGGGGGCTGAATAATTACGCACACCCCACTTTGCAGTTATAAATGTTTGGAATCATGTATGATTTTCGTTCCATTTCTCACGTGTACACCACTTTGTATTGGTCTTTCACATGGAATTCCGATAAAATTGATTCATGTTTGTGGCAGTAATATGACAAAATGTGGAAAACTTCAAGGGGGCCGAATACTTTTGCAAACCACTGTACTGTATACTGCTCAGTACAGGTTCCCTTTAAGTTTTTTGTCCACTGGTTAGAGAATGGATCATTACTGATTCCACAGCAGCCCTATGATGATACAACACAGGGGCAATTGGCTTCTATACAGGGAGTATGACATGATATACTGCAATTAGATGGATACCTTGTGCTGATGTGACTCTTCAGGCTTGTGGCTGGGCACAGGGGTAAAGTGATGGGAGTTACCAGACTGAAGAATACTCTGTGAAGCCATTTATATTCTGTCTGTACGGCGAACACTGAAAATAACACAGCAGATAAAGGAATGAAAGATATTGGATGCCCAAGGTCACTTACAACAATAAAAAGAAAAGTATAAAAAAAGTCTTAAGCCTCATACACACAGGGAGGAAACGTTGAATTATGCATCAATCATTCAGATAGCTTTGAAGTGTAAGTGAGATGAGGCCAAATAAAAAATGTATACATACCTGGGGCTTCCTCCAGCCCATTGTCGCCTGGTGCCTCTTCAAATTGCCCCGGAAAGTCCTCCGGTCTGGGGCATACTGCGCATGCGCAACCCAGCCGTGCCCCCCATTGCACTCTCGTGGCCCAATCCCAGCCACGGGGAAGCGCGCGTATCCGGACTGCATGACTGGATGACTTAGCGGGGCTACGTGCGGATGAACCAGGGTGGCGACTGAGGACGACGAGGGAGCAATCGGGCTGGAGGAAGCCTCAGGTATGTATACATTTTTTATTTGGCCTCATCTCAGGTACACTTTAACCATTTAAGGACCAGCAGTCTCTGGGCACTTAAAGACCAGAGACCGCTCGTCCAATCCCGACAAATCGCCACACATACCCGCCGCAACCGCCGTCATCGCCGAGACCCTCAGGACATAGACTCTGCCGTCTCTATGACGGCAGAGTCATGTGAGCTGGTCAGGAGCCGCTTTCATTGGATCCTGACCCTGTTTTTCAATGTAAGCCAATGGGAACGGCTCCTGACCAGCTCACATGGCTCTGCCGTCATAGAGACAGGCAGAGCCTGTGAGATGCGGCGAGAATCGTCGGGTTTGAGCGGCGCGATCGGCGTGGAGCAGCGGAAACGGCGGATGCGCGCTGCGGACAGTGATTGAGATCTACGCCCTGCCAGCCAGGAGCCCACCAATACAGGGCGTAGATCTCAATCACTGCGGTCCTTAAATGGTTAAAGAGACTCTGAAGTCTCATATTTTTATTTAATAATTATGATTGATACCTTAGCCCTAACTAAACCGCCACATCCCCGCCACTTTAATCTAATTCCTACCTAACGCGCCCTCCCTCTCCCCTGCAAAATCCACGACTTTCTTGGACATGGATTTTGCTGCCCGCATTAGCTTCCGGGGAGCGCTTCCGTGTGAGGCAGGGCTATGAGCTGCAGCCCTGCCTCACGTGCCCGCCCCTCTCAGTCTTCCTTCGCTGAGAGGGGCGGGGGAGAGGCGGAGATCCGCCGCTGACAGACGCGCGTGAGGCAGAGCTGCAGATCATAGCCCTGCCTCACACGGAAGCGCTCCCTGGATTGCCCCCCGGGGAGTTTCTGGGGATTTAGGTAATGCGGCGGTTAAGTTAGGGCTAAAGTATTAAACATATTTATTAAATAAAAATACGTTTTTTTTTTCGAGACCTCAGAATCTCTTTAAAGGGAACCTGGGGTGAGAGAGATATGGAGGCTGACATGTTTGTTTCCTTTTAAATAATACACATGCCTGGCTGTCCTGCTGATCCTCTGCATCAAAATGTTCATCCTTATTTCTTCTATCCTATAAGTTCCTATACCTGTTCTAATGTGCTCTGTCTAACTGCAGCCTTTCATAGTTGCACAGTGGCTGTATTATCTCTGTTATTGTGATAAAACGCGGAAAAGCCGCCGCGTGTACTGGCGGCAAGGCGGCTGATTCCGCGTCCACCGCGGCGGTTTGCACGCAGCAGCGTGCGTCTGGTGTGGCTGGGCCTGTTAATTAACACAGGCTGAGGAATACGCGCGCGCGCTGAGAGGCAGAACCTCTCAGCGACGGGTAACGGCGAATCGGTGGCGATCGACTTATGCACGCAGCTAGCAAAGTCGGGATAACCGGCAAGGAGGTTAAGCTATAAACCTTGCAGATCAGATGTCTATGACAAATCTGACAAGATTAGGTTCATGCTTGTTTCAGCCAGGTGTGTGATTTAGACCCTACTGACAAGACAGATCAGAAGGATGCCAGGCAACTAGTAATGTTTAAAAGGAAATAACTATGTCAGATTCCATAGGTCTCACACCTCGGATTCCTTTTAAAGGAAACCAGAGATGACACAAATTTTAAAAACGGAGGGAGCAAGCATGTATGTGAAGCAGTCCTCATGCCCACCGCTCCCCTCATTCTCCTCTGCCCCTTAACACTCTCACATAAAAGCCCCCCTCAGACACTTCTGGATCGGCCAGGTCAGGCAGTAGTGTGCAGCTGCTGACCTGCGTCCTTGATTGCGCCCGCAGCCAGGAGCATGACGTCACACCCCATGGACCCGCCGCTACTGCCGATCGGGCGCTCTCCCGTCGCTGAAGCTCACGCGCTCTGCTATGACGGCAGAGCGCTGTGAGCCGATTTCATTGGCTTCTGACCCTGTGATCAATGTGAGCCAATGAGAGTGAGTGAGCATCAGCAACAGGAGAGCGGCGCGACTGGCGGTAGTGTGCGGTGGGTGGATTGAAATCTACGCCCTGGCAGGGATAACAGTCCCAAGCAGGGCGTAGATTTCAATTTAGTGTGGTCTGGATATGGTTAAGATGATAATAATCTTGGCTTGCATGCAAAGTTCATGCAGAAAATCAGCCAATGAAACTCTACAGGAAGTGCATTTGATTGGTCCAGTTCTAGGCTACATACAATTTGCATGCAAGCCAGACTCATAAGCACATCACTGACCATCTCTGTTCACCATTCAGACCTTCCTAAACAGATTATTATATCTTTTCATAGGACAACACTGACAATATGACACTTTGATACAATGTAAAGTAGTCAGTGCACAGCTTGAATAACAGTGTAACATTTGCTGTCCCATTAAAATAAATCGACACACAGCCAATAGAAAATCTAAAGCTTACCCCCCCCCCCCCCCCCCAACACTCATCCTGTGCCCACGACGTCCTTTTGCCAGCAGTGTCGATGACCTCAATGCTGGGCGACCACATGCCTCCAGAACGCGTCCCCGGCAGCATTCTGCACGTGCACAGTATGGGGAAATCGTAACTGTGCATACGCAACACGCTCCCGGCAAAAGGAGCGCCATGTGCAGTGGCCTCCAACTGCCATGGTCGGCCAGCTTTTAGGGGGTCGCCGCTCCTTGCTGGAGAACCGAGGAAGGACAGAGGAGGCACAGGATGACTGCAGTTGGCTGCAAGAAGCCGCAGGTAAGTTAAACTAATTTTTTTTTTTTTAGGCTTAAATAACCCTTTAATGTCTAAACAGCTGGCAACAAAAATGAGTACACCGGTAAGTACATCCCCAGCATCTTCAGTAGCCATCGCTGTATCCCACCCAGACCCTCAGTAGCGCCTCTCTCTTTGCCCACCCCCAGCATCAACAATAGCATCACTCTCCCTTTCAGACCCTCATTAAGCCCCTCTCTCTGCCCACCCATCCCCTTGCATCCTCAATAGCCTCACTGCACCCCCCCCCCCTCCCTTGTTCACACTCACTCTACAGCACCCTCAAATCAGCCCTCGCTCTTTCCGTCAGACCCTAAATAAAAGTGTGCACACGCGCACGGTAACAGTCGCCCTTAAAGAGACTCTGTAACAAATTGTTTATCTTTATTTCTTCTATGCTATAAATTCCTATGCCTTTTCTAATGTGGTCTGGCTTACTGCAGCTTTTCCTAATTGCACAGTAGCTGTGTTATCTCTGTTATATGATCTAATCTTCTCTCTATAGTCGGCACAGTCAGGCTGAGGCAGTCAGACTGGAATGTGCAGGGCTGCTTGTGATTAGCTAGAAGCTGTACACACCCCCTGCAGGCTCTGTGTGACTAACACACTCTGCTTAGCTGAGCCTATTAGAAGCTGGTTAGTTTGTTTGTAAACACTGCCTAAAACTGGCAATTACAAGCCAGGTTTGCAGCAGAGAATGGCAGAAACAGCACAGAGGGGACCAGGAGCACATAATGAATAGAATGGTATGCTTTTTATTGTAAGAATTTCAGAGTACAGATTCTCTTTAACAACTGAGAATCAATTGTTAGGGCAACAGTTTGGGGTAGGAATGCTATACAGTGAGCTATTGCGATGTGTCGTAATGGCCACATCAAAACGCAGAACGTCGCAATGCAAAAGCAATGCTACGTTGACAGTGCAGACGTTGCGATGCGATGTAACAGAATGCAGTACCCTAACTCCCTGCACGCAGCACATTTACCGCATAATGCCGGTGTAGTGAAATTTTTTGCAACTCTATCAGATTTTGCAACCGGTTGCACTTATTTATAGCTATAGCTATCAGAAAGTGCAACCTAACCATTGACTTCAACCTATCTGTATCAGAAAATGCAACCCAACCAAACCCTATTCTCACACAGAACCCTCCCCTCTTGCTCAACTAATAACCCCCCCTGGAGGGAACAATCCCCCCTCTTGCTCAACTAATAACCCCCCCTGGAGGGAACAATCCCCCCTCTTGCTCAACTAATAACCCCCCCTGGAGGGAACAATCCCCCCTCTTGAAAGAAAATAAAGCAGAGGGACACCAAGAGCCCCAATAGTGTAATTCGTCTTGGGGACAACAAAATAAATGAGAAGTTAAAATTATACTCACAAACCAGGGTTACCAATAGGCAACCACTGTATAGGCAGGTGGGGAGAACAATCCTGACCCCACTCAGGAATAAAAAGTCGCTCTCTGTAGACAGGAAGATAGGGTAACAACCCTCCACCCAGGGTGGACTCAATGTAGTGTACAAGATAATCCCCCCTCTTGCTCAACTAATAACCCCCCCTGGAGGGAACAATCCCCCCCTCTTGCTCAACTAATAACCCCCCCTGGAGGGAACAATCCCCCCTCTTGCTCAACTAATAACCCCCCCTGGAGGGAACAATCCCCCCCTCTTGCTCAACTAATAACCCCCCCTGGAGGGAACAATCCCCCCTCTTGCTCAACTAATAACCCCCCCTGGAGGGAACAATCCCCCTTCTAGCTCAATGGGATCCGTGGTTGCAAAAAATGACAGGCGTGTTCGGGCCTGGATTTACATCACAGGAGCCTATAGGCACAGATGTCCTGGCACCTCAGACTTCACCCTCCATGAACCTGCAAACCCTCGCCGAACCGCACCGCAAGTGTGCTGGCTGTCCCAGCTGTCACTTCTCCCTTACTTCCCTTTCCAATCATAGGTAGCTACAAATGCTCCTTGGTATTAGGCAGCCAGAAGTACCCTCAACAATAAGTAGCTAGAGGTGACCCCAAATATTAGGTAGTTAGAAGAACCTCAGCTAGAGGTGCCCCTGAAGGGTGATATCGTCAGTGGAAAGACCAGGGTGAGTAACCTCTCACTTACACTCTAATCCGGACTTTGCATAGGGAAGGAGGGAGTGAGGCGCTCAGGGTAGGGGAATGAGCCGCCTTTCCATCATCAGGTGCCTGTAGGCACATGCCTACAGTGCCTCATGGTAAATCCGGCCATGGACGTGTTAACAGAGGAGCCACGCCTACACAGTAATACACTGTCCTCTATGGCAAGTTGCAAAATATGATGGGTTGCAACATTTTTCATTACACCGGCAGTAATAGTACAGTGAAGTATACTTTACATTGACAGTATGATTTACAGTATGCAACACGACACGCAGATAACATGCAACGCTGCTTTCCCATTGTGTTGCATTGCGTTCCTGCTGTTACAGAGAACACAACTCTCGCTGTGAACCAAGAGCTGAGGAAAACTAAACGCAGCTGGAGAAATGGGTAGAGGGCGCACTTCTTTTGCGCTGACTGGCTGAAGTGACGGGACCCGGTACTGAAGAGGGAGAAGACTGAGGACGGCGGTGTGGGAGCGATGCATGCGTATAGGGCTGGAGGGAGTCCCAGGTATGTATAAAAGTTTTCTCCAGCCCCCTTCTGTCTAATCGGTCATCCTCCTCCAATGCCTGGATCCTCCACTTTAAGTCCCAGTAATGTGGATAGTCGAGGCGTAGTGCACATGTGCGGTCTGGCCGTGTGCCCCGTCGCCGGGAGCGTTCTGCGCCTGCACAGTACCGGGCTGCGCCTACACGGTACTTATAGTGGAGAATCCAGGCAGCGCTGATTAGCCTGAAGGGGGCTGGAGGAAGCCCCAGGTATGTATTATTTTTTTTTTTTCATTTCTCAGCTCTGGTACACTGTAATCACTGCCTACCCAGCCTTCCCCAACTAACCAGGTTGCACATGTTGTCAAGGTTTTATGATAGTGAACTATTGCAACTTTGTCAGATTTAGCGACTGTCACTTCAAAGCTGCTATAATGTATCACTGTCATGAAATGCAATGACTACTACACGGCATCATTCATACAGCAATATAGCCCATAACCACCGTGTACTGATGTACTGCAGCCGCTGTGCACGGCTCCCCTCAGCATGCAGCGTGCACTGCACAGCGCTGCCTCCGCACGGTACACCCCCTCCCCCTCCACACACAGCCGCCATACCGGAGCCGCTTCTTCTCTCTCACCAGCCTGTGGCGCGCAAATCCTCCGCGGAGCCCAAACTGGTAGTGTTGTCCGGATCATGAACGATTCGGATCTTTGATCCGAATCTATTTTATGAGTCGATCATCCGAATCATCAAAATGAACGATTCGGATCGCAAAAGGGGCGGGGCCAGAAGCGACACGCCCCATCTCAGCGGGCAGCGGGCTCCTGGAAGCAGAGCTGAGATGGATCGCTCTGTTGGATGCGAGGCAGCCTTGCAGGGACAGCAGGTAGATGAGAGAGGGGACATCGGTGCCACTGCCAGATATGTGTAGAGCACACATACTGGCTATAATGTGCTGCCCAATACAGGCTGTCTGTTCCGTAGTTGTGCCCAGTGATCACATTGGAAGCTTTTGGCTCAGCACAGCTCAGTAACTTTGCAGGCACTGTGATTGCACTGCACTCGGCACTAAACAGCTGCACTTATCTTCTGGGAATGCTTTCCTTCACTGTGCGAAGTTTGCAGTCAAAGTATACAGATGAGCATATAGGTGAAATATATGTAAAGCATATGATTGCTGCATGTGGGTATTGTGTGCAAACATTTCTGCTCTCTGCTCGTCCCTCCTCCCTTCTCTGTCCACTCCCTGCCCTCTTTCCATCTTCTCCCCTTCTCTGTGTGTCCACCCCCCTCCCCTTCTCCTGTCCACAGCAGGGAAAGACCTGTCCTGCTAGTCATTTCACCCCAAATGCTTCGGTAGTAAAATGATCCGAGATTCGGATCAAAGATCCGGATCTTTTCAATGATCCGATTCGAATCATCCGGATCATTGAAAAGATCCGAACTTCCCATCTCTACAAACTGGCGGCTCTCCCGGGCACTGTGACGTCACCTATGGGCGGGGCTGGGCAAGCAGCCAGCAGTGTGTGAGGGGAAATATGACAATGCAATGAATGCACGTGTATGTAATGACTGGAGACACTGATAGGTGCATTGCTGAGGGTATGTGGAGTCAGGGGGTAGGTACCCTGTGCAGGGGGTAGGTGGAGTCAGGGATACATGCCCTGTGCAATGGGTATGTGTTGTCAGGGGTAGGTGCCCTGTGCAGGGGGTATGTGGAGGTCAGGGGGTAGGTACCCTGTGCAGGGGTATGTGGAGTCGGGTAGATGCCCTGTGCAGTGTGCAGGGGTATGTGTTGTCAGGGGTAGGTGCCCTGTGCAGGGGTATGTGTTGTCAGGGGTAGGTGCCCTGTGCAGGAGTATGTGGACTCGGGTAGGTGCTCTGTGCAGGGGTATCTGGAGCAATGGGTATGTGGTCAGAGGTAGATTCCCTGTACAGGGGTATGTGGAGTGAAGGCAGGTTGCTCTGTGCAGGGGTATGTTTAGTCAATGGTAGGTGCACTGTGCAGGGGTATGGAGTCAGGTAGGTACCCTGTGCAGGGATATGTGGAGTCGGGTAGGTGCCCTGTGCAGAAGTGTGTGGAGTCAGGGGTAAGATGCTCAGTAGATGAGTATGTGGAGTCAGGGGTAAGTGCCCTGTGCAGGGGGTAGGTGGAGTCGGGTAGGTACCCTGTGCAGGGGTGTGTACAGTTGGATATGTGAAGTCAGGGATACTTGGCATATTGCAGACAGCATAGATGTGCAGCCTGTAGCTACCTGTGGCCGGGTCAGGAGCTGGTCAGAGGTCACTGAGAGGTTAGTATGCAGAGTGTATACAGAAAGTGATACATTGTATATGTGATGTACATGTGATACACTTTAGTGCAGCCTTTCTCAACCTTTCCACCCTGGAGGAACCCTGCAAATAACTTTTGGATCTCAAGGAACCCCTGCAAACAATGTTTTGATCTCGAGGAACCCCTGCATTTATTTTGCAGGAGGCATGGTCTTTAAAAGTATGTGTGGCTGTTTATTTCACTACCCCCTATTACACTGCCACTCATTATACTGTCTCCTGAGCCCTCAATTTAGTGCTTCTTATTACAGTACCACCTATTATAGTGTGCTCTATTATACTTCCCCCACAATGGGGGAAAATGCCAGGGAACCCCTGTAGAGTACTCAAGGAACCCTGGGGTTCCAGGGAACCCTGGTTGAGGAAGCCTGCTTTAGTGCAATGTGCACAGCGATGGAGAAGCTACACAGGGCTGGCATGATCTATTCTCTGCAAACTGTACAATGCTTCAATCATGCAAACCTGAGGCAGGGAACACACTACATGCGTTTCTGCGCGTTTTGCCGCGAACGGCAAAACGCGCACGATTTTAGAGGCTATTGAAAATAATAGCCTAGCTCGGGAAACGCTGCGCCGCATGCGTTTGTGCGCGTTTGCGTTCGCGTTTTTTTCCGCGTTTTGTACCCGCACAGTTTTCTGCTTTTTTCCGCACATTGCATGACACTACATGCCATGCAAACGCAGAAACGCACGCGGAAAAACGCACGCGTTAGACGCGACCGCAAAACCCGACGGAAACCTGGGAAACGCAGGGGAAAACGGCCCTGCAAGTGTGTTCCCTGCCTGAATATTAAGGTGGCCACTACAGATCTAATTTGTCGAACAATCGTTTATGAACGATCAGAAATTATCGTTTGGGAGCACTAATGGACAGAAATCTAACCAATCAGATCAGATTAATAGGATTGATCTGAAAATCGGATCAGTTTCATTAATCTAATCGGATTGGTTAGGAGATTTTCGACTGTTAAGGCGGTTCACACTCAGCGCTTGGAGTTCCGCTTGCCCGCGATCGCTTTCGGCTTCTACAATTGCGATTTGCGGGAAAAATCTCGCAATTCAGCACAATTTGCTCTTGTGATTCCCATTCAATTGAACGAGAATCACAGCTCAGTCGCCCCCGAAATGCTGCATGCAGTGCGTTTGCGATTGATCGAAATTGCAAGCACTGCTATGTGAATGTATCCATAGGGATACATTAGCAGCTGTGCTTTGCTTTTCGCCTGCGATCAGCAAAGCGCTGATAAATCGCCCAATGTGGTTAGTGCTCCCAAATGATCATTTCCGATTGTTCATACGAATAATCGTTCATAAATGATCGTTCAGTAAATTGTATCGTTAGTGGCCACCTTTATACACAGAAAAACTAAAATGAGGTAAAATGGCAGTTGGCTGAAGGTGTAATGGTTAAGGGCTCTGCCTCTGACACAGGAGACCAGGGTTCGAATCTCGGCTCTGCCTGTTCAGTAAGCCAGCACCTATTCAGTAGGAGACCTTTGGCAAGTCTCCCTTACACTGCTACTGCCAATAGAGCGCGCCCTAGTGGCTGCTGCTCTGCTCTGGCGCTTTGAGTCCGCAAGGAGAAAAGCGCAATATAAATGTTATTTGTCTTGTCTAAAATGATTATTATATATAGAAAAAAACTATCCTACTTTCATCAATAGAAAAAACGGAAGGTCCGCACCAGTCCAAGGTTCCAAACTTTATTCGGACATATACATCAGCAAGACATTAGGACAAGCATCAGAGAGCTGACATGTTTCGAGCCATTCAGGCCCTTAATCATAGCTATATGTTCCATTTCAAAGTATGTTTCTAAAATTGGAAGTCCAGAGTAGAATAAATAAAGCCATCCTACACATATACATGTTATTACAAATTAAGCTGTGGTTCATTTCAGTGCAGGCAGGGCAGCTATTCAGCTATAGCAGTTATATAGCAGTCTAGGCAGATATATAGCGGTGTATGGAGTTATATAACGGTGTATGCAGTTATATAGCAGTGTAGGCAGGTATATAGCAGTGTATGCAGTTACATTGCAGTGTTTGGAGTTATGTAGTAGTGTAGGCAGTTATATGTATGGCATTACATAGGAGTGCGGGCAGTTATATAGCAGTGTGGGCACTTATACAGCAGTTTATGTATGTTGGAGCTTAGTGTTCTTTACACGCAGATAGGCGCCTAGTATAACAAGTTAGAACTCTTTACTGAAGAAAAAGATGCAGAAATATATCAGGAATGCAGGAAATGACAATCCCATGAAGATTACCATCACGTTTTACACACAGTGACATATTGTGGTTGTTTTTAATGCAGTTGAAAGCTAACGGGAATCTTTAACCACTTCCGTATCAGCAGTCTCTGTCCCCTTAAGGTGGCCACACACGATACAATAAAATGATCACATTTTACGGCAATTCGGTAAAAACGATCGGATCTCCCGAAAAAAATCGAAAGCTTTTTTTTTTTTTCCATTCGACTGAAAAATCCGATCGGATTTCCCGTTTTCTTCGATTTTTATCGATCCAAAATGCCATATATTTTTCTTCAATCTTTCTAAAGATTGTATGGTGTGTGTGGATTGTCAATTTATTAATATACACACCCTAGCAATTTTGCTAATCTGCTCAATCATTTTTTATCATAATTGGGGAAAAAATTAACATACGTGTGTGATACATTGGTCATATTTTTGAAATGTTACAATCAGTCAGAAAAATTGATTGCAATTCTTAAATTGAACAAATATTTAAAAAATTGTATGGTGTGTGGCCACCTTTAGGCCTCGTTCAGACTATACGTGCTGCCATGCGCATTTTGGCAGCAGGTATAGTGTGCGAAACACAAGAACGGTAGACAGCCCTACTTCCGCTCCCATCATATGTGCTGTGCAGCACTGCGATGCGCTATCGCACTGCTGCCTGCAATTTTCGCGAATTGCAGAGCAGATCCATTCACTGTAGTGAATTGGATGCGCAGCACAGATGGTGTGCGATCTTACGCATTGCGTTCCGATTGCACAGCCATCTGCGCTAAATGATCTGCACGAGGCCTTAAATGACTACTCTAACTGTGCCTCCGCAGTACGCTCCAGGTGATGTCAGCGGGAGGGAGGACGTGTGCGGCGGCTTGCAACATTAAAGTTGCAAATTACGTAAGTGAGCCGCGGTGGGGACCAGAGTATTGTTTTGTTCCGGTGCGGGCACAGGTTGTCTGCGGGGAGCTGTTAGAAGCCCCAGGTAAGTTAAACTCTTTTTTTTTATTACCCTTACAATACTCCTTTAAGGTCCAAAGACTGCTGGTACCATAGGACGTCGCTTCCCGACGAATCGCTGCACAAACCCAGCAGTCACCCCACTCCTCCATCCTCGCAGGCACCTCTTTTTGCCATCACTGACGGCAGAGCTGTGTGAGCAGGTCAGTAGCCGCTTTCATTGGCTCCTGACGCTGTCCATCAATGTAATCCAATGGGATTGGCTTACAGTGATGACAGGGTCAGGGTGGCTCCCAACTGGCTCACTTACTTCTTCTGTTATATAGAAGGCAGGGCAAGTGATCTGCAGCAGGGAGAGAGTGTCGCGATCAGTGTTAGCATTAGGATGATTGAAATTTACGCCCTGGCAGCGGTAAGGGGATCAAAACGGCATAGATTTCAATCATCAAGGTCTGGAAGTGGTTAAAAGAAATAATAATCCAGATACTTACCCAAGCAGAGGAAAGGCTCTGGGTCCTATAGAGCCTTGATGCTCCTCTCACCGTCCCCTCCGTTAAAGTGAATCTAAACCATACTAAATAAAAAGAGTTTTACATACCTGGGGCTTCTATCAGCCCCCTGCAGCAGTCCTGTGCCTGCACCGGTCCTCAACGATCCTCCGTTCCCCCGCCGCAGCTTAGTTTCGATTCTGCTGACTAATCAGTTGGCAGTTTGCTGCGCCCGCTGCGCATCCTCGTATACGTTCACGTCGGTGAGAGCGTTCTGTGCAGGCGCAGTACGAGGTTTCCTCTCTCTCTCCCCGGTTTGAATCCCAGCCAGGTCAACATCTGCAAGGAGTTTGTATGTTCTCCCTGTGTCTGGTTGGGTTTCCTCCGGGCATTCCAGTTTCCTCTCACATCCCCAAAACATACAGAAAAGTTAACTGGCTTCCCCCTAAATTGGCCCTAGACTATGATACGTACACTACACGATACAGACATAGACATATGACTATGGCAGGAACTATATTGTGAGCCCCTCTGAGGGACAGGTAGTGACAAGACAATATACAGTGGGTTGCAAATGTATTCGGCCCCCTTGAAGTTTTCCACATTTTATCATATTACTGCCACAAACATGAATCAATTTTATTGGAATTCCACTTGAAAGACCAACACAAAGTGGTGTACACGTGAGAAGTAAAACGAAAATCATACATGATTCCAAACATTTTTTACAAATAAATAACTGCAAAGTGGGGTGTGCATAATTATTCGGCCCCCTTTGATCTGAGTGCAGTCAGTTGCCTATAGGCATTGCCTGATGAGTGCTAATGACTAAATAGAGTGCACCTGTGTGTAATCTAATGTCAGTACAAATACAGCTGCTCTGTGAGGGCCTCAGAGGTTGTGTAAGAGAATATTGGGAGCAACAACACTGTGAAGTCCAGAGAACACACAAGACAGGTCCAAGACAGGTCAGGGATCAAGTTATTGAGAAATTTAAAGCAGGCTTAGGCTACAAAAAGATTTCCAAAGCCTTGAACACCCCAAGGAGCACTGTTCAAGCGATCATTCAGAAATGGAAGGAGTATGGCACAACTGTAATCCTACCAAGACAAGGCCATCCACCTAAACTCACAGGCCGAACAAGGAGCGCGCTGATCAGAAATGCAGTCAAGAGGCCCATGGTGACTCTGGACGAGCTGCAGAGATCTACAGCTCAGGTGGGAGACTCTGTCCGTAGGACAACTATTAGTCATACACTGTACAAAGTTGGCCTTTATGGAAGAGTGGATAGAAGGAAGGCATCGTTAACAGAAAGCATAAGAAGTCCTGTTTGCAGTTTGCCACAAGCATGTGGGGGACACAGCAACCATGTGGAAGAAGGTGCTCTGGTCAGATGAGACCAAAATGGAACTTTTTGGCCAAAATGCAAAACACTATGTGTGGCAGAAAACTAACACTGCACATCACTCTGAACACACCATCCCCACTGTCAAATATGGTGGTGGCAGCATCATGCTTGGGGGGGGGGGGGGGGGGGGTGCATCTTTTCAGCAGGGACAGGGAAGCTGGTCAGAGTTGATGGGAAGATGGATGGAGCCAAATACAGGGCAAACTTGGAAGAAAGCCTCTTGGAGACTGCAAAAGACTTGAGACTGGGGCGGAGGTTCACCTTCCAGCAGGACAATGACCCTAAACATAAAGCCAGGGCAACAATGGAAGGGTTTAAAACAAAGCATATCTATGTGTTAGAATGGCCCAGTCAAAGTCCAGATCTAAATACAATCGAGAATCTGTGGCAAGATCTGAAAACTGCTGTTCACAAACGCTGTCCATCTAATCTGACTGAGCTGGAGCTGTTTTGCAAAGAAGAATGGGCAAGGATTTCAGTCTCTAGATGTGCAAAGCTGGTAGAGACATACCCTAAGACTGGTAGCTGTAATTGCAGCAAAAGGTGGTTCTACAAAGTATTGACTCAGGGGGTCGAATAATTACGCACACCCCACTTTGCAGTTATTTATTTGTAAAATGTTTTGGAATGATGTATGATTTTCGATCCACTTTTCACATGTACACCACTTTGTATTGGTCTTTCACATGGAATTCCAATAAAATTGATGCATGTTTGTGGCAGTAATGTGACAAAATGTGGAAAACTTCAAGGGGGCCGAATACTTTTGCAACCCACTGTACTCTATACTGTGCTGCGTAATATGTCGGTGCTATATAAATACTTCAATAAATAATAAATGTAGGCAGTTATACATCAATGTATGGATTTATATAGCAGTGTATGCAGTTATATAGCAGTGTATGCAGTTACATAGCAGTGCAGGCACTTATAAAGCAGTGTGGGCAGTTACATAGCAGTGTATGCAGTTACATTTCTGTGTATGGTGGAGTTAGTATACAGAGCCGGCCTTAGAGTACGCGGGGCCTGGGGCGAGTGTCATATGCGGGGCCTAGAGGCATAAGTGAAGGCCATATACCGTACCACCAGTCACGGGCTTGTCCACCTCTAAAGTAGTATGCCTTATTGTTTAAAAACTTGTTAAAGGCCCTTAAAGAGACTCTGAAGCGAGAATAAATCTCGCTTCAGAGCCCAGTTAGCAGGGGCACGTGTGCCCCTGCTAAACCGCCGCAATAGCGCCGCTAAACGGGGGTCCCTTGACCCCCAAACCCCCCACTGCGACATTTGGTCGCAGACTTGGTCGCTCCTGGAGGCAGGGCTAACGGCTGCAGCCCTGCCTCCAGTCGCGTCTATCAGCCGCGCATCGCCGCCTCTCCCCCGCCCCTCTCAGTGAAGGAAGACTGAGAGGGGCAGGGGAGAGGCGGAGATACGCGCTGACAGACGCGCGTGGGGCAGGGCTGCGGCGGTTAGCCCTGCCCCAACCAGGAAGCGCTCCCCCGCATTACGGAGGGGGATTTGGGGGTGAAGGGACCCCCGTTAAGCTGCACTATAGCGGCGTTTTAGCAGGGGCACACATGCCCCTGCTATATATGAGGTCTGAAGCGAGATTTATTCTCGCTTCAGTCTCTCTTTAAGCAAACCAATACAAGAACAATTACAATACGTAATGTAATCAAACTTTTCCTATCCCTAGCTCCCCATGAAACCTAGCACCAAACCCCAGCCAGTCTAGAAGCTCCAGCCCAAGCCCCCTCTAGCTCCAGTCCATGCTTGACTGAACTAAATGCCCCTGGGGCCCTCAGGCTGAGGCTCTTGCACGTTACCTTAATCTGACATTTGGCAAGCTTCAAGTCAGTGCAGAAATTCATTTCAAAAATGCAAACTGCATAGTCCAGTAAAGCATGCTGAAGACAAAAACCTGAGCAATAAAAGGGGGGGGGGGGGGGTGCAAAATATAAGGTGTGTAAAACAAAATAGGAAAATCTGAGTATTTCTAAATGACACACTGCTCAGAACACAAACAGCTAGACTTCTGTAGACCTTTCCTTCACCACCACCAAAATGAGCATGGTATGGCAGGCATGACATGCGGGGCCCCCTTCAGGTGCGGGGCCTGGGGCGATCGCCCCACTTGCCGCCCCCAAAGGCCGCCTCTGTAGTATATAGCAGTGCAGACAGTTATATAGAAGTGTACGCAGTTTTATAGCAGTGTATGTAGTTATATAGCAGTGTAGACAGGTATACTGCAGCGTAGGCAGTTACTGTATATAACAGTGCAGGCAGCAGTGTGGGCAGTTACATCAGTGTAGGCAGTTATATAGCAGTGTATGGACAGCAGTGTAGACAGTTGTATAAAAATATATAGAAGTGTAGGCAGTTATATAACAGTGTGGGCAGTTATATAGCAGTGCGGTAGGTATATAGCAGTGTAAGGAGTTATACAGCAGTGTAGGCAGTTATATAGCAGTGTAGGCAGTTATATAGAAAAGCAGGCAGTTATATAGCAGTGTAGACAGTTATATAGAAGTGTAGGCAGTTATATAGCAGTGGAGGTAGTCATATAGCAGTGGAGGCAGTTATTTAACAGTGCAGGCAGTTATATAGCAGTGTAGGCAGTTATATAGCAGTGGAGGTAGTCATATAGCAGTGTATGGAGTTATATAGTAGTGCAGGCAGTTATATAGCAGTGTGGGCAGTTATATAGCAGTGGAGGTAATCATATAGCAGTTTAGACAGTTGTATAGAAGTGTAGGAAGTTATATAAGTGTGGGCAGTTGTATAAAATGTTATATAGAAGTGTAGGCAGTTATATGGCAGTTATATAACAGTGTGGGCAGTTATATAGCAGGGCGGTAGGTATATAGCAGTGTAAGGAGTTATACAGCAGGGTAGGCAGTTATATAGCAGTGTAGGCAGTTATATAGAAGTGCAGGCAGTTATATAGCAGTGTAGACAGTTATATAGAAGTGGAGGCAGTTATATAGCAGTGGAGGCAGTCATAACAGTGCAGGCAGTTATATAGCAGTGCAGGCAGTTATATAGCAGTGTAGGCAGTCACTGTATATAGCAGTGGAGGCAGTTATATAGCAGTGGAGGTAGTCATATAGCAGTGTATGGAGTTATATAATAGTGAAGGCAGTTATATAGCAGTGGAGGTAATCATATAGCAGTGTAGACAGTTGTATAGAAGTGTAGGGAGTTATATAGAAATGAAATGTATGCAGTTATATAGCAGTTTAACCAATTATATAACAGTGTAGGCAGTTATATAGCAGTGGGGCAGTTATATAGCAGTGCAGGCAGTTATATAGCAGTGGAGGCAGTTATATAACAGAGTATGGAGTTATATAATAGTGCAGGCAGTTATATAGCAGTGGAGGTAATCATATAGCAGTGTAGACAGTTGTATAGAAGTGTAGGGAGTTATATAGAAATGTATGCAGTTATATAGCAGTTTAACCAATTATATAACAGTGTAGGCAGTTATATAGCAGTGGGGCAGTTATATAGCAGTGCAGGCAGTTATATAGCAGTGCAGGCAGTTATATAGCAGTGCAGGCAGTTATATAGCAGTGTATGGAGTTATACAGCGGTGTAGGCAGTACAGCGCTGGGGGAGGGTTGCGCTAGCCAGCACTATCCTAGGCCTCGCCGCCATCTTGCTACTCCCAGCGTTGGGTCGCCGTGGTGACGGAGCTCCCGGGCCGGGAAGTGACGGCGTCAGGGATCTCGCGAGATCTGTGGCGGCCATTTCTCCATTGATTGCGTCTGCTGCTGGCAGGGATTTCGCTCAGCATGTTCCCCGCCTGACCCGCCCGCTGCCCGGAGGATGGTGCCCGGAGAGGACGGCCAGCCCGTCCCCCGAGAGGTGAGATGGGTCCGTGATGTCTGCAGCTCTCTCCGGCCCGCCTCTCCCTTCACAGGCAGCCCTGTGTCACTGTCACCTGGCGGCCCAGATCACTAGTGTCACTGTCACCCAGCGGCCCTGATCACTAAAGTCCATGTCACCTGGCGGCCCGGATCACTAGTGTCACTGTCACCTGGCGGCCCAGATCAGTAGTGTCACTGTCACCCGGCGGCCCAGATCAGTAGTGTCACTGTCACCCGGCGGCCCAGATCAGTAGTGTCACTGTCACCCGGCGGCCCAGATCACTAGTGTCACTGTCACCCGGCGGCCCAGATCACTAGTGTCACTGTCACCCGGCGGCCCAGATCAGTAGTGTCACTGTCACCCGGCGGCCCAGATCAGTAGTGTCACTGTCACCCGGCGGCCCAGATCACTAGTGTCACTGTCACCCGGCGGCCCAGATCACTAGTGTCACTGTCACCCGGCGGCCCAGATCAGTAGTGTCACTGTCACCCGGCGGCCCAGATCAGTAGTGTCACTGTCACCCGGCGGCCCAGATCACTAGTGTCACTGTCACCCGGCGGCCCAGATCACTAGTGTCACTGTCACCTGGCGGCCCAGATCACTAGTGTCACTGTCACCTGGCGGCCCAGATCACTAGTGTCATTTTCACCCGGCGGCCCAGATCACTAGTGTCACTGTCACCCGGCGGCCCAGATCAGTAGTGTCACTGTCACCCGGCGGCCCAGATCAGTAGTGTCACTGTCACCCGGCGGCCCAGATCAGTAGTGTCACTGTCACCTGGCGGCCCAGATCAGTAGTGTCACTGTCACCCAGCGGCGCTGATCACTAAAGTCCATGTCACCCGGTGGCCCTGATTACCAGTGTCACTGCCACCCGGCCCTGATCACCAGTGTCACTGTCACCTGGCGGCCCAGATCTCTAGTGTCACTGTCACCCAGCGGCCCTGATCACTAAAGTCCATGTCACCTGGCGGCCCGGATCACTTGTGTCTCTGTCACCTGGCGGCCCGGATCACTAGTGTCACTGTCACCTGGCGGCCCAGATCAGTAGTGTCACTGTCACCCGGCGGCCCAGATCAGTAGTGTCACTGTCACCCGGCGGCCCAGATCAGTAGTGTCACTGTCACCCGGCGGCCCAGATCACTAAAGTCACTGTCACCCGGCGGCCCAGATCACTAGTGTCACTGTCACCTGGCGGCCCAGATCACTAGTGTCATTTTCACCCGGCGGCCCAGATCACTAGTGTCACTGTCACCCGGCGGCCCAGATCACTAGTGTCACTGTCACCCGGCGGCCCAGATCAGTAGTGTCACTGTCACCCGGCGGCCCAGATCAGTAGTGTCACTGTCACCCGGCGGCCCAGATCAGTAGTGTCACTGTCACCCGGCGGCCCAGATCAGTAGTGTCACTGTCACCCGGCGGCCCAGATCAGTAGTGTCACTGTCACCCGGCGGCCCAGATCAGTAGTGTCACTGTCACCCGGCGGCCCAGATCAGTAGTGTCACTGTCACTCGGTGGCCCTGATCACTAGTGTCACTGTCACCTGGCGGCCCAGATCAGTAGTGTCCCTGTCACCCGGCCTTGATCACTAGTGTCACTGTCACCCGGCGGCCCAGATAACTAGTGTCACTGTCACCCGGCGGCCCTGATCACTAGTGTCCCTGTCACCCAGAGGCCCTGATCACTAGTGTCCCTGTCACCCGGAGGCCCTGATCACTAGTGTCCCTGTCACCCGGAGGCTCTGATCACTAGTGTCCCTGTCACCCGGAGACTCTGATCACTAGTGTCCCTGTCACCCGGAGGCCCTGATCACTAGTGTCCCTGTCACCCGGAGGCCCTGATCACTAGTGTCCCTGTCACCCGGAGGCCCTGATCACTTGTGCCCCTGTCACCTGGCCCCGATCACCATTGTCACTGTCACCTTGCCCTGATCACTAGTGTCACTGCCACCCGGTGGCCCTGATCATTAGTGTCCCTGTCACCAGGCCTTGATCACCAGTATCTCTGTCACCTGGCCCTGATCACTAGTATCTCTGTCACCCTGCCCAGATCTCTAGTTTCATTATTACCTGGCCCATGTCCCTGTCACCCGGCCCTGATCACCAGTGTCCATTACCCTGCCTTAATCACCATGTTCCTGTCACCTGGCCCTGATCACTGCTGTCACTGTTCCTGTGATTGCTGCTATCACTGTCACCAGGGTCCTAATGGCAGTCTTCAGTATCACTGGTATTATTGTTTCCTGATCACCCCTGTCACTAGGGCTGTGATCTTTATAATACGGATCACTGTGGTCACTAGGGCCGTGTGCACTGTAATACTGATCACGACTGTGGCTAGGGCTGTGATCACTATTGTCACTGTCACCAGGACTATAGTCTTTGTCATAACTGTTACTAGGGCTGCAGGTTGCAATACAGGCCGACACAGGACCCTGTTTACTACTTTCACTTTCACAGGGACTGTGACAGAAAACATACATTTGTATGCCACTGTCATTGAGATATTTAAAGTGGTCTGAAACTCTGACATAACATTCAATAAAAATGTGTTTTCCTACATTTTATTACTCATACAGTTATCATATTTGCTTTTGTGCACACATAATATTGTCTGTTTACAAATTACTAGTTTCCAAAGTGTACTTTTTCTTACCCTGAATGCAGGCATTGCATTTTATTCTTTTTCTGTTATAACTGCTTTTTATTATATATTAAAATCTTCTAATGAGCTATTCTGAACACTGTGTGTGCCTGAAGCAGACACAGTTTCTCAGAGAGTGTTTGTTTACATTCCAGTGTTGATGTGTTTAAAGAGAGACTGAAGCGAGAATAAATCTCGCTTCAGACCTCAGAGTTAGCAGGGGCATGTGTGCCCCTGCTAAAACGCCGCTATAGCGCGGCTTAACGGGGGTCCCTTCACCCCCAAATCCCCCTCCGTAATGCGGGGGAGCGCTTCCTGGTTGGGGCAGGGCTAACCGCCGCAGCCCTTCCCCACGCGCGTCTGTCAGCGCGTATCTCCGCCTCTCCCCCGCCCCTCTCAGTCTTCCTTCACTGAGAGGGGCGGGGGAGAGGCGGCGATGCGCGGCTGATAGACGCGACTGGAGGCAGGGCTGCAGCCGTTAGCCCTGCCTCCAGGAGCGACCAAGTCTGCGACCAAGTGTCGCAGTGGGGGGTTTGGGGGTCAAGGGACCCTCGTTTAGCGGCGCTATTGCGGCGGTTTAGCAGGGGCACACGTGCCCCTGTTAACTATGAGCTCTGAAGCGAGTTTTATTCTCGCTTCAGAGTCTCTTTAACAAGTAAAAAAGATACTGTTATCTCCAGTTTGGATGCGGATTTAAAGCTGAATAGCAGGAACAAGTGCTTTGTTTAACCATTTCAGTGATGTTCTGCTAGAATTTTTTTCTGGGATAGTAGCTTTCAAGCTGTGAGGAAGAGCAAAGTAGAAATGCTGGCTTTCAGACCACTCTAACATTAGGCATGGGGACCTTGATCATTATATCGCTGACATTGGGACCTTCTTAGATAAGCATTTCATAGTAACCTTCAGTGCTGGACAGTTTTTTTTATTTTATTTTTTTTAACAGCTGCCTCTGCTTAATACAGTTTTTATATAGAATTGTTTTTCTAGTTTGTAAAGTACTGTGGTCACATTCCCTTGTGCCTCCTGTACGATTTAATGTTGACTGCTGTGAAGGCCTTTTTATTTCTCCTTGGTGACTCAAAGCACCAGAGCTGCAGCCACTAGTGACGCATTCTATAGGCAGTAGCAGTGTTAGGAAGTCTTGCCCAGGGTCTCCTTACTGAATAGGTGCTGGCTTAGTGAACAGGAAGAGCTGAGATTTGAACCCAGGTCTCCTGTGTCAGAGGCAGAGCCCTTAAAGGGGAACGGAAGAAAGAGGTATATTGAGGCTGCCATGTTTATTTTCTTTTAAGCGATACCAGTTGTGTGGCCTTCCTGCTGATCCTCTAATACTATTAGCCATAGCCCCTGAACAAGCATGCAGCAGATCAGGTGTTTCAGACTTTAAAGTCAAATCTGACAAGACTAGCTGCATGCTTGTTTCTGGTGTTATTCAGATACTACTGCAGAGAAATAGACAGCAGAGCTGCCAGGCAACTGGTATTGATTAAAAGGAAATGAATATGGCAGCCTCCGTATACCTCTTACTTCAGTTTCTCTTTAACCAGTACACTATCCAGCGACAGCCCATTACTGGGACCCTTCATCTACGGAGCAGTGCTTTTCAGCGCTGCTAGATTTGAGCGCAGCCATAGACTACAATAGGAATCACTCCTATTGCAATGCTCAGAGAGTAACGTTGGCTCCGTCAGCAGACGGAGCCGAGGTTGCTTAAAAACGTAATAATTCGGCCTCCAGCAATCGCTGGAAGCCGAATTATTTCATTCCCCCACTATCCATGGCGGCCTGGAGGGGGAATAGTAATTAAAACGGCCTGGACTTGTGCAGGAGCAGGATCAGCTATATACCGCTGTGTCCTGCGCCCAAGTCTACCGGCACCGATTTCAAATGTACTCCTTCATCTAATCAGGATGGGAGGCCTCACCAGGCCCATTTATCATCACTGTTTACTATCATTGAGGGCCTTCTCCATAATAGGGCCCCCTGCTGTTTTATTTTATATTTCCTTGGTCCTCTCAGCACATTGCGGCCAGTGCAGCTGTCAGAAGCACATTATGATCAGTAGGGGGTCCCTTATTATTATGACATGAATCAGTGACAGGTGCACTTTGACAGCACTGTGAAACAAATGGCATTTGTGCCGACTAGACTGAAGATACCTCGCTATCACTGCAGTGTCACTGTGGGTTTTTGCTTGTTGAAGGCATCAGTGGCCTCCCTTATCAGGAGTGCTGGCATGGATGTACATCATTGGATCCATTAGTGCAAGCCTCAGCTGTGTCTCTTATCAGGTTGGGGGATGTGGCTACTCAAAGTCAGTAATGGTTGTCTCAGTCCTGGCAGTACTGCTGGTCCTGGTCAGTCACATGGTGATAAGGGAACTGCTCTCAGTACTGCAGGAGGGATACAGTCTTGGGGGTCTGGCCAGAACTACAGTGTCCTGCAGCTGTCACCCCGTGGCTTGTGTTTGTAAGGCTGCCTGTTAGTGTAGCTGCCCTTTGTTGGTCTTGACAGTTTGCCCTGCCTATCTCTGCCCCATGCTGCTTATTGCTGACAGTTAAAGGGAACCTGAGGTCGGTGGGATATGGAGGCTGCCATATTTATTTTCTTGTAAACAAATCCAGTATCCTTGCAGCCCTGCTGATTTTCTGGCGTAAGTAGTGTCTGAGTCAAAACCCTGGAACAAGCATATGGCTAATCCAGTAAAACCGGAGTCAGCTGAGTCAAGTACCTGATCGGTTGCATGCTTGTTCAGGGTCTGTGGCTATAAGTATACACAGGATCAGGAGGACTGCCACTGGTATTGTTTAAAAGGAAATAAATATAGCAGTCTCCATATCCATATCTCTCTCATCTGTGGTTCCCTTTAATGAGCGCTGTAAAAACAGTACAGGAGATTTGGGCGCTGTCAGAAGACGGAGCACAGATCACTACAAGAACACTGTAATTCGGCCGCCAGCAGTAGCTGGAAGTCAGATTACGTTTCCCCCCCCATTATCCATGGTGGCCTGGAGGGGGAATGGATAAGATACGTGTTGACACCTGCTATAGCGTTCTGTTACTGCGGTGTAATGATATGCGTGGTGGCCCGCCGACTTCGAGTCGGCAAAATCTAAACTAGCCTACAGCGGGACACCGGAGAGTTAAGTTTCCCTTTTAACCTCCTCAGCGGTATGGAGGAATATATCCGTCCATCACTGCCGGAGGTCGCCGCTCAGGCCCTGCTGGGCCGATTTTCGCAAAATAAAAAGCAGCACATGCAGCCGGCACTTTGCCAGCCGCGTGTGCTGCCTGATCGCCGCCGCTCTGCGGCGATCCGCCGCGAGCAGCGGCGAAAGAGGGTCCCCCCAGCCGCCCGAGCCCTGCGCAGCCGGAACAAAAGTTCCGGCCAGCGCTAAGGGCTGGATCGGAGGCGGCTGACGTCAGGACGTCGGCTGACGTCCATGACGTCACTCCGCTCGTCGCTATGGCGACGATGTAAGCAAAACAAGGAAGGCTGCTCATTGCGGCCTTCCTTGTTTATTCTGGTCGCCGGAGGCGATCAGAATGACGCTTCCGGAGCGCCCTCTAGTTGGCTTTCATGCAGCCAGCTTTCAGTTGGCTGCATGAAACAGTTTTGTTTTTTTTTTATTTAAAAAAAACCCTACCGCAGCCGCCCTGGCTATCTTAATAAAACGCCAGGGAGGTTAAAGGGAACCTAAGCCCTGGGGAAAAAATGAGTTTCACTTACCTGGGGCTTTTACCAGCCCCCTGCAGCCATCCAGTGCCCTCGCAGTCGCTCCTGGATCCGCTGGTCCCCCGCCGGCAGCTAGTTGCGTTTTTGCCGGCCCAGGCCACCATGCGTATCATTGAATGCGTTATCATGGTAACAGAATGCTATATACCGGGTGTCAACACATATCTTTGTTGTTTAGCTTTCTGCCAATCAACATGTCAGCATGCTCTGCTCTTTGTAGAGGGGATGGGTGGGTGAGGGGACGTGAGCTGCTGGCACCTGCTGACTTACATAATCAGTAACTGTCTATGCCCAGTTTCTGGAGAGCTGTCAGAACACCTGTACACCATGGACAACTTAAAAAGATAATTTCCGACAGGTCCGATCTGATTTCCTATCTTTTTCTGATCGATTTGCAAAGAGATCGTAAATTGAAAAAAAAAAAACGATCGGAAATCCAATCAAATCTGTCGGAAATTATCTATCGACCCCACTATCTGATGGGAAATTGCATGATGCGTACTAGGCATTAGAGTGGTTGGCAGAGATAATGGATTAATTCAGACCTGATCTGCAGATCACCGATCATTGGTGTTTAACCTCCCTGGCGGTACAATAAATCCGCCAGGGGGCAGCGCAGCACTTTTTTTTTTATTTATTTTTTTAAAGCATGTAGCTAGCCTAGCGCTAGCTACATGCTTCCCCCCCTCCCTCCGCTATCCCTCCCACCCCTCTGATCGCCGCCGGCGCTTTTACCCTGCAGGGAATCCCATTCTGAACGGGATTCCCTGTATGGGCTTCCCCGTCGCCATGGCGTCATCGATGTCGTGACGTCAGTGGCCATTCCGATCCACCCCTCAGCGCTGCCTGGCACTGATTGGCCAGGCAGCGAAAGGGGTCATGATGGATTCTCAGGGGTTTCTTTGTTTTCAAAAGCATTCCCTGAATGGCAGTTGCTAAGTCTAACTGACAACATAGTGTGCAAGAAAGTAAGGAGTCAAACTGTCGTTCAAGAAATGCTTTTGAAAACCCGGAGAATACCCCAGATGGAGATAAACTAATCCAAAACCTGTCGGTTCTGTCAGATTTTAACTACTCTACTTTTTTTTCCACTTTAATGGTCCTTTAAATTGAATGATGTTTTAAGTAGGCATTACTGTAGTGCTTTGTCAATGGGGGTTTTGGTTTAGGCCTACTGCAGATAAAAATGATCCTTATCCATAACTTATCTGGGAACTTTGCAGCATTCTATAGTGATTCTGAGGCACTGTTTATGAGCTGCAGATTGCAGGCCGGTACTTTGGACAGAGCTGATGAGACAGCAACTTTTCACAAGGACGTGGATGAGGCCCGCAGCAGCTGCTGGTCCCTGCGGTGCTGATTGGTCAGTCATGGCAGCTTCCTGTTTGTCCAGGTTACAGATGCACTGAGATCAATACACAGACGAGATCTTGGCATCCCTTTTGCTTGTTGTCAATTCTCAGGCTCCGCCCAGTCTTCTCTTTACTTCCTGGTGGTTACGGTGTGATACTTTCTCTTTGCAGTTTAACCATCTCCTCCGTCTCCCGTACCGCTGCCTTGCTGACAGTGAGAATGCCACTTTGTTTTGCCTTTTAAGAACTGCATCTTTGTAAGTTGCTTTCTTCATAAGGTGTTTTATGCAGTATTAGTTAAAGCACATTTGCTTGATTTGAAGTGGAATAAGAAAAGGAGGTTCTGCGTGGGCTTATTTGGCAGAAGTGATTCCAGGGGGATTCCATATCTGTTCCTCTTCCAACACAGGCCGGGAGATTCCATTTGTCAGTCCAAAGGGTACACTGTATTTACATTTCTTCTTCTTATGATCATGCAGTACTGAAGATTTACAATTGAGCTTTATAGGTTTACATAAATCCCCAATACATACTTGTAAATATTTCAGAGAACATTCATAGAAATGAATCCCTGGATAAAGGGAACCTGAGGTGAAAGACATACGGAGGCTGACATTTATTTCCTTTTTAACAATGCACATTGCCTGGCTGTCCTGCTGATCATCTCCCTCTAATACTTGTAGCCATAGACCCCGAACAAGCATGCAGAACAGATGTTTCTGACAAGATCAGTCGCATGCTTGTTTCAGGTGTGTGATTCAGAAACCACTGAAGCCAGAAAGATCAGCAGGACAGCCAGGCTACTGGTATTGTTTCAAAGAAAATAAATATGGCAGCCTCCGTATGCCTCTCACTTCAGGTTGCCTCTCTGCACACACGTAGGACTGTTTTTAAGCATAGGCTAGCTAGGCGGGTGCCCTGAGCGCCACCTAGTGTTCAGGCTGTATATTAGACTTTATCATTGAAAATGGCTTCTGGGAGCAGGAAAGCGTTAAAAAGGGTCAATAGTGCATAGATTTTAGCTCTGGCATACTTCAATGAATGTGTCATTGAGCAAAAGCAATAAAACAGTTAAAACTCAAAAAGTAGATTTAAACATAAAATAAAACTGTGGATATCTTAAAAAGTAATTTTTAGGAGAAGGAAGATACAATCGTTTATTTTCACCGCAGGTGTCCTTTAAAGTGTACCTGAGGTGATAAAATGTTACAAGTACTGCATAGCTGTGTAATCTGTATTGCCCCTCCCATTATACATGTGACCACAGTCAGCACTTCATATTACAATCTTGTTGATTGAAAGTATGTAACATAAAATGCATCTGTTAACTGCCAGCGCTTAGGAATTTTAAAAGACAATTAAATTGAGAGGGATATAGAGGCTGCCATATTTATTCCCTTTTAAACAATACCAGTTACCTGGCTAGCCAGCTGATCATCTGCCTCCTAGACCTCTTGCACACTGCATGCATTTCCAATTCCGATTTCGCTTTTTAATCGTTTTTTACCTCAGATTCAGATTTTTAATCTTTACTGCATGCTGCGTTTTTTGATCCGTTTTTCTGTTGAATGTATTCAGGGAAAATCGGAATTGAAAATCGGAAACTGAATCAGAAAACTGATTTGCAGTGTGCAGTGAGCCTTAATACTTTTAGTCATAGACTAAAACTAGTCCTTGGTAAGAGTACTTGTAAAAGGTACAGACAGGAACAAAGAACATCTATCAGGCCCTAGGCAATGTAACTGTGGTTACATGTAAGAGTGATGGGCAGGTACTCTGCAGGGGAAAAAGGAGATTCTTCCTCTATTACACATTCTTCATGTACAATCTGAACCAGGTTTATGGGTGATAGATAACACCTCTGTGTTCAATGTGCACAGCATTCTCAGTGGATTCCCTGCAGCTCTGTGGGGAGTGCATATGTAGAGTATAGTACTACTGTGTAACAAAGTAAACCTGAGACAGATGAAATTAAAGTTTTATACATACCTGGAGCTTCTTCTAGCCCCCTTCAGGCTAATCAGTCCCTCGCTGTCCTCCTCCGCCCCCTGGATCTTCTGCTATGGGTCCAGGTACTTGAGCCAGTCGGGCGTAGTGCGTATGCACACACTCCGCTGCCCGGAGCGTACTACACCTGCGCAGCACCATTGCGCAGGTCCGGTATGCTCCTGGCTGTGGAAGTGGCACATGGCCGGGCTTACTGGGTGAATTGCCTGTGCATAAACCAGCATCAACGCAGAATTATTTCTATCTCATTGACCATCTCTATTAGTGACACAGCTGCACATCAGGCTTTATTCTTACAGCATAGACGTTATTTAGTATGTATAAGAGTACACATCACTGTGTACACATCATATATACTGTACAGTCACAATCAGATATGTACCGTATATCTGACTTTAAAATTACAGGGACTGCTTTATTGAAGCAGGTCCTTTTCACAGGGACCCTAAGTAGATTAAAGCCTGTAGTGTATCACAATACACATACATCCAAAACGATAACTCCAGTCGGAACTGGAGACTGGGCCATCTATCTGACATCTATCTGAGATCGTTTTGGATATATGTGTATTGTGATACACTACAGGCTTTTATCTACTTAGGGTCCCTGTGACAAGGACCCCGGAAGTAAGTCCTCGTGTATATGTGATGTTTTAAATGCAAATAAATATGCTTATTTGACTGGATGGAGAAGTGACCTGTTGCCTTGTTTTTGGTGATGGTCCCTGTGAACTATTGTTTCTTGAGCACTGTGGTGAGACTACAGATGATGCTCTGAGCACCAAGCGCTGTGGATTTATGTACTTTTTACTTCTGAGACCGATTGTGGATGTGGTTGATCCTGAGCTGCTGGTGGAGCATATAAACATAAGATTGAGATTGGATCAGCGCTCGTATTTACTACAAAAACGTGACTATATTCAAGATTGTGCAAAAATACAAATAATAATTCACTAAGCTTAAAGGGGCACTACAGCGAAAAACTGTAAAATTAAAAATATGTGCAAACATACAAATAAGAAGTATGTTTCTTCCAGAGTAAAATGAGCCATAAATTACTTTTCTCCTATGTTGCTGTCACAGTAGGCAGTAGAAATCTGACAGAAGTGACAGGTTTTGGACTAGTCCATCTCTTTATAGGGGATTCTCAGCCAGGCTTGTATTCTTTATAAAGATATGCCCTAAAAGGATTTAAACAATGATGCTGGCCAGCTTCCCTGCTCCCCACTCAGTTTTTTGGCAGTTGGACAGAGCAACTCCCATTCACTAAGTGCTTTTGAAAATAAATATCCCTGAGAATCCCCTATAAAGAGATGGACTAGTCCAAAACCTGTCACTTTTGTCAGATTGCAACAACCTACTGTAAGTGACAGCAACATAGGAGAAAAGTAATTTATGGCTCATTTTACTCTGGAAAAAATGTACTTCTTATTTGTATATGTTTGCACATATTTTAAATTTTACAGTTTTTCGCTGTCGTGCCCCTTCAACTCCTGTCTTTAATAACTGTTCAGAGCTGTTTTACAGTTATCACAATTATATCACCATAGTGATAACTGTAAAACAGCTCAGAAGTGTTAAGGACAGGAGTTAAAGAAAACCTGTACTGAGAATTTAAAAGTCAAAATAAACATACACAAGTCATACTTACCTGCTGTGTAATCTACTCCTCAAACTATTTTTCCTCTCCTGTGTCCTGTTTGTCCACCGTGATCAATGGAATTCTCCGTCCTCCATTTTGAAAATGGCCATTACACCATAACAGCTTTCTGGTCAGCACACAGTTAAACTGTAACATCGCCCACTTGAGCCATAGGGAAACATGGACAAATCAGTTCTCCTCTCAGCTGTAACGGACAGCAACTGATATATTTCAGATCTGACAAAATGTTGTCAGAACTGGAAGGGGTCATTGTAAGAAGAAAATGGTGAGCTTTTGGGAGGAACTGATGGCAAGGTAACTATGTAATGTTCATTTGACGTTACTTCATGTGTTTATTTTAAATAATTTTACTCAGTACAGGTTCTCTTTAAGCTTAGTGAATTGAGGCAATGTGACATAGCAGCTCTCACCTGCAAAAAAAAGTGCTAGTACTATATAAAAATTACAAAAATGCAAAAATATCAAAAATAAATAGCAGCTCATGTCCTGCAAAAAGGTGCTAGTGCTTAGCAAAGTGACTGAAGTGTTTACATTTATTAAAAAATATTGTTAATCATGCGCAAAAGGATAACAATTCGCTGATAACCTAACAGTGGATTGTTATCCTTTTGCACATGATTAACAATATTTTTTAAGCACTTCACTTCGACGGGTGGGCCATATAACCCGGATGCGCTGAACGGTCTGAATAGACCCTACTATCCGGTGAGTGGTTTCCTGAAGGGGGCTGAGTGACCGTGCAACTTTTATGGTCTTCCAAGATCGCAATCTGTCTGAAGTTAAATTCATTAGGAATCGGGAGTCGGTGCATTTTTTTTCTGACTCCAGATACCCAAAACGTGCTCAAACTCCGACTCCACAGCCTTGGTTTGGAATTGCACCTCTAAAGCAGCTGATTGGATTGGCTCCTTTCCAGGTTGTGCTGCAGTCTCCCTCCTCATGCGGTACTGTTGTGTGGTTTCATAACTGGACCCCATATGGCGGGATCTGGTTCCCTGCACAGTGTCGTCTCAGCCACACTCCCTGTATACGGCGGGTTCAGGGTTGTGTTTTTTTTTAGAGGCTCATGTAAATCAGATTTCACATGAATGAAGCAATGGCTTCCTATTGAAAGCTGTGGTAGGAGGATGTGGAGCAGGCTTGCGGCTCGGCATGCTGAAGAAACGGACTTCTGTCATTTCTTGGTGGCAGCTGAAGCAATTTTACAATCTATATAGTTAAGGTGGCCACTAACAGTCCAATTTTCAGCGAAAAATTGTTTGTGAGCAGAAATTCTAATTGGATTGGTTGTAAATAATCTCCGTTGATGGGCACAAACAATTACGAAAGATTATAAAAACGGTCGTCTGATTGAATTTTTGTCAAACCAAAATTAGGTTTTCTTGTTGATTGTGATAGATGGGAAACAAAGATTGGTTTGTTGATGGTGCAGTGAACGATTTCACTTCCGATCAGAATTTCTGATTGTTCAAATGATTTCTCGCTAAGAATTGGATCGTTAGTGGCCACCTGTTAAAGTTCTTGATTTTGTTGGATGTATGCTTCTGTATAGTGTGCTGCAAACCAGCGGTTCTGGATATATATCTTGACTCCTAAAGGCTGTAATGATTGGCACTGTCCTGAAGCAGTGCATTATGGGTGTTGCACTTGGAGGAAGCCGTGTTGCACTTTGTAGTGTTAAGTAGAAAACCTTCAGGATCCCTTTGACATGACTATTTGAAATCCTGGGGGTTCTGGTTCTCTTTAACTTAAAGGACAACTGTAACGAGAGGGATATGGAGGCTGCCATATTTATTTCATTTTAACCACTTAAGGACCGCAGTCTTTTCACCCCTTAAGGACCAGAGCCTTTTTTCCATTCAGACCACTGCAGCTTTAATGGTTTATTGCTCAGTCATACAAGCTACCATCTAAATGAATTTTACCTCCTTTTCTTGTCACTAATACAGCTTTCTTTTGGTGCTATTTGATTGCTCCTGCGATTTTTACTTTTTATTATATTCATCAAAAAAGACATGAATTTTGGCAAAAAAATGATTTTTTTTAACTTTCTGTGCTGACATTTTTCAAATAAAGTAAAATTTCTGTATACATGCAGTGCGAAAAATGTGGACAAACATGTTTTTGATTTAAAAAAACCCATTCAGTGTATATTTATTGGTTTGGGTAAAAGTTATAGCGTTTACAAACTATGGTGCAAAAATTGAATTTTCCCATTTTGAAGCATCTCTTTCTGAGCACCTGTCAGGTTTCATGAGGTGCCAGAATTCCAGGATAGTATAAATACCCCCCAAATGACCCCATTTTGGAAAGAAGACACCCCAAAGTATTCACTTAGAGGCATGGTGAGTTCATAGAAGATTTTATCTTTTGTCACAAGTTAGCGAAAAATGACACTTTGTGACAAAAAAAATAAATAAAAAAAAGTTTCCATTTCTGCTAACTGGTGACAAAAAAAATGAAATCTGCCACGGACTCACCATGCCCCTCTCTGAATACCTTAAAGTGTCTAGTTTCCAAAATGGGGTCATTTGTGGGGTGTGTTTACTGTCCTGGCATTTTGGGGGGTGCTAAATTGTAAGCACCCCTGTAAAGCCTAAAGGTGCTCATAGGACTTTGGACCCCTTAGCGCACCTAGGCTGCAAAAGAAATGTCACACATGTGGTATCGCCTTACTCAGGAGAAATAGTATAATGTGTTTTGGGGTGTATTTTTACACATACCCATGATGGGTGGGAGAAATATCTCTG